>NC_067303.1:4827500-5146968 GCF_020740795.1 Apus apus
GCTGTCCCAGAGAGCTCTTTCCAAAGCTCAGCACCTTGCCAGGAATGCTATGGTGCAGATTGGAATCTGAGCAGGGCAAAACCAAACCTGGAATCTGACCTGGGAATGGTAGATTTGATCCCAGAGTGAATGGACATGCAGACAAGAAACACTGGGCTTCAAAACACTGCCAGGCAACAGAATTAAAGAGCAAGTAGCTCTTCAGCTGATAGCAGAGAACAGAAAAATAATCCAGGAGTACAGGAGAGGAGAACTTTGCTGAGATTGGAATCAGACTGAAAGCTGACAGGTGAAAGGGACAGACCCTGCTGGTCAGCACCCAGCGAGAGACACTTGCACAGGTTAGTGGTGGATGGAGAATTACTGAAGAGCAAGAACAGCTCAAAGACTTTGGGACAGGTCTGAGTGGCCAAACTAATACTTTACTGGTGTTAATCAGCTTCTTCTACCTTTGCTGTTTGCTAATATGGGACAGCTCTTCATGCATGGCATCTCTTTCCTGAGCTACAGGAAAGGTGAAACATGCCTTAACAGTTCAGTGTTCCCGTTGCAGGATCAGTTGCTGAGTTACATTTAGTTATAATGAATGTTAATGGTCTGGGCCAAGTGTTTCTGGTATGTGCACTACGGAGGAAACTTCCATTAAAATACCTCAGCCAATGTTTGAGAACAAGGTTAATGAAAAATATGCTGTTAAAAGAAAACACTCTCCACTGTGCTTTGTTGTGAAGTTCCAGCAGGGCAGTGCGTGGGAGCAGGGGATTACAATCTGACCTGGGGTTTGCCTTGGTGCCTTAGAGGCGTCCTTTGTCATCCCTGGGGAAAACCATTCATGTTTGGCCAAGCTACAAATCTTCATTCCCTCTCCCTCACCTCAAAACTTCATTGACAGCAGCTCAGTGTCACAGCAGCGTCTTGGAAAAGAACGAAAGGATCAGTGCCCACAAAGACCTGGACTCACAGACTGCAAAAGCTTATAGCATTAGCAGAGGCAAGGGAAAAACAGAAGGAGGTGTGAGAAGTCCTACAGCATCCCACACAGGCTCTGTGGGTAAACTGCTTCCAAGAGCCTTGCCTTCCCTGCATGCAAATTTACCAGGCAAACAAAAATGTTTGCAGCCAGCCTGTCTTCACCACTTACCACCCACTTGCTGTTGTGTACCTGCTGTCCAGCTGGATGATGCATCAATACCTGCACTGACTTCACCCTTCATCCATTCCAGGAATACCTCTCCCCATCCCTCACCTCCCCAGCCCTCCCCACCCCCAAATTCTTTCCCCTCTTAATCCCAAATCAGACTGCTGCAACTATCTCTTGTCCAGGCTCAGATGCTTCTTGCCCAACCCCCTGAACACAGGAGAATCCAAGACCAAAGAGAATGGAGGCCCTTTCCCCTTGCTGTTTCAGCCCAAAGTGAGTAATCAGTCAATACTCTCGAGGCCATTAAGCATCTGAAGTTGACCCTCCCATGGAGGACAGAGCAATAATTACTGCTACTTTCTCATCAACTTACAGTAAGGCTCTGTGGCCAGGTTTTCTTATTATGAGCATGAAACCAAGGTATTTAAACCACCACAACAACAGTACCACCAGTACATCAAAGAGTGAGGCTGTTTGTTGTGAATGAGCTGCTTATTCTAAGAAACACTCTTGGTAAGTCAGTGGGGAGCTGGGCTGAGGGAGGCTGGGCAGTGGGGGAGAGTGGCTTGCTGAGAACTGCTCTGCTGCCAGCAGGAATTACCATCAGGAATATTACTGCAGAGGATCTATGGCTTGATCTGAAGCTCTAGGAGAGGACTGGTGTGGTGTTCAGCAGAGATCTTGCAGAAGGGAATCTGGCTTCAAGTCATTTTTCATTAATTAAAAAAAACTATTCAGGATCACTTTTGAGCACTCCCTGCTGCCCCTCCTGAACGCCCTCTTTTTCTCAGCAGGTACATAAAATAAGCTTCTGAATGGGATTTAAAACCAGCTGTACTGTCTTAAAACAACGCCCAGCATCTTCTGCCTCTGACCTGTTTGCTACCCTATGCTCTGGCCTGAGCAATTAAAAGGTTGAGGAGTACAGCAGCCTGGGTGTAATTAAATGAGGGGGCCCCAGTGGCAGAGCACTGGGAGGTCAACTGGGTGCTCAGCCTCTAGAGCTGATGCAGACTCTCTGCCAGAGATGCTGCTGTCCTGATTAGACGTGCATTAATTGAGATACCATGCTCATTTATGCAGAGGCTGGATACAGCTGCAGGAAGGATGAAAAAGGCAGAGGAAGGGGGAAGGAGAGAAGCCAGAGTGGTTCTTGGGGTGTGCAGGAGGGGTTCTGCCACTTTTCTCTCTGGGGTAAATTTTATGGGAAGGGACTCAAAATCATGACCCTGCTCCTGCCATGCTCAGTGTGAGCTGGTTCATAGCTGGGGGTGAACAGGGAAATGGCACAAAAGTGACACCCTTGAAGCCACACCAGGCAAGACATGAGGATCCCTCACAAGGAGCCTGAGGCTCTGAGAGAGAAATCCTGAACCTTGGGAGCCAGTGGGGACCACCCACTAACAGCAGTCATGATCTGGACTGCCCTTCCTTGGAAAGACCATTAGAGCTGGAAGGAACACCTGGAGAAGTCTGGTCTGTCTGAAGGAGAGAGGTGATGCTGATGGTGCAGATTTGGGAGCTACTGGGAAACACTTGGAAAATCTCCCTTGTGGCCAACACAGTCTTACAGCTCTTTACATGAGTAATAGCTGCTTCTCTGAAGCAGGCTCAGAAGACTCCTCATGGTGTGGGGCAAAACAGATCACAGTGGGATAGGAGAGTAGAATTCAGCAGGTTCTGTGGGTCAGTATTTATCTTGCACTGAAGATCTGGGCAGGCTTCCCTTTCTGGTCCAGCTTCTGTCCTCTCCTGGGAGCAGAATAGCAGCAGTGCCTGAAGAGTCAAATTCATATCCCTTTTGTGTTTCTCTGGGCTATATGGCAGGGCAGGCTTGGTGCTCCTTGCTTTCTCCTGCTCCAGCCTTTTTCTGTCCCCCTCACACAACTCTGCTCCTTCCCTTCCCATCTGGATCCAACTACCAAACAACAGGCTTTCTGCAGCACATTCCTTGCCTCTCTCACTGCTTCACAGAGGGAATAAACACATAGAGGGGGAGGTCAGAGAGAGACAAAGACATGGGTAGGTGAAAAGCTTTTTTCTTTTCCTTTCCTGAGCCCAGCTCTTGGCCTGCTTGACGTGGGCTCACAACTGCTGCACAAATACAGGAATCTTAGTGAAACCCACTGCAAAAGCCTTCAGAAACCACCCCATGAAAGCTGCTGCTCTGCCCTGCAGTAATCACAGTGAGAAGGGAAATCTTCCTGCTGTCTGAGGGACAGGGAGGATGTGCAACCCTTTGCCCTGTTCCTTAGCTTGGCAGGTATCTCACACAGCCAAGCCCCCAGTACCCTCATGTCTCAGGAGCTTTTCACATCCCTGGACCCACAGCAAGCTCCAGCATCATGTTGTTTGGGGAAAGCAGAGATTCAGGAGGTTGCATTTGTCTGGTGTGAGGCCCCAGAGGGAGTGCTCCCCTGCCACAGAGAATGCCAGGTTGGAAGGGACCTCAAGGATCATCTGGTCCACCTTTCTGGCTGGAGATCTTAATAGAAATTAAACTCCATCAACTCAGGCCCTTGGTGGGTTTAGAGAGAAAGGTCTGGGAGCTGTGGTCCACTTGGCCCGCTGTCCTGCTCTCCAACAGAGCCCTGAATCCCATGTTTCTGGGAAAGCCACCAAATATCCTGCTGTGAACATCTGAAATAACAGCCCTCAGGGACATGCAGTGACCCTTCTCAGCCCGAGGTTGGCTTTTCCCCTGAAGCACGTGGGTTTCACTCCCTTCCAGCTGATTTCTTACGCTGCTGTGAGCAGAGCTGGGCAGGAAGGACAAAGCCAGGTCCTCTCTCTCTCTGTTAACTGGAAAAGCAGCTTTCCAGGGCACTGCTGCTTTCCTCCTGCTGTGGTCTTGGCTGGGGTGTTGAGGGACAGGCTCTTCCACTGGAATTTCATGTCCTGCAAGAGCTCAGCTCAAAATGAGGAGTGAGGGGGCACAGCCTTGCCTTGGTACCAGCTGTTCCTGGGGACACCAGGAAGTCAGAGATGCTGAGGAGAGAGAGGCAGCTATACCTGGAATTTCCAACTCTCAGCTCTTCCTAAAAACATTTGAGTATTTTCCTGGAAAAAGGGGAAGTAGAGGAGGAAATGCCATTACTGCCTCCACACCCAGTTGCTTCATGATTAAGGACACTTGCTCCTATAGGGAAGACCCAGTTTGAAGCCTGTGTGACCCAACTGGACACTGATCCTGCATACTGGGAGAGCCCAGCCCTGGCCCCTGCCGTGCTGGGAGAGTGTGCTCAGGGTTTGATATTTAGTGTGCAGGAAAGAATGGACTAAAAGTGGTATCCCACTAACTCCCACTGAGTATTCTGAGGAATCCACTTGGTGAGATGATTTCTACTACATTCCTGGTGGTGCTGACTTGGAAGAGGTTAATTTAAAGCAGCAGAGTTTATGCTGGGATAATCCCAGTGGAAATTAGGGGAGGGGAAAAAGCAGGTGGTGAGTTCTTGCTTCATATATCTAATTGGGAGGCTGATAAAGCAACATCAGTGTTGAGTTAAGCACTATCCTTTAAAACAAAAAGGATGTGAATCTCTCATGCAAAACAAGCCCAGCAAAAGGGATATTATAAATCTAAGTGAAGCCCTCAAATTCTAAAGGGCTGTAAATCTAATTAAAGTGATATAAATCTAACTGAAGAAATACACTGTAAATCCAGCCAAAATCATATCCATCTAAGGAAAGCCATGCAAATGTACCAGAAACACCATAAATAAAATCAAAGCAATATATAAGAGGTAGTGGAAGCAATCTGAAACCTAAATCAAGTGATATAAATAAAACAGAATGATACAAAATTAATTAAAGTGATTTATAAAATGGACATTGGAAGAACAATCACAGCCCCCAGAAGATGAGAAGAGGTGAAGAGAGGGACCAGGGTAGGTTTATGAGCAACAAAAACACCTGCAGCTACAAAGAAAAGAAAAAAGAAGGTTAATGAGGTGCTGTGGCTTCAGGGCAAACTAATTTTTGAGGGAACCCATAAAGAAGATGGGGAGGGACTTTTCACCAGGGAGTGTAGTGAGAGAACAAGGGGTAATGGTTTTAAACTGGAAGAGGGGAGATTTGGGTTAGATATTAGGAAGAAATTCTTCCCCATGAGGGTAGGAAGGCACTGGAACAGGTTGCCCAGGGAGGTTGTTGATGCCCCCTCCCTGGAGGTGTTGAAGGGCAGGTTGGATGGGGCTTGTGCAGCCTGGGCTGGTGGGAGGTGTCCCTGCCCATGCAGGGAGGTTGGATCTAGATGCTTTCAGGTCCCTTCCAACCTTCACCATTCTGTGATTCTATCATAATCTCCAGTTGCAGAAGGGGTCAGGAGAGCTGCTCTCCTTTGAGCACAACCCTGAGTCAATCACTTCTGAGCCAAGTTACCCAAAGGGCACAAAAGCAACCTGGGGATGTTTGCATGGGGAAAATGCAATGAAGTCAAGATAACGCCAGGGCTGCTCAGGGGAACCTCAGAATCTTCCAGCCCAATATTCTGGGAGCTCCGGGGGCTGCTCAGTGAAGCAGGATTTTGTGGGAATGAGCATAATCCCCTGCATGGCTGAGCACACCCACCCCTCTCCATGGGACCTGACAAAGCAGTGGGGGCTGGGAGGGTCTGACCATGCTGAGCCTCGACCCTCCCAGCCCTGGAGAGAGCTGGGAATCACTTTAAAGGCCAAAGGAAAAGGTGAGGCACCTTTTAACCATACCCAGCAGGATGCAGAGGGGCTGCGTGCTCAGTGCTGGTGGCTGTGGGGCCACTGCAGAGCCATTAGGGTGAACTTGGGGAGGGCTGTTTATGGCTTGTCCCCTCCAGACAAGGTGACAAGAACAGAGAGGCAGCCAGCACAGGCCTGTCTGAAACTCCTTCCCCACAGTCCTGTCTGAAACTCCTTCCCCAGGGAGGCTCATTTCCATTTCAAACTTTCCTCTCTACAGTGAAGCAATAAAAAGAAAATGAAGGATGGGGGGGATTTTTTTCCCCCACTTCAGTTCTGAGCCATAAACCCCTCCTTCCCCCTTTGCCTCCCATGTTTAAAGGCAGAACTGTCCCAAATCATCTGTGTTTGCAGAGGGAGACAGTGGTTAATGGTTTTTTTTCCTCTTAAACTGGGAAAAAAAGGAATCTCACTGGCAGTTTCCATTTTCACATAAAAGAAATGCCTGAGGATCTTTCAGTTTTCCCTTTAATGATTTAATAAGTGACCTAATACAACCACAATACAAATAATTAATAAGGCTCTTGCTTGTCTTTGGAAAAAAAAAAAATAACCCATTTCAGAAAATAGCCAGTTCTACTCAAAATTCTGTTTTCCTTTAGCTGAAAGAAAGCTCTTTCTTTTCATTCTGAATAATAAAATGTCCTCAGTGAAGCTTTACAGTCGAGCTTTTCCCTTCCCATCTTACTCCAAAACAAAGTGCCATATGTTTTATCCTTACAATTTCATTTTGTGTGTGTGTGAGCTTGAAAGTCGTTTTGAGCATCTGCAGTGGTCTGAATTTCATTTTTTTTTTCCAGAGGAAAGGAAAAGATATGGTTAGTGGAAACTTACTGAAATGTAACAACCCCCTCCCAAACCCCCCAACCCCACAATCTAGGTTAGAAATCAGCCTGGAGGGAAATGCAAATATTTTTTCTTGCAGATTTGGCTGGAAATGTTTCCTATGGTTTCCTGGAACATCAATGTGAAAATGTTGGACTGATGGGCTCAATGAATCAAATGGCTGTATGAAAAAAAACCCCAAACAACACAACAACCCAAGCTAACCAAAGTATCTCTTCACTTCACCTATGGACAGATGCATTTTGTGCTGTGTCACCTAATCTTGTGTGGTCTTAAAATGAATTGAAAATAGTCTTGCCAAAGGTATTATATTCTTCTCATCAAAGCCATGAGGGGTCTAAGCATGGGGATCACCTTGAAACTGGGTTAAACCTCAGGGGATGACCAGGGGAGAGGGACTGAACAAGCCACCCTTAGCAGAGCTGGTGGTACCACACCTCTGTCTCAAGGTGCTTGCAAGCAAAACCTCCTTACCTGGAATCCAGGAGGTGGGCAGACATCCAGCAGCACTGAAATTCCAGCCCAAGTGGAAAGGAATGAGATGTGACACTTGGAATTAACAAATGAGCTGGAAATTGGAAAATAGGCCTGGTGACTAACAGCTAGATGTTCCACAGCAAACCCAGGAGGAGCTCCCCAGAGCCCTGGTTCCCCCAGCAGCCTCTGGCTTTCCTTTGGCTGTTGGGAACCCTTCTGATTATTTGAACACAGGAATAAGCCTCAGCTACAGTCTATCATGAGGGAGTAAATCATACAGGTCACAAGAGTCATCCTGCTGTGCAAGATTTGTATAATTTTACACCGAGAAGGATTTTGCCTCAGCATTTAGTCCTACTGGCCCAGGCTGCCCAGGGAAGCTGCCCCATCCCTGGCAGTGTTGAAGGGCAGGTTGGATGGGGCTTGGAGCAACCTGGGCTGGTGGGAGGTGTCCCTGCCCATGCAGGGGGGTTGGAACCGGATGATCTTTCAGGTCCCTCCCAACCCAAACCAGTCTGGGATCCTATGATATGATTGTCCCCTGAAAGCAGCTGGGAGGGACGGTGCTGGTTCCTGGGAGCACAGGGACCAGGATCTGGCTCTGGGGATTTCACAGACTGCAAATGCAAGCTGGATCCAGCCCTGGGAATTAGTGGAGATTCCCAACCAGGCTGTTTCACATCCTGTTCTTTTGCTGAGGTGGTTGCCATCAGTACTGAATAGATGCTGAAATAATCGTGGTGATAGAATCAGGAAACAAAAGCCCCAAAGCCACAGAGCACTCAGTCTGTTCTGGGGAGCTCCAGGGGGATGAGTGCTCTCCAGACCAGCCTGAAACACAGCAAAGGCACCTCAGGGCATCATGTGCCACGTGTGAAGACATGAAAAAGGGTATGAAAACCCAGCAGGCTTTGAAAAATGATGGGGAACATCACTGGTTATTATAGCAGGGTAGAAGATGAGGTTGACAATGATGACAAACAAGATTTTACCCACGGTTGAGTACCTCTGGGGTTAGAGCTCTGTCTTTGTGCTGCCTGTTCACAGCACTTGGCCACTGGGATCCTGGTTCTTCCCTGAGAAGCCCAGGTCTTCCTTCATAAGTGTAGTAAGTGAGGAAATGATTATCCAACCTGGAGAGATGGATTTAATGAGATGAGGTTAAAGCAGAGAAACTCAGCGGTCTGCTCCACCTTAGAGGGGGCTAAGGAGCTGCCTGAGAAGGCAGGTGAAGGGGAATGGTACCTTTCCTTCCTCCCCAGGGAAGGCTGCAAGCTCCTGTGCAGGAGGAGTGTCACCTCCCCTCCACTTTCTGCAGTGAAGCTTCAGAGGGAGGAGCAGACCTGGTTCAGGTGCAGGTCCTGGTGCTGGCTTCACCAGCTGGTCCCAGCTCTTGACATAAAACCAGTTGCAAGTCTTTGCTGGGTGCTGCCAGAGTGTCATCAAACCAGAGATGACAGAAAGAGACTCCCTCCCCTGCCCGTTCCTGCAGTCCCTCCTGCAGGTCCCAAACCCTGGCTCCAGCTCCCTGGTGCCATTATCCCAACATGTGGCTCCTGGAAATAGTCCCTCCTCCTTCATCTCAGTCTTCCTAGCTCGAGGTCCTCCAGCCTGATGTCCCTGCAGGCAGGGAGATGGAGACAGGCCAAGGGACAATCTGTTCCTCATTGAGGTCATCCTGCAGCTTGTGCTGATGTGGCGTTTGGGGGATGGAGAGCTAAAAAATTCTCTTCCTCGCTTGGCCTCAGTTTTCCAGCACTGCTGGGGGACTGATAAAGTGTGAAAAGCCAGCAAAGGAAACTTAACTCTTCCAGGTAACCCTTTACACCCCCCACCTCCACCCCCTCATCCTGCTCCCAGTCTAGTGGCTAAAAAACCACAGCAACTCACTGGCTGGGCACAGCACCAGGACTCTAGAGGAATATTTTCCATCTTCCTAGGAGGTCCTTCCTTGTCTGGTTTTCTCTCTCCCCCAGCTGTTTTGGAGAAGGGGCTCTTCCCCCTCCTAAGCTCCCAGAGCCCCCCCATGCTGAGAAATTCTCCTTCCCTACAGCCCAGTCGAGTTGCTGTGTCATTTTAATGACCCAGCTTCCCGTGCAGCTGCCCAGCTCAGACAGCTTCTCAGATTCTGGTGAAAAATCCCAGCTGTCAGAGTTTCCTGTTGCTCTGCCTTCCCCCATTCACCCCTCCACTCAGGAGGTGGGGAAAGCAGGAATGCAAAAGCTGAGAAACCTTCAGAGCTGGAAAGTTGTTTGTTGTTGTTTTTTTTTTTTCTTCCCTCCAGTGCATCAAAGGGATGATGCTTGTGCCTTTTCTGGCAGAAGGGAGAAATCAGCAGCACCTTTTAAGAAGCTACCTGATCCCAAATCTGAGAGCTCCCAACCCTCCCTCATGAAAGAGCTGGGCTCTGAATTGCAGCTAACCCAAAGTCTGAAGAGCTTTGCCTCAAGCTGTTACTCTGGAGTTCAGGATATGGTTTTTTTTCAGTCACGTTGTGGAGTAAAACCAGAGCCCAGCCCCTCAGATAGTGATTCATGGAAGCAGAGAAGTGTGAAAGAAAACAGAAAGGGGGCATGAGAGCTGGAGTAAGGCAGCTGCCACTGGGAAGTCCCCCTTGTTTGCCCAAGGGACTGTGGCATGAGCTTGGCTAAGGACAAAACAAGATGGTCCTCTTTGCATCTGCCCTGACAGCTAATTCCAGGGCTGCAAGGCACCCAGAGTGCCCAGGCTGAGGGAACACATCCCACTGCTTGCAGGGCACCCTGCAAGGGAGGCTGCAGCCTCCTGGGATCAGTTCAGCAGCTCTTAGCACCCCAGGAGGAATCACATCATATTCCCTTCACAGCTCTGAGGGCAGGATTGCAAGGAAACAAGAATCCCTGACTGGGACGGAGCCACAAAAAGGGTTAGGGCACTCTTGTCTGTGTTAGTGAGAAATGAGAGAGATTCTGCTTGAGATCAGAGGCACTAATGGCAGCAGGAGGGGGGCAGAGCCTGATGCTTTGTGCTCTGCCTGTTGAGAGCAGAGGCAGGAGAGCAGCAGCTCAGGAAGCAGATGCTGTGCACTGGCGGGGTGCACAGAGGGGACCCACCCCTGCAAGCATGCTCAGAAACCACTTTTGCAACAGGGGGGCTGGGTTAATGGGGAAAGCTGCACCCCCTGGCATGCCAGGCAGCAAAGCCTGGGGTGTGAAAAAGGAAACTCCCCCTCCTGCTCAGTGACACTGCTGGTTGCTGCCCCAGGGACCAGCTGGGGGGCTGCTCCAGGCACCCAGCACTAGGAGCTTCCCTGGTCCTGACCAAAAGCTGCTCCCATGGGAAGAGGCCAGGCCAGCCCAGCTGCACCAAAGGATGAGGAATGACCCCTGTTCTCCAGCTCCAGGAAACCATCCCACTGGTTTATGATTCACAGTGACGGGAGAGGAGAGGCTGGTACGTGCATGTAGCCTCTTGCGTGCTAATCACAGCTGAGGATGGAGCTGGGGGAGGTGGGAAGTGTAAAGGGATGAATTCCCATTCCCTGGAATGAAGAGATCCAGACAGTCCGCTGAGTCAGCACAGGGTCAGCAGGGTGAGGCCAGACAGGCTTTAATTCCCCCAGCAACTGGCTCTCAGCTGGTGCCTTCCCACCACCCAGCTCAGCCCCTGGCACAGGAACCCCACGGAGCAGGGGAGCTGGCTTATCCCTTGGCCTCCCTTTCTCACCGTAACCTTAGCTGGAGCCCTTCCCCACAATCACGTGGAGAACGTGGCTCTGTTTCAAGGGACAAAGTGCAGGAGTTTCTCATTAACAGAGAATGAAAGCTGCCTGCTGTGATCCAGCTGCTGGAACTCCGTCGGAGGAGGGAGGAAAAAACGCTGCGGGGGGAAGGAGGAGGTAGGAAAGGAAATCAAACAAGCACAACCACCTTGCACAACCAAGAGCTCTGAGCACTGCCCCCGTGTTCCCTTCCCTGTGTTGAGCCCATGCTGACCCCAGTAATCATATCCTGGAGAGGACATTGTCCTCCTTGAGCCTCTGGGGGGACCAGAGTTGCCATGGCCTTGGCTTCAGTGTAACGCCCAGCAAAACTTCTCTGGACACACAACATCCAGCTGGGACTTCCCTGGCTTGCCCAGCCACCTGCAGGCCACCCCTCAGTGCTTGGAGCAGGAAGAGAGCACTGCCTTCCCAAGGTATTTAGGAGCAAGGAAACTCAGCAAAGAGGAAAGGTGGGAGAATGGGAAGTGGTTCCTCCAATGTTTACATCTCCTCCTCTTCTGCCCCCCAAAAATGAAGAAACTGAGAGTTGATTTCCCTGAGGCAGCTCCCAAAGAATTTACCCGGCATTCAAAGGAAAAGGCCTCTTTTTTCCCACCTACAGACTTGGCTGGAAAATCAGCCTCTCACTCTACCAGAGGGAAAAAAAAAAACCATATTGTTAGTGAGATCCCACCACTGCCAAGCAGGCAGACCCACGTGGGCCAGGGCTGGGAGTAGGAGTGAGACAGGCAGGGAGTAAAGTGGCCCTTTATCTGGTGCCTGGGCTGGGGGTGATGCATAGTTAGCATAACTGGAAAGGTCAAGCTTCATAACAGCCTGAAGAAGGGGATCTGCCTTCTGGGGAGTCCTGGGGAGGGATAAGGAGGAGCACCTGATGAGCAGACAGGTCCCTGACTTGCACAGGGCTCTTGCACACTGCAGGGAAAGGAGGGCTGGTGGTGGGACGTGCTCTGGGCATCACACAGCCTGGTGAGAGGATGGGAGAGCTGCCCAGCCAGCCTCCTGGGGCAGCTGCAGATTCCCAAGCCGTGGAGGTGAAGGAACAGAGAGGGAAGAGGTGCAGGTGGGGAACTGGGTGGCTGTGGGAGGGACAGGGTGACAGCACAGGGCAGGAGGGAAAACACTGAGTCCAGATAAACAGGAGCACTGTTTTCCTCCTACTGCATTGGCTCAGCACCAGGGAAATCCAGTCCCAGGGGAACTGTGTTTGTTTGTGATTGTTTAAGGTGAAAAGAACCAAACTGTTTTCCTTTTACCCCCAACACACACATTCACTTGCTGGCACTTTGTGCAGCAAGCTAATCTAAACTGAGCAAGGACCTGCCAGCATCTGCTGCAGCTTCCCTGATCCTCCCCTCCTCAGGGGAAGTTACAGAGAGTAGAATCATCCTTGTCTTGCCCTCCCAGCAAACGCCTCTGCCTTCCCCCAGGAGGAGGTGGTGGTGGTGTTGGGTGGCATACTGTTCCCTTCCCAGCTCCTGGTAGAACCTCTTGTTGAGGGTGAAGGGCAGGTTGCTGGAGACAAAGCCCTGATCCTATTGCCATGGAGATGTTAATTCAAGCTGAGTTCAAAGGAAATTGCTCCAGCTAAAGCTAACAAGCCTGGCAGGAAAGCCCTGCTGTCAGTTGAAAGAGGCCAGCTTCTCGTAAAAAAAGGGGAAAGGAGGTGGGGTCAGAAAGAGGGGCCCCCGTTCAAAACACAAGCTCCAAACAGACACAGGCCTGTTCCCTGCAGAGCCTCCCCCCCCCACCAAAGTCACCAGCTGTGAAGCAAGCCAGAAGATGCCAGGCAGTCCTCCCATGCCTTACAGCAACAGCAGCAGGGAGACAGGGGATGGAGGAGGTAGGAGAGGAGCCTCCCCAAGCCAGGGCAGATGTGGTGGGCATGCACTCAGGCTGTCCCAGCTCTGCTGCTGGATCCTCCCTAACCAGGACATTCTGCTGTGGTTTATGCTGATGAGGAGAACAAGCCCAGGTCCCGGGCAAGGCTGGCTGTCTCCTGCCACACACCAGCAAACACTGGAGGTGGGGTGGGGAGGGGAAAGGGAACCCTTGAAGCTGGTGGCAGAGCTGTCACGCAAACCTGAGATGCACCTTGTGATAACCAACACCTTCCTGGTGAGACTGCAAGGGACTGCTGGAGGAAAGGACAGCGAAGGGCAGGGCAGCTCTTGCCTAGCTTGTCACTGAGGTCATTCAGGTTTTTGTGTGGCCAAAGCAGTTTCAGGTTTTAAGGGAAGTGTTAAGCTTGGTGTAATGATTAATCCTGGCTGGGAAGGCCTGTAGGCTGGTTTGATACCTGATGTTCATGCCTGGTGTTTGGGGAATGCTCTGTCTCTGAGAGCTGGGGGTGGATATTCACAGCCCCTCTGAGGATGGGTGGGACTGACTGGTCATTATTTGGCCCGTACGGAGCATCTGGAGGGAAGGCAGGTGTGCTCTGCCACCCAGACACGTCCCTGAAGTGACACTGAGGAGGGGACTTGGAGAGGTGTGAGAAAGGCAGAGGCCACAGTCTGGAGTGGACAGGAGAGGGTGCAAAGCTGCAAGGTCAACAACCAGCTTTGGAAGAGACGATGAAGCAACCAGCTGCCAACCCCCCTCCCCTGCCCTGCAGGAGCACTTTGAACATCTCCTACCCTGAGTCAGAGCAGGAGTGGGCCTGCTTAGTGCAAGATTTGGAGAATTATGAGCAGCCCAGCTTAATATTAGAGGCATTAATTGTGTTTTTTTTTTTAAAAAAAAAAGAAAGAACAAAAACCCCAAACTCAGAACAGACTCTTCCAATGGAACTATCTTCTCATCTTTTCCTCCAGTGCCAAGAGGTGAAGCAGGCACTGGAGTCCAACTGCTCCCTGCCAGCCAGAGAGGAAGTTCTTGGCTGTACCAGAAACTCCTGGCTGGCAAAGAAAGCTCCACTGCCACTGCTGGACCCTGAGGTGCCTGCAGCAAGGGGCTAGCAGCACAGCCCCCCTCCTCTTCCCCCCTTCCCATCTCCATTGCTGCCTTTGCTGCTTCTCTGCAGCCCCTTCCTTCTCCTGCAAGCTCACCCTGCTCCTGGGGACAGGGAAGGGGCAGGGAGCAGGGAGCAAGCACCGTCAGCCAGTGAGTCCTGCGGGTCCCACAGCCCACTGGTTTAGCAAGACTTGGGCCTTCTCCCACCTCTTCCTTTTCTTTCATCTTCCCCTGCTTCCAGGCTGTAGCTGGAGGCTGCAGCTGCTACAAAACCAGGAGAAATTTGCTCACGGACAGCAAAGGAGAGGCTTCCCACTAATCAGAGCAAGAAATGCTTTCTCTCTCTTCTTGACTTTTCCTCTACTTCTCTCATTGTGCTTTCTGCCTTTTCCTGCCACCTCGGACTGCTTTCCTTGCCAGCTGGCTCCTCTCCTCCCATGTCCCTGCTGAGAGCATCAGGGGCTCCCTCCTGAAGCAACGCTGACTTTTGGCCTGCTCAGGAACGTGCCTGAGCAAGAGGAGAGAAAGTAAGGAAAAGGGGAAGGACAGACTCGGGTTACTCTGAGCTGTTAGGGCAGCCAGAGAGTGAGAGAGCATGGAATGAAGTGGAGGAGGTGGCCTGAATATGCTGGGGCTGGAAATAACAGCAGTGATACTTGGCATCTCTTCCAGCCTGGTTCATCTTTGCACCGTGATGCCAGAGATGGGGTCACAGCCACAAACACACAGCCCAGTGGTGGGAGAGCCAAGAGCAGGACCCAGAAACTGGACTCTGGCCTGCACTGCCTCTTCAGAGGCAATTAGGAAAGCTCCAGCTGCTGAAGGGCATTGCTGCCTCCAAGCTGATCAGCAGCACTACTTCTCAGAAACCCTGTCTCCTCCTCCAGGGAAATGATCATAGAATCATAGAATGGAATAATGAAATGGTTAAGGATGGAAGGGACCTTAAAGATCATCAGGTGCCAACTTCCCTGCTATGGGCAGGGGCACTTCCCACTAGCCCAGGCTGCACAAAGGAGAAACTGTATTAGGAGAAATTGTATCACACACTCCCTTCCTTGAAATAGCTCAAGCTTCGTCTAAAGCAACCTAGAAAGGTTTTGTAGCTTTTCCCCCACACTCTATCCACAAGCTGGATTATTTTAGAAAGGAGAAACAACTACTCCCTCCCAGGAAGCCACAACTTAATTTTCCATTTGTGTGTAGCCTTAACACTTCTGCAAAATAGGCTCTGACATGGTGCTGAGAAGTGAGGTGGCATTTCCGTAATCATCTACAATAATCTCTGCCCACCTCATCCCCTTTTGAGTCGCAGGTATCGAGTGCTCTGCTCCTGTGATCATGCTGAGGTGACACGGATTCATTAAAATTCCTGATGAAAGATCTGTGATTTCCTCCACTCTTCTAGAACCAGAGGGGAGAAGGTATTTCCCTACCTCCCCTCCACCAGAAAGCAAGCTCTGAGCTTTGTTTCTACCAGGAACTTGGCAATTTCCCTTTTGATCCCTTTGCCTTCACTTGCCCCACATTTAGCTCTTTTTCCCACTGATGAGTAAGTCCTTCTGAGGCAATCTTTCGACCCGCCTTAATCTCTACCCCATGCTGACTGCAGAGCATCACCATTTCTTCCTTCCCTCCTTGCTCTTTCTCTTCCACACCCAAAGAACTCAGGGCTGGTTGTTTCAATGCCCGTTGTGAGGTTAGTCATCTCAGCTTTTGACAGCTCTCATTGATTCCTCCACATGCTGACCTCTAAGCTGCTGCTTTCTTTGCTGATCTGGCCTGTTTCTCCATCCCTTGCAGGCATTCTGATTACTGTCAGCATCATTCTGAGGTGGCTGTTCATCTTAGCTAGGACTGCAAACCACACTTGGAAGGTGTTCCCACCTCTCAAACATTTTGAGCTTTGGGTTTTGTTTGGTTTTTGGTTTTTTTTTTGACTTGGAAGAATTGCAAGGCTCCTCTGAGCTGCTGAGTCCAATTTTCATTCCTGTGGATTTTTTCGTAGCCAAGAAAGATTCGCCTGTTTGAAATCAAGAACCTTATTTGCAGGCTTTGTTTGTCTTTCCATTTCATTTTAATCAAATCAGCAGTTACTCTCTGAATCCAAGGTTACTTTCTCAATACAGTGTCCTCATCACTTATCAAATTCCAGTTCAGGGCAATACCTTTCCTCACTGGTTCAGTGAAACCTGGTGAAGAAATTCACCCACTATCACATGCCAGAATATATTCCCTTCTGTTGTTCATGACATTGATTTCTCATGCTAGCAAGAGACTTCCACTTTCTGAGTAACACACTTTCTCACTCTGGATCAGACAAATAGTTATGCAGGACTCCATGTCCCAGGCTGACCCTAGAAATCTGCAGCACATCTCCCTCACAATGCCAGGATCAGCCCATCTTCCTTTCCCCATCAATTTTAAGTCTAAAAGATTCCTTTTATGGCATGTCAAGACTTGGAGGATTCTCACTCCAGAGCTCTGCATTGCCCCTTCTACCATATATACCTTCAGGGAACTGCAGTTATTTCAGATCTTGTCTCAGAGCAAGGTTTCCAGCCAGCCTGCTGCTCCTGCACCTCATCACATACATCCTCTGCCTGGAAAGCTGGGCATGCTGCAAAAGGGGATGAAATGCAGCTCTCTCAACTAGATACCCACTGAAACCAAGATTCAGCACAGAATGGACAGACATGACCTTCCCTCTCACTTCTAATTCCTCCAGCTCCAAAAAAAAAGGAGAGTTAAGAACCAAGGGTCTCTGCTTAGATCTTGGTTTCTGTTAAATCTCCCTCTCAGTCACCAACAGTACAAAGTGTGCTGTGCACCAGTACTTTGCTCTGACCCGTGGCACATGGAGCAGCACAGAAATTAGCTCCAGTGCCACAACATCCCTGCAAGAACCAAACCAAAGCAATCCGTGCAGAACACCAAGGGGATTTTCTTTCCTCTGCCTTTAATCTGGATTTGACTTGCTCTTTAAAAAGCTTCACTTTCACCTCCTGATGTTTCTGCTCTCTCCCTGATCTTTGAAGCATTACTTCAGCCTGCTAAGGTGGGCACCAGGCCAGGCTGCTGAATGATGCTGTTTGCTTAGTTTAGCACTGGCTCCTGTCAGGAGCAGAGCTGCTGGCTGAACACACTGTTTGTGGCCATATGTGGTGTTATTTACACGGGGAAAGGAAGGAAAAAATACATCTTTGTGAAACAGGAGTCGAGCAAAAAGAGAGATACAGGCAGAGTTGGAGTGGGAAGGTGCCCATCTGAGAAAGCCATCCCAGCCCAGACTGGGGGAGGAATTAGCTCAGTGCTCAGGGAAGGGAAGGCTGCTTTTAAAGCAAGCTGCAAAAGTCTGCAACAAAGCTTTGTAATGGGAAAAGAAATTGGACAGACTTCTGGAATTGCTGCAAGGAAGCTCTACTACCAGCTGGGAGACTAATTTCGTTTCTGTTTGTTTGGTTTGGTGTTTTTTTTCCTTTTCCCCATCCTCCCTCTTTCTGCCTTTGAATAGGAGGGCAGTGCAGCCAAGGGCTCAGCTCCAGCCAGATTGTACAGGCTGAGATGGGGCAGACTGGGTCACTCTGGGAAGGAGTAAACATCACAGAAAGCTGAAAGGGCTTTCTTAGGCTGTGCTTGAGCTAAAATTCTGCAGAAGAGCAGAGGAAGCACTTGAAATCCCCAACAGGTCCCAGCCTGCCTGCACCCAGCTGCGTTCCCTGCTATGAAGCAGAGCAGCCCCAGGACTGCTCTAAATCCCACAGCAGCTGTGGCAGGTGATGGAAGCAGAGACAGGCAGGGGCTGAAGCTGGCAAGTCCTCTGTCACCTTCTTGCTGCTTAGCACAGCTCTGCTCTGCTCACTGATGGGTGCCCAGCCAGCAGCATTGCCATTCTGTCATCCCCAGTACAACCCATCTCTCCCCAGCACAGCCCGTGGCAGTGCTCTGAGAGATGCTGTGCCACTGGAGGTACCATCTTTTGGAATAAGATGTCAACCCAACTGGCTGACAGGCAGCCTGGACTATGAAAATTCCCTTGGCAGCTTCTGCCAGTCTTATCTTCCTCCCTCAGCCAAATTCCAGGTTAGAAACTGAACAAAGCAGCAGTGAGGAGCTGCCAGTATTTTAATGAGCAGTTCCCACAGACACCTTCCTACCTCTGCCTGGGATGAAACTCCCAGAGCAGGTGCAGGTGTGTGCTCCCAGAAAGGGACCTGTATTTACTTCTCACTTGTTCAAACAGCAGCAGTTACAAAAATCCTCTCTCCTAACCATCACTCAAGCAGGGAAGTGGCTTCTCTGGCAAGGAAATTGCCACCGAGAGCAGTTTGCTGGAGATGTTTGCACTGTGTTTCTGAGGGTATAATGAGGGTGCTGATAAGATAGTGCAGGAACCGGCTGACTTGAACGAGGGGGGAAGATGCTGAGGGGGAAGCTGCTCGCTGAGTTCTGCAAAGCGTGGGGGAAATACCCTGCTGGCACTTTACAGAGGCAGCAGCGTTTACTCCTGAACATTTATTCCAGGCTGCTTAGGGACAAGGTTTTTGAGGACACACAAGCAGGACTGGGAGAGACTTTCCCCCCCACGAAGGAATCCGGGGTGTTTTCCGTGCTGTAAACCCGACTATCATTTCCCAGCGTCTGGGGCATTCCAGCAGGGAGGAGGAGGAGAGGAAAAGGCGCTGTCAAACCCCCCAGGAGCCCTGGCTACCTGCTGAAAATGAAGCCTGAAGGCACCTACCCCTCCGGCCCCGCTCGGGACGCCGCAGGACAGGCAGGGAGCAGCTCAGGGAGAAGCTGCTGGTTCCAGCACAGCTTAGAACTGCTGCTCCGTGCTTCGGAGCCCGGCTCGGCAGCTCTGACTTCTCCCGGGCTGCCTGCCTTTCCATCGCAGAGAGTTTCCCTTTCCAGCAGAGCGCAGGAAAGGCCACAGGTAGGAAAACTCCTGTCCTGTCCTCTGCCCCTGGCCTCAGTGAGGACACGGGGAAGACCCTTCTCTTTCTCCCTCCCAGCATCTCCAGGGATGGACATATCCCTCCGGGACGGGGCCCAAGGGCTGCTCCAGGCATCCATCCTGCTGCCAAAGACGTGGGATAAACCCCCCCGAGCTCAGCCTCGGGATCTCGCTCCCACCCTCGCAGGGAGCTCAGCTCCTCGGGGACACGCCGGTGGGGGAGGACGGTCGGGTCCTGGAGGGATTTTCTAACACGCCCGTGGTTTTAGATACCCCTGTTCCCTCGGGGCTACCGACAGCCGTGTGCGGGCCACCGAGGCCATCTAGTGGCTGGCGAGCCCAGCCGGGGATCCCTCGCCCACCTCACCCTGCCTGGGCGGCCACGCTACCCCAGAGATGCTCGCCCCGTGGCTCGGGAGCTCCCAGCTCCCTCCTCCATCTCCAGTGCTCCCACCCAAGCCCCCTGCCCAGGGAATGGGTTCAGTCCTGTGGCTAGAGGGGGGAGAAAGGGGGCCCAGCCCCTGGGGCACCCCCCTGACACAAGCAGGCTGGGTGGGAGATGGTTTGAAGGCTGCAGGGTGTGGGCACGGGGGTGCAGGAGGTCAGCGAGGGGTTGAGCATCTTCTGTGTATCCTCAAATCTGCCCGGGATGGTGCAGGGGGTGGGTGGGATAAGGGTGGGCCAGAGGGTGCTGGGGGAGGCTTGCAGATGTGGCAGAGGGGAGGGGGGATTGGGGTGGTCCACACCAGCTAGCCTAGGGTCTCCCCACGACCACTGGGATGCTCAGAGAGCCCTGCTCTATAAACAGGTGCACTCGGTTTCATTTCCCCCTGGGGACGGGCAAGGTGTGAACACGGAGCCCAGGAAAAGCTGAGCCCTGAAGCTGGGGGAGAGACATGGGAACCTTCCAGCCACGTGCAATAGATCTTCACCCACCTGAAACAACCTTTTACAAACCACCTGCTCCTCACCTGCCTGGTGAGCAGCGTGTGCTCTCCTCGGTAAGGTGACCTTCGTGTGTGTCCACACGTACACACCTGGTCTCTCTCCCCCTCCTGCTCCCCAGGGGCTGGAATCTCCATAAGTCCAAGCAAGGGGATGAGAGCAACCCCCTGCTGTGCCCTCCCTCTCCAGGAGTGGCAGAGGTGGCCCTGGATGGCAACGTCCACCCGCCTGCCACGGGGAACTTGCCCTGGAAGGCTGTCCCAGCCAACCCAGAGAGCAGGATTGTTGCTGCCAGGGCACAGGAAGACAGGCTGGGACTGCAAGGCGAGGGCAAGCGTGCCCTTCCCTGCACCAGCAGGGAGCTGCAGCTCCCAGGCCTGCAGCTTCCTCACCCCCATCTTCCTCCACACCTTGGCTTCCCTTCCTGGGTGCCAGCCAGCCCCATGACGCTGCGTTAGGCTGCGTTTGGACTTGATGGAGCCTCAAACTTACATGCAATTAATGTAATAAAGGCCAGCAGGCAGTGCCTGTGAGGAGCCAAGCAGAGCAGCTCCCTGAGTTGCCCAAGCTCCAGGTGTTCCCTGCCCATGCACACCGAGCAACAGCCTTTCTCCACTCCCACAGAGCTGCAGTGCCAGCACAGGGCTCAGAGCTGCCTGGGAATCTCCCCCATTAGTTTACCCTCTTTCACAACTATACCACCAACGAGGAGGCCAAATCCTGCCTCTCTGCCAGCTGCAGAAGCAGGCTCTGCCAGGAGCTAGCCAGGTGGGGAGGCAGGAATGCAGGAGCTTTTGGGCCCTCTGGGTGCTGGGCACTTTCCAAAGCTCACATGCAGCTGCAGAAGAGTTCTCCAACCTGACTGGCCATCCTGCTCTGGTAGTCAGAGTGCTGGCTGGCACACAGGGAGTGTGGCAGATGCCTGGCCTGAGGCCTTGCCCCTTGCTGCTGCTGCCAGTGTCTGCTACCCTGCACCTTGTTATGGGCACTTAATTCACCATGAATTTTCTGTTTGCATAGTGACAGATCTGCCACCAAGTCTGGCTGAGAGCTCCACATGCTAGCCACACAGAAAGCCTTGCCCTGGGGTGAGAGGTGAGAGGACAGGATGGACAGGCTGGCATCTGTGGGGCAAGGATGCAGTGGGTAGCCATGCCTGTGCCACCAAGCAGCCTGTTCCCACCTCTGACTTGGAGTTAGGTCCTGCCACAGGGGTTTTTTGAGCTGGAGAATCCTCAGATGTTTGGTTTGCTGGGTGGGGATGGAGAAGGGGACAGCTTTTTCTGCCACCCAGCTACATAGCAGTGAAGCAAAGAGTTGGCAGGAAGATGGGGCTGGTTACAGGGAGGCTGTAAAGGGGATTTGGGGTGCAGGTGACCCTCTGGACTGCCCAGAGCAGCAAGAATGCATCTGGAGAGAGACAGGAGCTGGGACAGAGAGCTGGGACAGCAGGGGGAGAATGAGGAGAGGTTAAGTTTGAGCTCCCACCATTTTGAAGTGGGGCTTGGGAGAAGGTGTAAACAGGTGCTGAAGGGCTGTGAGCTCAGTGCCAGTGACGTAGGAGCTCCCATGATCAGCCTGTCCCCAGCTCCTTTCCAAGGCAAACATCAGAAGTTTTTCATCAGACACTACTCTCCTTAGATGCCAAATTTCACTCCCATTTGTGCAAGCCAGGGCTGGTGTCCACATGCTCCCTTTGAATTGCAGAACAAAGCCCCAACCACCAAGTGGCCCCTGACAGGAGCAGATAAGGGCGCTGGGAAGACAAGCTGTGTCAAGGACTACCTGCCCCTTGCTCCCATCTCCATCTGAATGCCAGCAACCAAAATACAGCCTCTGTGCTGTTGCCTGGAGAAAAGCAGCCTTGCTGGCCTTTTCCCTGCAGCTTGCTGATCCTGTTGTTTTCACCTTGAGAAGGGGATAGCATGACACTGCTGTTTCCCAGGCAGTTGCCACCACCCTAAAACCAGAGAGTGGCATTTGGCTGCAGAGGGATAATGCTGACCAAGGACAAGCAAGTCCAGGCAAGGCAGACAGCAGGGTGCTGTTCCTGATGAGTAAGGTTGGCAGATGCTAACCCTCCTCAGGGTCTGGTCCTGACCCTTGCCCAGCCTCAGGTTCTGTCAAGTTATCCTGAATTTATGGCAGTGAGTAAGGGAGGCTCAGCTCCCACTTTCACTCACTTATCTACCTCTTACATCTCTCTCCCAGAAGTTTTCTGACTTTTTTTCTCCTTCTCCCATCTTTTCTCAGTGTTTTCCCTCTTCTTTGTCTCTCACCCTTCGATCCCTGTCTCATTTTTCTTTTGCTGTGCTATTTTTTTTTTCTTCTGTGTTTATAGAGGAAAAGAGGGGAGTAAATCAAGCCACACACACGAGTGCACACACACACACACGCTGGATATTTGTCTTGCTCAGTCACAGGGTGAATAAGCACCCTTGTTTCAACATGTTTTCCCATTTAACTTCCCAGGGGCCTTTCAGAAGAAGAATTCCTCTCAACAACCAGGCACAAGGGCTCAGCTCAGTCATTTGCTGTGCGTGGTGGCCTCATTCCTCGGGCTTCTCCCCTCCACCCCATCCTGCACTCTGATTTCCAGGAACCCAACAATGACACAGACTGGGGCCCACCCACCACCTCCCCCAAAGCCTCCCTGGCAGGCAGGGAAGCCCAGGGAGGTCAGGCTGCTACTCTCCAAATGATGAGATGTCTCCTGGTGAGATGGAGCTGCAGTCCTCGCACGGGCAAAACCTCCAGTGGAGGTTTCTGTGCAGGGCAAAACCCACAAGCAGCCAGGACCCCAGCTGCTGAGGTTCTTCCACACCCATGGGACTGCTCAGACCAGCCCTTCTGCCATGGGTGGGTGATGGCTCCCCATCCCTCTAAGCACTTTCCCTGCATGGGGCCCTGTCTCTGGAGGCTGAGCCTTCTGCAGAGAGACCTGACTTGAGACACTGAGGCAGAGAGAGATTTTGGGGAGACAGCACTTGCTTTAGGCCAGGAAGTCACTGCCCAGGGGTACAGCTGATCCCACAAGCTTTGCCATCACCTCTGGCACGGGGCTGTAAGGGAGGAAGCATCTACCCCCTCCCCAGCCCCACCTGCAGTGCTCTCTTGGGGCAGAGGTTCTCTGCCAGGCTGCTCAGTGGCCTGGATGTCACAGGAGGGTCAGAGCCACAGACTCTGTCTCCAGGGCAGGTGAAGGCAAGGAGTGCTTCATGCACAGCTCTCCCCGCTACCCTTGCTAGAAATAACCACTGCCTGGAGGAAAGCTTGGCTTGATATTGCCAAATACAGAGGATTTCAGAGTAGCCTGTGTGTTAGGGTGACTGTTAACAGCACCCTGTCTTTCTTATTCTTTCCTTGCCTGTCCTTGTTCTGCTCTTCTTTATCCATCCGTGTTTTCCCTCTTTCTCTCCACCTGCCTCCTCCAGGCTTGGCAGGGAGAGTCACACCCTGTCCCATCATTTCCCTTGTTTTCACTCCCAGACCTCAGCAGGGAGCTCAGACTTCCAGCTCACAGAGACTGCACTGGCAGGGAAGCTGAGGAACAGCTGCCAACCTGGGAGAGCAGGGGTGCTTGGAGAGGGGGTACAGGGAACCACGGGACTGAAGAGAAGGGGGTGACCTTTAGAAACTAAGGAGGAGCAAGGAGTGATGCTCCTTATAACCACCTTTTGTGATCCAGCACCAAACGCAGAGCTTCTCCCAGCTCCATGAGCAGATCTCACAGATCAGTAAAACAGGCTCTAGAGGGGAAATAAGTTTTTAAGCAATGGGGCAGGCACAGAAAGGTCACTTTTTGGGGATTTCCAGTTGCTGAAAAGCCAACCTTTGTCAAGTTTGGCAGGCCTTAGCTTCCTGAGGTGTAAGATGAAGATGCCATTGCCCTGCCTTGCAGAGTTTGATGCAGGGCAGTTTTGGCTGAAATACAAACCCAGAGAGAACTAGACCTAACAAAGCAATTCCTGCTGCTGGGGACAATGGCAAATTATGCCAAAAGTATTCCAAGCATCAGAGGAAAAAGAGCATCCTCAGAGAAGAGTACACAAAGAGATCAGGGGGGCTATAGACTCATGCTGACACCTACAGCCCAGGGCCAAATCTCTTTCTGGAAGGAGTACAATGTGTTGCCTCTGTCCAGAGATCAATACATTCAGTTCTACCAGCTGCAAAGCAGGGAATGGTTTATCACTTCTTCTACAGCCCCCAAAACCATAAGATTATGTGAACTGTCAATTTTACATTAATAAAATCTATCTCTTCTATTAAGTTTTGTTCCCAAAGATCCAAAAGCACTTTAGATGATCATCAACAGGTTGGAGCAGAAAAAACCCACCATCTCCCAAGCTCACGTGTGGAACCATCAATGAAATCACATCTGCACAGTTATTGAGGCTGGCTTGAAAGCTGCCAGTGACCACACTGCAAAGGAACCAAGAAAGAATGTGTTTTCCTACAGCAGAAGGTTAAAAAGTTCTGGTCAAGCCAACCAAGGGATATTCCTTCTCCATCTCAAATGTGGAGATTGGGTTTAATGCTGAGCAGACACCTGAGAGGTGCAACCAGTTCCACCCAACTTCCCCACCTCAGGTTGTGCCAATCTCCAGTGCATGAAAAGGAGGTGGAAAAGAAAACAAAGACCGAAAACCAATGACACAGAAAACAAGTTAATCATCAAAGGGGGAGGGGGGAGGAGGGGAAAAAAAAATCCTCCCTGGCCTCTCAAGGTAACCAGCAGAAGCCTTGAAACACAGGCTTAATTAATTAAGTAAAAACAATATGAACATGGTGCAACAAGTCTTGTAAGCACATTGAAGACATGTGGTATCATCCATACAGTTATGCAACGTGTTAATGACTGTAGCAAGCTCATCTTCAACCCAGTTCAGATGCTGGTGCCCAAGACTCTGTTTCAAAGGCCATCCCTGACCCCTGCTCCTGTGATGTCTCGAAATCATCTAATTTCTAGCCTATATTTCTTAATGACCAAATTGACCCTATTTGATCTTACCCTACCACTGGCCTCTAATTCAAAGAGATTTCCCTCTGTAGCTGGTATTCCCTTTCCTGTCCTCCTCATGAATGTAGTGCTGAGTAGTCATTTTTCCCCTTCAGCCTTTTCAAAGGTGAAGACTCAGCATAACCACTAGAAAGGGGTCCTCCCCCAGGCAGCACATACCCTCCAGTTAATGCCCTTGTCCTGTCACACACCCTCTCACTCCTCCAGTGAATCAGCCTCCTGCTCACTCCCTGAGTATCGTCCTTACACAACAGGCATTTATGTCCTGCCTGTAACTCCTTCCAATCATCAAGATTCCCCAGGGTCCAGCTCATAGCCTGCAGGCCTGATTTAAGCCCTGGGAAGCTTGTGTTTGACCTGCTGTTGTGCCCTAGAGGAGCTATTCAGGTGTTCTTACCACCCTACATATCCAGGTCTTTGGATCTGGAGCCAGGTCCTGGCCATGCCTCCTAACATGACAATGCATCCCTCAAGGAACTGGATCCTCCTGGTTCAGTTTTCCTTCCTTTCATCACCCACTGTGAGACACAAAGCTGATTATCACATGGAGGCTATGAGCATAAATGGTCACAAATATCTGAAATTGAGTGTAGGCCATATAAATGGAGCCTATCTCATATCTTTGAAAGCCAACAGTGTCCTGGGCTGCAGCAGAAGCAGCCTGGCCAGCAGGGCAAGGCAGGGGAGTCTCCCCCTTTGCTCTTTTGAGCAACCCCACCTGGAGCAGTGTGTCCAGTGCTGGAGCCCCCAGCATCAGAAGGACATGAAGCTTCTGGAGAAACTCCAGAGGAGGCCATGAAGATAATGAAAGGCTGGAGCAGCTCTGCTCTGGAGACAGGCTGGGACAATTGGGGTGTTCAGCCTGGAGAAGAGAAGGCTCCAGGGAGACCTTAGAGCACCTTCCAGTGCCTGAAGGGGCTCCAGGAAAGCTGGGGAGGGGCTTGGGACAAGGGCAGGGAGGGATGGGATGAGGGGGAATGGAGTAAAACTGGAAGAGGGAGATTGAGGTGAGACATGAGGAGCGAATTCTGGAGTGTGAGGGTGGGGAGAGCCTGGCCCAGGTTGCCCAGGGAAGCTGTGGCTGCCCCATCCCTGGCAGTGTTGAAGGGCAGGTTGGATGGGGCTGGGAGCAGCCTGGGCTGGTGGGAGGTGTCCCTGCCCGTGCAGGGGGTTGGAACTGGATGATCTTGAAGGTCCGTTCCAACCCAAATCATTCCATGCTTCTATGATAAGATTCTATGAAATGACACCTCTGAGAGTATCTGTAGATCTACCTGAAGCACACCTGCAGCACTGCTGGTTTTCCCCCGTGCTCTCTGTACCAGGACAACTCCACTGATCTACCCGAATCTGATAGGCAGGAAAACAACACGAAGCCTTGAACTTGTTCTGCCTGCTCTGCTGTTGCACTGCAAGCTGCTTAATGCATGGTCATTGCTCAATGGTGTCTACATGCTTGATGGACTGATCTCCTGTGCTTTCTTCTCGCAGGAGCAGCCTGCATGCATTTCAGGGGAGCACCTTCTGAGCCCTGGAATTATTTTATAGAAGGTGGAAGAAATGAGAAAGGACTGAAAATATGTGTGATGTGAAAGGGAGTGTGGATTAGTGGGTAGAGCACAGAGCAGGCAATTAACAGCCAGGTTCCCTGCTCCCAGTTTGGTTGGAGTTGTGAGAACTGGGGCCAGTGAATCACGGGCTGGTTGAGCTAATTCTTTACGAGTCTCCATGACTTCATCCGTCATTGGTGTTTGAAACTCTGCTCTGGAGCCCGTCTAAAGGAGTGCCCCAGGGTTGACTTAACTGTTTCTCTCCTATTTAGCTTGAAATGGACCCAATTTTTCACTTTTTCCATCCTGGGGAAATTATTTTTTTGCAGGTACCCACCATGAAGGTTTCTGTGGAAACACTTTGGTACAAGCAACTAACTTCCCAGACTTACTGCTGTAAATACAATGAAAAAAAAAAAAAATGAAGTTCAAAACAAGCACAAAACCACTGTGGAATAATGAAATCAAATCAAGTATTTAGAGGGGTTAAAATAACACATATATAAAGACTCAGGAAGCAAAAAGGCTGCATCATAATTTCAGAAGAGAAGTTTCTTATTTGCTGAAAAATCTCAGCCAGTTCCACAGCACATGCCTCAGTTTCCCTAATTGCTACATGGGGTTAGCAACCCAGACCTATTTTGCAAAGGTGTTGTCAGGTTTAATTTGTGAACCTTTGAAAAAGGCTCTGAGTTTTCAGATGAAAGGCCCTGCAGATGCCAAACGTGGGTGTATCCTCTGAGTCAGAGGCACAGACATGGGCAGATTGTGTGATCAGCTCGGCGCAGAGCAGCAGATAGGAGACAGTTGTCCTCTGCAGGGAATTTCGGGATGGTTGGTGCAGAAAAGCCCAGCTGATGCTTACACAAGTGTGAAGTCATGGCACAGAAACCAGAAGCCACCCTCTGGGAGGTGCAAAGACAAAGTCTGCAATAAATGGCCGTCCAGGCTGTATTTAGGTTGGCTTCTGAATTGCCTGGAGGACACGTGTGTGCACAAGTCTTCTAAATATGGTTGGGAACTGAAGCACAACCTGTCTAACAACCCACCCTTTAACTAACAACCCACCTTTTAACTAACAAACTGCCCTGTGACTCTAGTGAATCCCAGGCAGAAATTTCCAGTGCTTGTGAGCACGGAGAAGACCCTGCACGTGTCACGTGTGAACAGCAGAATTGCCAGAAATAACAAGAGACAAGAGGGCCCCACACACAAACCATTTCTTTCTGGAATGAAAAAGACATGCTGAGGTGTGATGAGGTGCAGGCAAAGATGGGGAAAAAGAGTGGGCTTGGCCTTTGGCTGAAGAGCAAAGCCACAGTCCCAGGATACGTGGCAGTGGTGAAGCACGGAGCTCTTGCTGGTAACCTCAGAGCCTGCCATGGTTGCACAGGTATTTGGAAGCAGGATGTGCCCAAGGTGCTAATGCCAAGCATGTGGGATGCTGAGGTTGAAAGGGGACCAGTGAAACTGGGTGGCATCATGCAGAAGTGACTGGCAGCAGTGGGGAATGTTCCTGCACACACACAAGTGACATCCTGTCATTCTTCCTGCAGACTCAAGGGAGGTTCAGCTCAGAGCACTAGCAAACAGATTCCTCTTCAGGAAATCCAGTTGGCTCCATTAGTGCAGCATCTGCACGACCTCCCTCCTTCTGTCTGACACAGAGGATTTAAGCTGAGGATCCTCCAAAATGAAGCAGCAAGGAGAGATACCACCCAAGTCATTCAGAAGCCAATGCAGAACCTTCAGCTTTATAGAACATGTTGTCTGACAACAGCCCATCTGAGTCTGACTGGAGCAGCATTAGGTGACAGACATGACAACATTTTACATCTTGAGCATGGCCACTCTTCACCAGTCCTGCAACAAATGGAGGAGCTAAAGTCATCAAGGCAAAGCACAGCCATAACCTGACCTATTGGAGGGTGCCAGCCCTGCATGTGCCTCTGCATGGACAGAAGAATCAATAACAAAGTTCATCCTGAGCCCAGTTAGTCCCGAGTCTGCCTGGAATAACTGCATTAACCTCATTCACTCTGGATTTGCACCAGCAAAACCAAGATGAAGAAATCCAACCCTCAATCTTTCGTTTGCCTTACTCCAAAATCACACACAAACATCTTAACAAAGTGTCAGAAAACCAAGAGGAACCAAGGCCACCTTTTTCCAAGTTAGACCTCCTCATAGAGAGGTTTTCTTTTGTTTCTTAAGTATTGGAAAAGCTCTGCTGAGTCTTTTCTGTACAGGTGAGAAGAGGCTCCTCCATCCTTCAGTATTTTTAGTTACCTGCAGATCTATAGGGCTGCTGATGGAAAGATCAGCTCAGCCCAGGAAGCCAGAGGGGGGAAGAAATACGTATCTGTCAGCCAACCTTTTCCCTCCATGAAATTGGCTTTAAAAAAAACCAGCATTGCCCTTTCTTATGCCAGAGAGTGACTTCTGACTCATGAAAGGTTATATTCCTAGTAATAAAAAACTGTCCATTAGAAATGCCAGCAAAAGGCTCAGCCTTTCCCAACAACTAGTCTTAAAAAATACCCTAAAAGTGCATAATTTCTCACATCTAGAGATCCATCATGACTAAATGGCAGTAAGAAGGGCTGGGTCTATGAGCCAGGGGATCTTCAATGCATTTCAGTGGAAGGGAAAGAAAAAAGTCTCTTTCCTTTTCAATCGTTGTGCACAGACAAAGCCCTTAGAAACTGTCAGACAGACACTTCCTGGCTCTCTCATTCTCATATCAGATCAAAACTTTATGCTGCTCCTGGTTTGGGCTGCACCTCCTCTTTCCTCCACACCTAAAAAAGAGCTGCAAAAGGCAGACCTGGATTTTTCTTCCCCTACTTGCTTCCAACAGGGCTTTTGTGAGAGTTTTCTAATGAGAAATTGTTACAGGCTGAAAATCAAATTTTCCAGCAACACCATCATTGCATTCTGTGAAAATTAAATTAAGCACAAATCTCAGGCATCATTCCTTTACACCCTGGACATTAATCTCAGAGCAATCCTGCTGAAATTCAGAATATAATCTATGTTAAATTGCTATGATATGAGTAGAAGTTCAACCTCCTTCTTTAGAGGTTGATGGGATTCACCAGTGCCTTTTGTTTTTTTCTTCTGGAATCTTCTGTGACTCCAACAAGTGGAAGATTTCCCAGCTAGTGGAAACAGATCCATTTTTTAAACCCTTAAGCTCTTTTTTCTTCCAAGAAATATTTTGGCCATCAGTAAAACCACTGTTAAAATATTTCCTCTTCCAGGTATGTTACAAATAAGTCTCTCGGTTCAGTGGACATTTATGGGAAGGGCTACCTAAGGGACACCTGAACCCTCCTTTTCAGTGAGAACATGCAGGGATACAGGCCATGGAGGTTTTATCCTGCTGGTGACACCCGTGGAGATGGCATGGCCTGTGGAAAAACCAGGGCTAGCCAATTTTTCCTGCAGGTCGGCTGTGTTGTTCTGATGTATGGTTGGGCCATTTCCAGGTCCAGGTGGATGGACCTTGCACAAGCCCAACATCAAAATCAAAATCAAGATAATCAAGCCTCTTAAACCCAGTATTATCCATCCGTTTCCCCTCCCTGTCCTCCTGAATCCAGTAAGCCCTGAGGGGAACCCAGCTGAAGAATGTTGTATTCCAGGCGTTCATTTTAATTACAACCCTAATTATTTTTGTGCATGTGGATGACCCAGTTAACAAACCCATCTTCAACATCTCATGGTCTCTCCTACCCTGTGAGGAGGTATAACCTCAGCTCCTGGCAACAATGAGCCCAAGTATTTTTGAAACAAGCAGTCAAACTGGTTGCTACATCTTAATGGGGTTCTTTTTTAAAACAAAACAAAACAAAAAAGCACAACAGTTTTCTGGATATAAACAGCCCTTCCTCCCAAACCTGGTTAGACAAGAATGTTCCTGGGTGTGGACTGCCTTGTATAATTAACTGCACAGCTGTAGCTTCTGATCCCTCCTAACGTCTGGTTCTTTCTTGCTCCCTGCGTCCACCCAGCAGGATCCAGGCGTTCTCCTCCTCCTCGCAGGAGCTCCAGGTGCGTCACTTGGGCAGAAACTTTGCTGCATTCCAGAGTCATTCCTCGCTGAGACAACGACAGGGCAGACGTACCAGCTTTGGAGAGGGTTGAGAGACAGGAGCTGGAGGGAAAGACCCAGCAGTGAAGCCACTTTGCCCTCTTCAGACAATGGAAACAGCGAGTGCAGCAAGGACAAATGGTACCACTGGGAAGCCAGAGGATGTGAAGAGTCCATCTGCCCCAAAAAAGGAAGAAGAAGCGAAGAAGACCACAAGCCCAGGTGGTGGTGAGAAGGAACCTAACAAGGGCACTGGTAGTGCTGCTTTGGAAACAGGGCAAATCAAGAGCTCCCTCTTCTCTGGGAGTGACTGGAAGAGGCCCATCATTCAGTTTGTGGAGTCGTCCGATGAGAAGAGATCCTACTTCAGCATGGATTCGGCAGATTCAAAGAAGATGCAGTATGGCAGTGGACAGATAGGAGACATGAGGAGACCACCCCTCTCCTTTGCAGAGAAAGGTGATCTCAGGAAGTCCCTCTTCTCCTTGGATTCCAAAAAGAGCTTCCTGCCGAGTGAAGGGGAAGGGAGGAAGTCATTGTTCTCAGGGGGGCAGATGGGGGACCTGAAGAAAACTTCCCTCCCTCTGGTGGAGACGGGGGATCTGAGAAGATCCACCTTCAATAAGCCTGACAGAGCAGCTGGGTCACGGCCCAGGGTGAAGCTTGAGGATGTTCTGTGTGACTCCTGCATTGATAACAAGCAAAAGGCTGTCAAGTCCTGCCTGGTGTGTCAGGCTTCCTTCTGTGAGCTGCACCTCAAGCCCCACCTGGAAGGAGCAGCTTTCCGGGACCACCAGCTCCTGGACCCCATCAGGGACTTTGAAGCAAGAAAATGCCCTGTGCATGGAAAGACCATGGAGCTGTTCTGTCAGACAGACCAGATGTGCATCTGCTACCTCTGCATGTTCCAGGAGCACAAGAACCACAGCACAGTGACAGTGGAGATCGAGAAAGCAGGAAAAGAGGTAATGCTCTTTTTATTGCATGTTCCCAGACTTTCCAGTGGACCTCAACAGCAACACCACAGCTGGTGCTCTCCAGCCTTACAGTCTCTCCTGAATTATGGGCAGTGTAATTCTGGGATGCAGGGGTGGTGAAGGGAAAAGAGCTTAGTGGAGATGTGGTACTGCCTGGGTTCTGCTGCAAGGGGGTTGTCCTTCTCCTAATGCTGGTTACAGCAGGATAAGCACTGGTGGTGTGTAGCAGACTGGACTTGGGGGGGAGGAAGGTTGTGGTTTTCACCCTCGGTTGCGCCAGGGACTTTCAGCAGGAGGTGAATCAGAGCCCCACATGCTAAGCTTTCAAAAAAAGGTCTCAAGTTTTGACAGTGTTTGCACAGTGCTACCCAGAGCCAGAAAGGTGGGGCATTGCTCTCGCTCAGGACCTCCAGCATCCAGGTAGTCAGATCATTGGCTGCTCAAGTTACCAGTGGCTGCCAGGTTACTACTGGAAACTGCCATCTCAGCTGCTTAGAGTGAGATGATGGGTTTTGGGTTTTCTTTTCTGCTAGGGATACAATAGTGTCCAGCCACACCTGTGGGAAGAGGCTTTCGAAGCTTAGATGAAGAAAAAAAAAAATCCCAGTGCAAACACAAACCACTATTATTTCCTCTGAAGAGTTGCTACAATAGGTTTAGAGGATGGACACCTAAGGAGATGAGGCTGGTATGTGGAAAAGTGCTCGCTCTAATGAAAAGTCTTCCACCTTTGTTTGCTTAAAGCCTCATGCTGTTTGTTTTCTGGGTGGATGAGCCATTACCCCACCAGCTCTGGGAAAGATCAGGGTCTCAGCATGTTCAGTGCTGCACATCCCCACAGCAGGAGCATGTCCTGGCCTGGAGACCTCCTGGTCTAAGCAGACAGGACAGAAAGGATCACAGAAAGGAGAACCATGCATGGTAATTAAGGAAAAACAATTAGAGTCACACAGACAGCAGTGGCAGAAGCTGAAAGGGCACTAAGAGCTGCTAAATCCCAGTCTTAGGCACAGCCCAAACCAGAGCTCTGATGTGGGGAACAGGCAAATACAAGTGTTGGAAATTCTTGAGTTATCCTTAACTTGGAAGAACAGTTCAGCTCTTTCTAAGGTGTTAAGAAGATGTATCTCATAAGGCTCAAAGAGCATCTTATCTGGAGTTTGTCTTCTGGTAAAAATTTTCAGTCTTTTGATGCAATGTTGTCTCCAACTTCCAGCCTTGCTGAAACCAGACAGGGTTTCTTCCATGTCTCAGTCAGTCATACTTAAAGAGATTCCTGCAGGGCTTGCTAGCCTGCTGTTTGTTCCATAATTACCTGTTCTTGTGTCCTTGATGTCAGCTTTGAGCACAGCACATGCCTCACTCTCACCAAGCTGTGTCTGCCAGGTTGTCCAATTCCTCTCAGACATTTCCACTGCAAAGAGGTAAACCCTTGCTCCCTGAGTAACCAAAGCTGTCCACAACCTTTTCCCTATGGTTGGATAGACCTAGAACACCTTGCTTTTAAAGAGGCAGACTTTATCTATGAGTTAAATGATGTTTGATTTCCTTCTCAGTGTCCTTGTATTACTCTTCTCAGCTCCATGCTTTAGTTCCTGCTTAGTGCTGTTTCTGCTGCTGCTAAGCCTGAAGGATTTAGGGGTTTATCAACATGAATCATCCACATGTGCAGTTTTCTCCTGACAGCAAGTTTGGATCGTGTTGTAACTTGAATGAATACTCACTCAGACAAAAACAATTAACAGGACTGCTGTTGCTTACAAATGTTTATTCCTAACCCTGGTTTATTCACCATTGGTGGAGCCTTAGCAAGAGCCACAAAGAGGAATGAACTTTTCTAAGTCCCTTGTGTGCACCACCTATTCTTTTCAAGTCTTGCAAATCAGCTGAGCTGGAAATACGACCACAAATTCCAAGAGAGGCAAAGTGTGGCTGGTGCTGCTGGCCCTGGTGGAAAGGATAAGCAAAAAACCCCAGCCCTGCTCTGTTTTCACAGCTTGGCATCCAAGCAGCTCCAGGGTAGCTTTGCTGTTTCCAAATTTGCCAACCATGCCACTAGAGTGGTGATCAGAATACAGCTGTATCCAGACAGACCCCTTCCCACAGTGTTGGTTGTCAAGAAAGGTTTATCTGCAAGGTTTTCCCAGTCCCTGGCTATACTGGGACTGCAAACCTGGAGAGGATTCCAGCAGACCTGGGGGAGTTTCTATGCTGTGATGCACTTAAGCCTGTCAATCAGTCTAGATGCTCACCAATTTAGTGGCACAACTGTTACATAATAAGGTGTAATATGATTGGTCTAGCCCTCCTATTCCTTTTGTATTGCAGAATTAATGCAGGTTACAGCCTCTTTAATGAATTCACCTTTGCTACAGGCCTGCAGGACAGAGAGGTGCTGAACTTCAGTGCTGGGAAACAAAGGGAGAGCTTCAAATCTTTCTGTAGAATTAGGTAATTCTGCTTGCTCCACAATGCAGACAGAGGCAGATCAGCTTGAGAGCAGAGGAATGCAAAGAAGCCAGTGTACAGACACCTACTAGTTAGAGCATGTAGGCAAGCAGTGGAAAGCCTGGTATGTCCCAGTCTGGGGGACAGAGGGAGAACACAGCAGCATCTAACACTTCTCAGGAGCATGGGGTGAGTGTGCTGCTCTCAGCTGGGGTGAGAGCTGAGCAGACAAGAGGGAAAGGAACAGGGCTTCAGACAGAGACAAGTTACCATCTTTTCTGAGTTTCCATCCAGTGCTATTTGCATATTTTACCCAGCGAACCCTTAATGTCTTCCCCAGATCAACTCTGCATTAGTTTCCTGCTACAGATTTAAAGGAAAAGTAACAACCCCACCAAAATCAGTACAAGAAACAACCAAGGACAAGCCTGTGAGGCTGGGCAATAACCACCCACAGCACACACCAGCACAGCCCTCCTGCCAGCCTGATTCCTTAGAACTACAGCCCCTCTTTCAGACAGAATCCTTAATTTTGGAAGGGGATCCTTCATCCAAAACCTGTTTTACAGGCCTATTCTTAAAATGAGACAGCCTCACACATGCCTGCCAGTCACAGAGCTGTAAATAACCTGGCATAACTATCCAGCCCCAGCCTTAGTACTCAGCATGTCAGGTCAGTTCTGGTGAAAGGCACTTTAATTTATTTTTTTTTCTTTAATTCTTTCCCTTTAAAGAAAAGTTCACATCGTGCAGCAGGTTTAAAGAGGCAGCAGAGAGCTGCTGTGCAGAAATGGGAGCTGGGTGTTCCTCATTTCAACAAAGCAACTTTTAAAAGGGGAGACTTCACAGCAGCTGAACTGGGCTTTGAAGTCAACAGTCCACAGAGATGGATCCAGAGGGATTTCCATCCGTGTCCTCTCTGTATTGCTTTCCCTGGCTGAATACAGAGCAAACAAGAGTGTATCAGTGTGTCAATAGAAGGATTTCTGGCCTTTCCCACTGGTGCTTGGTTTGGGCACAATGTGGCTCTGAGACCTTATCTACACTAGTTGTGGTTGCTCTGTGGACACCAGCTTAAAATAGCTGCTCTTTCCACAGAGAGGCTGCAGTTCCCTGCAGGACATTCTTCCTAGCTGGAAGGCTGTGGAAGCTGACCTGCTGCAGATTGTGATTTAAACTAGGTTTGTTTGTTTGCCTGCATTGTGCATTAATGTCTCTGCAGGGGGGGCAGAACCCAAGGAAAATCCCCCGCTTTGCAGGTAAGGAATTATCATAGAATCATGGAATGGTTTGGGTTGGAAGGGACCTGAAAGATCATCTAGATCCAACCCCCTGCATGGGCAGGGACACCTCCCAGCAGCCCAGGCTGCTCCAAGCCCCATCCAACCTGCCCTTCAACACTGCCAGGGATGGGGCAGCCACAGCTTCCCTGGGCAGCCTGGGCCAGGCTCTCACCAGCCTCCCAGTGAAGGATTCTCTTCAAACTGTGCAAAAAGCAGAGAGCATTATCCAGCCTCAGCTCATGCAGTGACAAGTGGCATTTCTGCAGGATGCTGCTGGCAGAGTCTCCAGAGATTGTAGCCCACTGACACCCACCTCTGCTTAACAAGCTTAGCTAGAAAAACATCATGGCAAAACCAGCAGAAAGAATGTCTCAAACAATTTGCTGAGTTCTCAGCCCTCTCATTTCCAAGACAGGCCCTGCACTGGGACAACAACTTGAAACACTTCTTCTCTAGCTTCATTATTGCATTTGGCTGTTGCTCTCAGGTAATTAGCACAGCTCTTCCAGGCTGGTGACACAGGGGTGTTCCCCGATTCAAGGACTGGGTTCCCAGAGCATTAAGACATGATGATGCTTGTATTGCTGCCTTGCAAAAATGAGTTGCATCATGATGCAAGACTCATAATCTCCCATCTCTAGGTCCTTCACAGCAGAAGGGCTGGGTTCACTTGTGGATGTTTAGGTGTACACTCTGAACTTTCACTTGTGCCTCTTGACTGTCCTAATTAAGTTAGACTTTAGATCTTCTCTTAGCTCCAAGACACTCAGTGCCAGCATTTCTCAACCAGCTATAGTCAAACTGAATAGTTTAAACTATTAAACTGAATAGTTTCAACTTTAAACTGAATAGTTTAAACCTGTATTTCCTGGATCATCTTCACTCTTCCTGTTATTTTTGCACTGGAGGGACTCCCTCCACAATGTGTGGAGCTGCTGTGTTAACTTTCACTAAAACCTTCTGATCCCCACAGATTTGTTCTGGGAGGTCCATCACATAAAGGGAACAGGGTTTGTTGACTCTGGAAAATCTGAGAAAGCTAGGAGAGAAATTTCTTCATAGGGAATGAAGCTGAGAAGTTGACTGTCCCTAGTACCTGTGACCATCCTGCTGTGAATGTAGCACAGGCTACATCTGGACAGCTAAAGCATCTCCCAGCCAGCCCCAGGCCTCAAAAACATCATGAAATCATCTCTGCTGAACCTCCTATATTGTGGTCCAACTCCAGAGAGCCTCCACCTTTGTGTGCCCGTCACCAGTTCTTGTACTATTCCATAGTCTTCCTGGACCTCTTTTAAACATTTTTTTCTATGGTAAGACTAGTTTTGGTGTTTATACTATAATGCAATGAAACTTCCCTTCACCTCCCTTGCCTTTGCTGGTCTCTGCACCAGGGTTTCCTCCTGCCCTGGGTCTGGGTGTTCTAACCCAAGCCAACCTGATGACTGTGGGGGGACATTTGCATTCAGGCTATTGGAACCATCTCTGTAATTTCCATTTGCAAATCATGATTCTCACTCTAAATAGTAGTGTGGGTCTGCTCTTAAACAGTTGTTACATCCCATCCCAGAGGCACCCAAACTACCTTTCTGGGTGAAGGTATAACTGCAACAAGCTGCTAAGAGTTAGCTATCACTTGAGAGCAAGTTATAGTTTGCAAAATTGCTTTGTGACCCATCTTGATTAAAAAGTACTAAAAAAATTATAATATTGCCACGACCAACCAGCAATCACCTGAATTTTTTTCATGCTACCTTTCTTTTCCAGTCCCTGGTGTTTGAGAGTGTCTAATGGCTGTGAAAGGTCTGTTCTTCCCAAAAAAATCCCTCCAATCCCTCTCTGTATGATTCCACTCACATTCCTGTCATAAGAATGTAGTGATACTTAGAGATGAAGAGGGAAACCAGACCTCCCATTGCTCAGGAGATGTGCTTTTCACTTTGCTAACAATTCCTGCCATCTGTAGCTCTGTGGCTCCAAGGAACAACTTGCATGGCAGTGTAATTTCTCAGAGTGGTTACTGCAGTGGGATGGATATCTGGATCCAAATTCCTTTCATCTCCTTGCTATGCAAAGATGGTTGCACACCTTTGTGTCTTGATGCAGAGGACACCTCACAGTGCACATGAGAAAGGACAAAAGGGATATATTCCTCCAAGCCACTGCCATGAACATGTGAAAAATATGGGATCCAGCTCAGGCTTGTGCTCTCTTAATCAGTAGTAGAGCTAATTTCCTCATTTTGATACCCACACGGTTCCTGATGATCCTGTACCACAAACACCTTCCATGTCTGCTCTGAACCCCTGTAGGATGAGCTCATGACTACGTGCAGTTGACTTCTGAAGGCTGTCAGGGTATATGAATAATATTTAGAGGTCCAGGGCTCTCCTAACTCTCAACAAGGACTATGACATTGTGAGGCTGCAGCTCTTCTGGCACTGAGATACCTGTAGGTGCGTTTGCCTTTTCTGTTCCCCCTTCTGTTTTATGAGGCAATAAAACAGCTATCAACTAGTTTTCCCTCTACAGACAGAGATTTTCTAAATTGGAACAGCTAGAACCAATGGGTCTCAGAGGCAGGTGTGTTTGAACCAGGCTCAAGAGGATGCTCAGTCACTACAGTGACTGGCACCAAGACAAGAGCCCCGATTTCCTTGGTCTGAGCTGCCTGAACATTTGTTGCCTGCTCTTCATCCTGTGATGCTGATTTTCTGCTCCTGGAACAGAGAATTGAAAGTTTCTCAACCCCCACCCCAAGGGCAACTAGGATAACAGGAGAAGACCCAGGTTGTCACATCCTGTTATGTTCTTGGACGGGTGGCAAAACAGTGGGAACTGCACCTTGTGTTTGAACAGCAGGGAGACCTCACTGTGGGAATGGATTTACCCATCCCTCATCTTCCCTACCTCTAACTCTTGGCCTCAACCTGAGTGCTCTGGGGTAACACCACCATCTGCCAAAGGATCCCACACGAGCAGCAGGTTCTCAGAACTCCTCTAACATGACACAGCTGGGCTGTGGAGTGCAGGTGATTTCTGCCAACTGCGTAGTTCCTAAACAGCTCTGGGCACGAGTGTCCAGATTGCCTGTAGTTATAATTGTGTTGTGACCAACCTGTATGCACATGAAACACAGAAAGATCTTGACATGAGTAAACAAAGGCTTTGTCATGATCTGTTGGGCAGGGACGTGGTGAATATGAAGGATGGAGGGAGGGGTTGCCTAGAGTTAACGGCGCAGGGCATTACGAACCAGCCAGGTCCTGGGCTGCTGCAGGGACAGGGCAGGCCACCGACCAGCATGTGACACCAGTGCACCCCTGCCCAGCCCTCCCCAGGCTCCAGGGCTGGGAACCACCTTCCATGCAATTGTCTGGTCTGAGCTTCTCTGGGAAGCCAGCGCAAAACGAAATGCAAATGAATCCCAGTGAAGTTGCTGATCTAAGTCAAGCATGGTTGACTACACCTCCTCCCTCCTCCCCTTGGTGGTTTTTTTTTATTTTTTCCAAGCATTCCCCAGCTTCATCATAACATGAAAGCTCTCAATTCAGAGCAAATTAATCCACAATCCTGTCTAAACAGAATTCCTGCCGGAGGCACCGTCCTCTTGTTGCAACACTCGTCCAGCGTCATTCCTTAATTATATGAAAACTGTTCTTGCTGCAGAGACACACCCTGGGATGGGCCCTTCACTGCATACACAGCTGAATTTTGAAACAGGCCTCTTCCCCCTCCAGCTAATGACTCTAATGTGATTAAAAGCAGCCCCATGATGGCAGGCTGGTAAGTGGGTGCTTCTGCTGCCGTCTTTGCTGAGTGAGCTGAATCTCTTGACCCAAGCCAGAAGTTCTGGGCTCTTGCCCAGTGTCAGCACATGATCCCCATTTCAAGCCATGCCAGGAACCTGTACCTCCCAGCTAGTACTGTTCAGGGCCAAATGCACCAGTGTGCCCCTTTGAAGTAGGCCACCCTCAGCCCCAGTTCATGAGATTCCCCTCTTCTTACAGGCTGAGCTTTCACTGCAGAAAGAGCAACTGCAGCTGAAGATCATTGAGGTAGAAGATGAAATGGATAAGTGGCAGAAGGAGAGGGACCGTATCAAGGTGCGTATGGGATCTTCTTTTATATTGTACTTGTCACTTTCCTTTCTCTTCCCTCTCTTTTCCTCAGTTCCTCAGACACATCCAGCTCTTACTCACTCCATTCCTTACCCAGTGCCTATCCCGTCACTCTTCAAAACTCACCCATGCCAAATCTTGGAAACAACAACTCCTCCTGGAGTCCTCTTGCAACATCCCTTGCAGGAGATCACCAAAAGGCAGCACAGCCTTGTTACCAAACCATCCAAGCCACCTCCCTGCTTTGGATCCTTCTGATTCCTCAGTTCCCAGTAGGCAGGCTGAGTTGGAAAACAAAGGTGTGCTGCTTTTTTTATTTCTTGCTAGACCACACACAAAAATCCACTCCAGAAGGGCTCCGAGCTGCCCAAACAGGGATAAGGCAAAAAGAAACAGATGCAGGTAACCAAAAATCCACTTTGTTTATAATGAAACAGCTTGTTTCCTTACTGACATGGGGCTCCTTTCAAATGCTTTCACCACACAGAGGGTTGGAACATAGTAATGATGTGATGTTATTTTTCATTTATACCCTAACTGAACAGGGCAGTGAAAACACTATTTGGAGACACCCCAGGACATTTGCATAATATTAATAGCCAAAGCCATTCTTCTCCCTTTCATGTGGTACATACACATTGGCTTGCCTGCTCTGCTTTTTGTCTGCTTCATTATGACTATTATTACTATTACTATTATGATGATGATGATTGGAAATCTGACCTAGAAATTTCAACTCTTAATATAGTTAGATCCACAGCCCTTCTGAGGAGTATTTCAGAAGGACCTACAGGTCAGGTTTGCAAATAGTGTTTCAGCACCTTTCAGCCTTTGAAATGGTGGGAATTTGGCCCTTATATTCTTGAGGAGCCAGAACCATGATTTAGAAGGTTAAACAGCATTTTTAAATATCACCTCAGAGTGCAGTTCCTGAGTTGAAGGAAAAGATGTGCTCTTATAATCCAGGAAGACAGCCTGTAGACTGCACACACCCCCCATGATTGCAGGAACAAGTATTCCTTCTCTTGGCACAACTTTTCTAGTGCCAAGACTTGTATCCCTAGAGTCTCCATAGTCCCAGTATAAATGCTGGGAATGCCTGGAATTATCCCCCTCTGTATCCCATGGAAAAGTTTAATGTTTGGTTTCTCCTGCATCTTTCCTGCTGCCTCCTCTCCTTGCCCCTCCCCTCCCCAGAACTACACCACCAATGAGAAGGCCACCGTGGACCAGCATTTCAAAGAGCTGATCCGTGACCTGGAGAGGCAGAGGGATGAAGTGAAGGCTGCACTGGACCAGAGGGAAAAGATTGCATCAGAGAATGTGAAAGAAATTGTGGATGAGCTGGAAGAGAGGGCAAAGCTTCTGCGGGAGGACAAGGAGAACAGGGAGCAGATCCACCAGATCAGTGATTCCGTGCTCTTCCTGCAGGTAACTGAGATCTCATTCTCCTTTCCTTCCTTTTTTTTTTTTTTTTCCATGAGAACAGGATTTGTCCCAAAGACAAATCCCACGTTGATGGGGTTAATCTTCTCCAGTTCAATGCACATGTATGGCAAGAACCAACCCTGATGTTTGAAGCTGTCTCTGCTCTGGTAGGTGACCTTAGGCTTTGCCAACACCCATTTTATTGGCTACAGCTCATGGGCAGAACATTTCTCTGCCCCCTCTATCTTCACTGTTCTCCACTTCACACTATTTGGAGCCTGACATTAGCCAGTTCCCTAGGATCTAGGCCCTGTCTCAAGCTCCTCAGTAACCTCTCCTCCTTTCTTCCTGACAGGAGTTTGGGGCTTTGATGAGGAATTACGTCCCCCCTCCATCTCTGCCAACGTACAGTGTGCTGCTTGAAGGGGAGAGCATGAGCCCATCCATGGGACTCCTCAGAGATGACCTCCTAAACGTCTGCATGAGGCACGTGGAGAAGATCTGCAAGGCTGATTTGGGACGCAACTTCATAGAGAGGAACCACATGGAGAATGGTAGAGTACCTGGGGTCTCCCTCTTCCCTCCCCTGGGCAAAGCCAGAGTCAGAGGAGATGGCGTGTGACGGGTGTGCTGTCACAGAGGAGAAAGTAAGAAAGGACCTTAGCAAAGTGGGAGAAACACTACCTGTAACTGAAGCTCCTATCTTACCAGAGCTACGTGGGGGCAGCTGAACTGCCAGGGATTTAAAGTATCTCATGTACAGAGGACCCAGGGGTCCAAAGCAGCCCAGCTTCTCTGGGTGTTTCCACGTTATGGCTTGACAGTGTTCAAGGGCAGGTTGGATGGGGCTCTGAGCAACTTGATCCACTGGGAGGTATCCCTGCCCATGCAGGGGGGCTGGATCTAGATGGTCTTTAAGGTCCCTTCCAACACAAACCATTCTATGATTCTGTGAATCAGTTCAGCCGCGTCCCATGTGGGACGTCAAAGCAACACTTCTCCTGGGGGTGGAGAACAGTGACCCTCCCCTCCTGCAGGAGGTCAGCAGGGCCACTCTGCTTGTGCCAGGCTCCAACAAGCCTCTGCAAGCTTAGCATGGCATTTTCTACGTGGAAGGCTGCACAGGTCTAATAAGGCAAGTCAGTGGCTCAGGAGGTAAATGAGAAGGCAGGGGCAGAAATGTGGAGGCAGCCACCCTAGGATGGCAATTTTGAAATGCTGTCATCACCTGTTTGTACAGCTCAGTTAGCACACTTGTTGCTCTGGTGTGACATTCCACTTCACAACAGCCCATTTCAGCCACTGGCTGGGACATGGAACACCCTGCAAGCACCTGTCACTGAACAGTCAGTGACACGTTTGCCAAGCAAAAACATCTCCAGTTTGGAGTTCAGATTAAGCTATGACTTGAACCAGCATAACTCTCTCAGATCCTGCTTCTCTGCATGTTCCACCAGGAGGAGGTTTGTAGCCCATCTGCCCTGAGTCTGGGTGTTCAAGGGACATGTGAGTTCCCCCAACTTCAGGGATGTTTAAGGATGGGTGATCTTTCTTATGTGGAAGGGGAGGTGATGGCCAGAGCCACAGCACTGCAAAGCAGCTTCTAAGTTTTAGAACCCACTTTCTGTGTTTTCCAATTACTTCTGCAGAAAGGACTTGTCTTGCATCAAGCTCACACACAGGATTAGGACAGGGCACTAGAATGGGGCTCCACAACTGAGGTTCACTTCCCAGCTCTCCCACAAACTGCCTTTGTAACCTTGGGCAAGTTACTTCATCCCATGGGATGACCTCTTGCACTAGGAGTAACAGAGACTGGAATGAATCCTTATCTCACCAAGCTGCTCTAAGGATATAATCTATTAATAACTGGGGAACCTCAGACACCAGCACAATCAGGGTCAAGAAGCTGGATAGGTAACATGAGGATAAATTGCACCCTGCTGGAATAATCTCAAGTCCAGTTCAGGCAACACAAGCAGCTGAGGAACTCTGCTGTACATCTGGAAGTTCACTGATATTTCACTCAAATTCAGAGCACTCAATAGACATTCCTCCCATATTAATAAGTCACCTTTTTTTCCTGGGCAAGAGCCACGCAAATCACTCCAAGTTCCTCCCACAAGAGCCAGACCCACATTACAAGCTGATATGATAAAGGAAGAGGGGGAAAAAACAGGCAAAAAAAAGACCCCATCAAACCCTGGTCCTTCTAAAAGCAGCATAAAAGCACTTTGCATTCAAGTGACCATGACTCTGGAAGTTACCTTCCATCTGCTCAGCTGTTTGTTAGGGTTTTTTCCAATCCTGAAGCAAATATGTTTGGCTTGGCCATTTGTAAAACCCAACAAGAATATGCAAAGGTTCAGTTCTAGTAGCTCTGGATAAAGACTGACTACTTCTTGATCACTGGATCACTTGTAATTAGGGTCCCCTCCGTGGTGCTGATGCCAGAAGCCCTCCCTGGTACTTGAAACCCGTGGGATTCAAGTGACAAACCATTTCTGAGCAGGGCAGCAATTAAGTAGTGCCAGAAACCTGGGCACTTTCAGAAACTTGACCAGGGATTTAATGGGCACAGCTTGGAGTCTGCTTGATGAGAACAGCAGTGCTACCCACTCCGTTGGGAAATGCCATTTAAGGTGAGTTGCAGAAACCTCAGTGCTCTCCGTTTTTCAAACCACAGTTACACTTGAAAGAGGACACCACTCTGCATCTAGTGACTTCAAGGAAATAACTCCACAATTACTTAATGGCTTTAATTAACTCGGACTCCCCCTGAGTCATTGCAACAAATTCATTTGCAACCAGCTTGATCTTCTAGGCTAAAAAACTTCCCAGGAAGAAATATTGTGTTAATGGAATGAAACCTGCTTAATAGCAGACTCCAAAGGGAATCCACTTTCTTTTAGTTGTCATAACAGGTACCTACTTAGTAGTGTGGCAAGGTGGCAAATAATCATAGAGCATCCAGGGAGTTTAAATAACACAGAAATAAACTGGAGGAATAACATTAAAAGTCTCTGCAGTGACTCAAGAGTCAAAGAATTGCCCTTTATGTATTTGTAAACATGGATGAGGTCGCCCCTCAGTCTCCTCTTCTCCAAACTAAAGAGACCCAGCTCCCTCAGCCTTTCCTCATCAGGGAGATGTTCCACTCCCTTCATCATCTTGGTAGCTCTGCCCTGGACTCTCTCAAGCAGTTCCCTGTCCTTCTGGAACTGAGGGGCCCAGAACTGGACACAATATTCCAGATGTGGCCTCAACAAGGCAGAAGGGGAGGAGAACCTCCCTTGACCTACTAACCACCCTCTTTCTAACCCACCCCAGGATGCCATTGGCCTTCTTGGCCACCAGGGCACATTGCTGGTCACGGTCATCCTCCTGCCCACCAGGACCCCCAGGTCCCTCTCTCCTACCCTGCTCTCCAGCAGCTCAGCCCCCAACCTGTCCTGGTCCATGGGGTTGTTCTTCACCAGATGCAAGACTCTACACTTGCCCTTGATGAATTTCATCAAGTTTCTCCCCACCCAACTCTCCAGCCTGTCCAGGTCTCCCTGAATGGCAGCACAGCCTTCTGGTGTGTCAGCCACTCCTCCCAGTCTGGTGTCATCAGCAAACTTGCTGAGGGCACACTCTGTTCCCTCCTCCAGGTCCTTGATGAAAATATTGAACAGCACCTGTCCCAGTACTGACCCGTGAGGGACTCCACTGGTCACAGATCTCCAACTAGATTCTGTCCCATTGACCACAACTCTCTGACTTCTTCCTTTCAACCAGTTCATGACCCACCTCACTACCTGATCATCAAGGCCACACTTCCTCAGTTTAGCTGCGAGGATGCTGTGGGAGACAGTGTCAAATGCTTGACTGAAATCAAGATAAACCACATCTACCTCCCTACCATCATCTACCCACCTAGTTACTTCCTCATAGAAGGTTATAAGGTTGTTCAAACATGACTTTCCCTTGGTATGGGGAATGGTTCCTAGAATGGAATTATTTCAACATGGGAACCAAATTTGCAGAGAACAGCAGGTTTCTAGAACACTTGAGGCTTTGAAAGAAAGGATTTTTATGAGCAACTGTATTAATAGAGCATCATTTCCTATGGATCAGTGTTGGAAAACCAAAACCAGGCTGCATAATAGCTGGCAAGAGGGCAGGTGCCATCCCATTTACCCACAGCCTGAACCAAACACCCTTGCCCAAGAGCTGTTTGCAACTCAGGTTTAGCATCTCTCCATAAAAATGGACCCAACACACTGAGCCCTCCCCACATGGACTTTGTGGAGCTTTGTAATACCTGCAGTTCAAGATCTGCTGGTTGGAAGCCAGCTCTGTGCACAAAAGAAGCCAAACCCAAACCACTGCTTTTGAAGTGGGATACATTTTGAGCCACACAGGAGTATTTTGGTAGGAAAATGCCTCAACCTTTGAGTCTCCCTATGGCTTTTCAGGAGATAGTGGATCTACTGAATGGCCAAATGCTTCAGCTGTGCGACACCTCCAGGGGGACCTTCTCTTTTATCCCAGAGTGAACCTCTGGGCAGCTACAGCAATGTTTTACATCCCAGCCAGAGAGTGATGTTGTACCAGAGAAAGGTTTGGGTTGGAAGGGACCTTTAAGATCATCTAGATCCAACCCCCTGCATGGGCAGGGACACCTCCCACCAGCCCAGGTTGCTCCAAGCCCCATCCAACCTGCCCTTCAACACTGCCAGGGATGGGGCAGCCACAGCTTCCCTGGGCAACCTGGGCCAGGCTCTCACCACCCTCAAGGGAAGAATTGCCTCTTCATGTTTCATCCCCACAAAAATGGAGGAAATTGTTTTCAAAGAGCAGAACCATCTCTCCTGCAGCACTTGAGGATGAAATCCCAGTATTGTCCCCTTTTTCCTCCTCCTGTCCCCTTCATGGCCACTAAACTGCCTCCTCCAGCTCACACCCTGCTCTGCTCCTCCAGGTGACCACAGGTACATGATGAACAACTACGAGTGGAACCAGCCTGACAACTTGAAGAGATTTTCCATGTTCCTGTCTCCCAAAGGTATGGCACCCTAATGGGGGTCAGTTTTCCTCCAAACACAGCACAGGGAAAGAACTTCACCAGTGGTTTGTCCCAGAATTTTCTTTCCCTCATATTTCCTGCTGTCCCCTGGACAAGATCTGTCCCTCTACATTTGCTTATGCTGGGTCTTCTCTTCCAGCCTACAAAGCTTTGGGAAATGTTTGTCTTTTCGTCTCAAACAAGCCAGAAGAAGGTTCTCAACTCCATGGAGGACAGCTGGAGTGACTGAACTCTTTCAAGAGTGTAGTTAGTGAATACAGGGGAGTTTTAACATGAGTTACTGGGTTGAGCTAAGTGGTTTTCTCCACTGGAAGCTTACCACACTGTGTGATCAAGTGGGAAAGCTACACTGGGCTTGCTTTGCATTAGGATTTGACTTTCACCAGAAAACACACTTCTTCCCTACAGGAAAAGGACAGAAAGAGTGAGGAACCTGTCCTGGAAAAGCAGAAGTCTGAGGTTTCTTTCTGAGCTCTGACATTGACAACAAGAGCCCTGGTGATTTGCTTGTGTCTCAGTTGTTATAGAAACATAGAACATTGTTACATGCATATTTGGAGTGAGTGTTTTGAACACCCTCAGTTGTCAAAGGGCAGTTGTCTATTTCTAAAATTAGTGTCAGGAGCTCCAGGGTGAAAAGTAGAGGGTGCTAAAAGCCTGAAAGGAGGGCAACGCCTGTAGGGACAACAGAGCAGAAAGGGCAGCACAAAAGAAGCTGCCAAATTCCCCCTGGTCCTTAGAGAGGGAGGCCCTGCCTGGCTCTGCCAGGTGTTTCCAGCTGTTGCCCTGCAAAGCCAGATGATGGGCAGGGTGAGGGATGTGCCAGCAGGGGCACAGCCCAGAAGGAATATTTAAAGTGCCACGTTGCCTGGTTTCATGAGGACAACCCAGATCCCAGATGTCTGGGTTTCCACTGTTTCTCCTTTGTTATCAACCCCCACCCTGGCAGCCCTGCCTGGCACCGTGGAGGTGCCATTTGGAGCAGTGACCAGGGGCAGAACATTCTGCTGGGACATTCCCAGTTCAGCTTCAGCAAGCCTTTAGCAGGATTGTTTCCTGCAGGCCCCCCGAGTTAGGGGGGGTCAAGCTCCTCAGCAGAGGCTGCAGAGGGGCATTCTGCCAGTGGGGGGTTTGTTCTGCACAGAACCTGTCTCCACTTACTGCCTGGTTGGATGGTTGGAGCTGCTGTCCTGCCCCAGCTGCTCCAGGGCTCCACTGGCCCTGTGCTGTCAGGCATCCACACATGTTCTCCTGAGCAGAGCTGCTGATACTGGGGAGATACCAGTCTCCAACACTGCCTGAAAGGTAGAGGAGCAATCTGTTCAACTGCTCGACACTCCTTTCTATCCTCTTCCACTGAGCTTTCTTCTCCTGATGTTGCAAACTGTCTGGCCAAAGCCAGGAGGAGGTTGGGAAGATCATCTTGTGCCTTTGGGAAGTAGAAGGGACTCAGCACATAGAGAGGGAGAGAGAACTGCTGAAGTAGGAACCCTAAAGCAGTCCACAGGATGGCAGCATAACAGCTCCAAGTATTCGTCTCTTTCCCACTCTTTTGGGAAGCCAATGTCTCGCAAAAGGGGTAAAACAGCACTAGCCTGCATCCCAGCATGGTGTCCTAGTGAAACCCTGCAGGACGTGCCTGTCACAGCTGCTGAGACAAGGTGTGCTTGAGCAGGAAATGCTCCTCTGCTCCTGCCTCTGGAGCTCTAAACCCAACCCTCTGCCTGCAGGTCTCTGTGCAGAACAGTCATGTTGAGCAGGCAAAGCCGAGCTGGCAATTTAAGGCAGCTCAAGACAGTTCTGTGGCAGTAAAAAGTGCTTTGTTCTCTAAAGGAGGAGTCTTCACCATTCCCTAGAACCCAGAGAATAAAGACCAGGCTCTCCTCTGTTCCCTGGACCCAGATTTCTGGTTTGGGGCTGCTTCCAAATTGGTGGGGACTGCACCAGAGAGCAATGCCAGGCACAGGCCTTGGAGCCAGCTCATCAGGAGCCAACTGCTGAACTGGATGCTCTTGTTTTACAGCCAATTTCAACCCACGATCATGGGAATTTTCCTCCTTCCAAGCGACTGAGGAAACACTTGGTACGGGTAATTCTGACTTCAGTTTGAAAGGATCTAACCCCCCGTGCCACAGCTTTCTAGCTGGCTAACCAACCTGTTCTGCTTCCCATCTTGGCTGTCCTGTCACCTGCCAATCACTGTCTCACAGAACCAGCTCTTAGCTGGGTCATCAGCACTGCCTGCATCCACCCAAGGTGGCCTCCAGGTGCTGTGTACATAGGAAGGAAAGGCATCCCTGATCCTCACTGTTCAGACAGTGAAAGAAGATAGAAACTGTAGGTGCCAATTTGTAAAAACCCCACCTTACCAACCAGCTGCAGTCCCCATCATGCAGAGCAATCTGGAAGTTGTGGCAGAACCAGGAGCGGACCCCAAATACCTTCAGCCAGTCTCGGAATCCCAAGGCTGCTCTTCTCCATCACACAAACACCTTTTTTTTGCTCAGCTCACAGGTTCTCAAAGAGGGAGCCTGCCTGATGTTCACTGTCTGCACAGCCTCCAGCACAACGGGGTGCTCTGAGCTAGAATCAGCAGCAGCAAATCATGCCTTTTCTTCCCAGATCCTCACCTTTCCTTTTTCTTGCCTGTATTTTCTTCCTCTGCTTTGTACATGCTCAGAGGGTCCTGCCTTTCATTCAGGGGCAGCCCACAAACACCCAGGGCCACCTTAACCTGGGGGAGCCCTCCTGACTCACAGCCACCACACCCGAGTCATTCCTGCTTTCCATGCCACAGGCAGGACTGTCTCCCTCTCATCATCTCTGCTCTCAGATCCATCCTGGCAGCCAGGGCCTGACCCCAAGGAGGCCAGGAAGGGAAGCCTTGCTTTAATTTCGATGGGCTTGCACTAAAGAAGCCTCAACTGCTCGGAGGCAAGGGAGCTGTGGCAGGTATAAAGCTTTTTGCCTCGTTACTGCAGTCTCTGGAGATGCAGTTTACTTGTGAGAAGCTGCTGCTCTTCAGTCACAGCTGCACTCTGGGCCTCTCAAGGGAAAGGCTCTTCCTTGCCTGCCTGGAGCACTGGGATCACTTCTCCCTCACACCCTGTGTACACTGGGACCCCTCAACCGACCCCCCCCCCACCTGCCTTTTCTAAGAGAAAAGGGACACGTCTATTGATTCCCATTTCCCCCCCCCACCCCAAGGCTGGTTGAAGGCAGTTTTACAGAGTGTGTTTTGAAATGCTTCCCCACTGGAGCCTGCAGCACCACGGAATAACACCACCTCTTCTGTCTTCCAGTGGGCAATGGTACTAAGCTGCCTTTTCAGTTCTCCTCGGTGGGACAGACTCCTCCTGGTGACTTCAGCAAACAGTCTGATGGGAGCCTCTTCACCAAGACCGGTACTAGGCATTGAGTTTTTCCCCTTCCTTCTGCCCCTTTTTTAGGTGATAAGACATTTAATCCTCCTCTTATTCCTCCAGAGAAGGCCTGGAGCAGTGCTACACCTGGGCCCATGTCTCCTACCCTGACATTCTTTCCTGCACACACACACACACGTTTCCATGAGGAACTTTGCTGAACAAGGACAACTGGAGTTTATTAAGAAGTTCTACCTAGTGAATAGTTGAAGGGGCTTTAAATTTTGTTTCTAACAGGTAGACGTGAGAATTTGGGATCATTTTAGAGGTGTAGGGAGCAGGGAAAGATGGAAAATTATGGTAGAAAATTATGTTCATGGCCATTCAACCCCTCTAGCTTCAGCAGCATTTTAAAATGGTTATTGCCCTGAAAGAATAATAGCCACTGAGCACAACCTTAAAAAATACGTATGCCCTAGCTGCCTGTCCTCCTCCTTCTGACCCAGAATCCCCCCATTCACTGTCTCATAATCCTCTTCTCACTACCCACTAGCTCAAGGGCACCAGAGGTGGAATCCAAGAGCATCAGCACCTGCCAAGCAGAGCCAGGTCTAATTAATTTGTGAATGGGAGATGGTGAGGACTGCCTGGTGGCACTGAAAGGGGTTGTGAGCTGGGAGTGTTATTGTTGAATCAGAACTGAGCTGGTGTGGTAGAAGGGAGGTTAGGGCTTATCACACTGCCAGCAGTGCTGTCATTAATTTCTGACATGGAAACCCAGCCCTGGGCTCTTTGCACTAATTAAACAGCCCGTAGGGTTCTTTGCAAGAGTCAGAATGTTTAGTTCGGGACCTGGCCTTAAAGTTTAATTGGACTGATTGCATTCCACCTCTCTGCATTCCTCAGACATTTTAATTAGCCAGCCCTTCTTTACTCCCTTTTCCTAACTGATTGGGTGGTGGACTAGGCATCTGTCTGATGGCTGCTGTGTCCCACCCCAGAGATGGCTGCATTGCAATGTGAAGTAGTGCAATACTAATTACGTGGCACTTCCAGTCCTGCTACTCATCCTGAGGCTGCAAGGGGAGATGGGGATGGTGGCAGGGACTGGTCTATAACAGGCTGTTTTATGTTGTCACAGCTTATCCTTCAATAGTGAGACATCAGTCTACAAAGGTGACGCCACAGACATGGAAATCCTCTAAGCAGTCTGTTTTGGTAAGAAACATACCCTTGGTGTGAAAGCATGTGCACAGCTTCAGCAAGGGCACTACCTGTTCTAGGGATACCTGAGACTTCAGTGACAAGGGCTTGGGGCTTTTGGAGATGGGAAAGCAAAAGCTTCAAGCCACCAGCTTCTTATTATTTTCTCTGTGGTTAACTGCATCCACAGACACAGAGTTAACACAGCACAGCTCTGGGCTGCAGGAGGGATCAGTACTTCAAAATGTCATTTTGGAAAGCTGTTGCCCCCGTCTAAAATTTGATCCCAGCTTCTAGAAGCTGTAGAAATACTCCAGCACACGTGCTATCTGTAGGACTTTTTCCTCCCCAAAGGGGTATCAGACACTTCTAGCAGTCTGTGACATGGCTAAGAAGCAGATTGTGTAAATGCCAGCAAAAACAACTGTAGAAAAGTATCTTGTTAATTACGTCCCATAGTGGCCAGATTCAAAGATGAAGGGTGAGACTACAGTCATAAACCACTAGAACATCTGTAAGTCCCTCATCCTGCCCAAGTGTATTGCAAGGGACAGAGGACAGTGATATTTTAGGGCTTGTAACCTTAAATACACAAGGTTAACAAACAGCTGATGCACAATCACAGAAACACCAAGTTCATCTATTTTTCTAGACATCCATTCACACTGTGCTGCTCTAAGGTTGTACATGACCTGAATGAAGATGGTCAAGTCTTTGAAAAAGATGACATCTTTTTTTTTGAATTCTGATTACACATTTGTGAAAGTTTATTTACTCTTCCCTGAAAATAAGGCTTGTAAGAAGCAAGAGGGTCAAGAATCAAGGGCATTCCCACACTGAAGGAAGAAAACAGAGACACAACAGCTAGAAGGACTGCAGATATATGTCTCTGCTCAAGTTTCAAGGCCCCACCAGGAGCTGAATGCCACCTTGGTAGCCTGTATCACTCAGAAAATCCAGCTTTGAGCCTCTGAATGTGCTGCAGCAAAACCTCCTAGGAACAGCAAAGTTTTGTAATATCTTCTGTCTTGTGTTTGATCACTGCCTTTCTAAAAGATGGTAGAATCATGGAATGGTTTGGGTTGGAAGGGACCTGAAAGATCATTTAGATCCACCCCCCTGCATGGGCAGGGACACCTCCTACCAGCCCAGGCTGCTCCAAGCCCCATCCAACCTGCCCTTCAACACTGCCAGGGATGGGGCAGCCACAGCTTCCCTGGGCAACCTGTTTTTGTGTGCTCAGATGGAGACTCTTCCCAGTGATTTTAGACACCAACCTGTCCTCCCTACAGGTGGTATTATACTGGGGATGCCTGGTCAGAAAAGGGAAGACTCTGTCAGCACTGGTGGATACCAATAGGAGCTTTTTAGCATTAAACACCCCTCTGCAGGACAGGCAGTGCTCCATGAACACAGTGCTTTCCTTAATCCCCACAGAGAAATCCTGGGTAACTTCCCCCACCTGAAGTCACCAGGCTTTTCCAGCCTCCCTTTCTCTCTCACACATACACTTGTAGTGGCTATTTTATTTTTATAGCCTATCCTCACCAGATAGCTCTGAACCTAACAATTGAGTTGATAAATATAAGCATTTAAAGAGTCCCAAAATAGAAATACATGCTCTGGACTGCAGCAGCTCTGCGGGAGCTTTTATGGGCTATTGGGCCAATAATCTACCTTTTAAAATAGTCTTAAACGTGTATTTAAGTAATACACATTCTAAAAACACTGTACATATGATTTTCCACAAAGAACTATACTGTTTAAGCAGGAATGGCTTTTTAAACCACAGGGAGTTCTTCATAAATGAAGCCCCCCCCCTCTTCCAGCTCTTAATTATATTGGAAATTAGAGCCATAAAATGGAAAGAACATCAACAAAAGGGAACATTGAGCAGGAGGTTTTGGGAGCTGACACTGAGCAGGCACGATGGGTTTGCCTTGCCCTTGCTTCCAGCCTCCTGCTGTGTGCCACACAAAAATGGACCAGCACCTTCCAGATCTGGGCAGGGAAATCAAACCCCAGCCAGGTCAAGATGTTACAAACCCACAGCTGTTCCTGGTGGTCACTGCTTTGTTTATGCAAGCACATTCTTACCCAGCCTAAAGGTCTGGCCCTGAGCAGTGCAACCAGCTCTCACAGTCAAGAATTGGCTTCTGCCTTTTGCAGTCATCCCAAGCCAACCCTTGAGCTGCAGGAGACGAGTTTGCCACGTGCTGCTGATTTGTAATGGTGCAGAGAAAGATGAAATTCCAGGGGTGGATCCTGATGAGAAGAGCTACAATTATGGACAGCAGCAAACAGGCAGGGAAATGGCAATTCCTTCAGGCTCTGCCCCTGTCTCTCCACTTATGCTGGGGTTTACACAAACGTTGTTCATTTGTGGAGGCACAAATGAACAAAACACCACTGAGGGAGAATTTCCATGCACCAGAGTTTTGGTTTGCCGGGCAGAGAGCACAAAGAAACACCAGGAGACTTAGTTGCTCCCTCACATAACTGTGCGTGGCTTCAAGTGTGAAAACTCCCAGGAGTTCTCAGGTTAGAGAGCAATTAAAAGACACTGACAAAAGCATAAAAATAAAGGTGACATTCCTCTTCTCCCAGAAGCCTCTCATCACACTGTGAGTCATAGTCTGAGATCTTAGATGATGCACAGACTCATTTGGCACAAGAATGAAGTCCATGCAAAACCGAAGTGTGGATCAAAAGGCAGCAGCGTTTGCATCTGATCAGTGACATGAAGTGGAGCTGCTCTGCAAGAGCAGAGACTGAAGGTGTTAAGAGAGGAGCATGTTGAGATGTGCATGGTTGGGCTGCCTAGCAGGGTGAAGAGTAGGTGGTCAGGAAAGGAAGGTAGGTCAAACTCACATGCCCCAAATTCTCCATTGCAGTCCCATTACCGCCCCTTTTACGTCAACAAAGGCAATGGAGCCACTTCCAACGAGGCACCTTGATTCCTGAAGATGTAGGGAAGAGCTGCAGCACTTGGAGTGAAGACTCAGCTGCGGATTTTCATGGATGTACCTGCTACTATATTAACCTCACTGCTCTAATCTCTGCCAGGGAGAGGGAAGGTGCAGAAGGGAATAGCCTTTCCTAGAGGAAACAAGGACTTTTTCCAAATCACCTAATCACCTTGAAAGCTCTGCAGGCCTTAACAACGTAACCCCACCCTCTGCTGTCACCTCCTCAGCCCCTCTCTGTCCCTTTGCCTCTGCAGAGCGAGCTGCTCTGCTTCTCCTGGGAAGCATGCATGCTTGGGTAGCACCCCCTGACTCTGCTCTACCACTTGTCCCCTTGTCCTCAGTGTGTTTATATGACGATAACTGTTAAGTCCTGGTGAAGGTCCCAACCTGGGGAGACCCAAAGGTCTTCCTGGAATGGGGACACCCCAGCCAGTGGGAGCAGTGACAGGCTAAAGCTCTTCCCATGCCTCTCTACCCTGTCACCTGGCCTTGCCTCTGGGCACACAGAGCTCCCACTGGGATCAACTCCAGCACTGCCACCTTCCTTGGTCCCTTCAGACTCCCCCCAGCCCATGCCACTGCTGGCACCCTTCATCAGCTCAGCTCTGCTCCTGCTGGCCTTCAAAAAGCCAGCCAAGAGAAGCCATTCAGAGCTCCTGCAGCCCTAGGCCAGCTCCTGGTGGAGGGCAGAGAGGCTTTCTATCCCATTAAAGTACCCCTCCAGCACCTTTTCAAATTAAGAAATCAAAAGAAAATCCATCCTACTAATACAAGATTGATTAGATGCCATAGGTGTTGGGTGCTTTTTTTGTATTCTGTTGTGCTTTTTTAATTCCCCCAAACCAAAATTGATTTATATATTGCAGTTCAGGGTGTTTTTTTTTTTTTCCTGCCATGAGAATTAGTTTCATAACATTTTCCCTTGGGATCATATTTTTATTTGTCCCCTGGGTGGGTGAATCACATCAGCCCTCCACCTGCAAACCAGCCAGGGCTGGTTAAGCTTTCCATGATCTCACTGAGATTATTTTCCTTCCCTTTGGACAATGCTGAGAGGTTGGGTCCATACTTTGCAAAATCCTTCCCAGGCCAGTCAGTAGGAGCAGATGGCCAACAGTAGAATCAGAGCTCCCCAACAGTGAGAAGCAGCTGCAGAACAGACAACCAAGACCCAACAGCTACTTTTCATGGTTTGCTCTGGTCCAGCAGTTATTGAAACAGCTTCTCCCCACCTTTCCTCCCTGCAAATGCTTCCAACACTTTGCTGAGAGAGGTCACACCTCTTGCTCCCTGAAAATTACTTTCTTGCTAATCCCCCTGCAAAGATACTCGCTGCTTTTTCATCCAACACCTCAGACAAAACTTCTGAGGCTGAAAGTTGGTTGCTCCAGAATACTTGAAATGGCTTTTTTTTTATTATTATTTTTTCCTTAAATGACCAGAAAGGAACAGGATAGCATGGGAAGGAAGGATGTGAAGAAAGAGAAACTGGGGTAGAGTTGCTAGGAAATACACTGAAGGGTTTGAGTACGTGTGTGAAAGGATAAAATAAGTGCCCTCCAAATCTCCTTGTTTGTTTCACTCCTGAGCAGGTGTCAGAAATCACTTGGGTCCCTTATCTTCTAGTAAAAGCTTTCACCACCTCCTTCCTAGTCTCCAAAAATGTAGCCACAGTTCCTTCTCCTCCCCCAAAACTAAGATATTACGAGCCCCCCATTCCTTCCTGCCCTAAAGAAGACCTGCTGTGGGGTCAGCTGGGCTCTGCACAGAACTCACCAGCCAAAGAACACAGTGTCCCATTGCTCCAGAACTGAATGTCCCCTTCCTCCAGAACCAAGTGTCCCCCTTCCTCCAGAACTGAATGTCCCCCTCCTCCAGAACCAAGTGTCCCCCTTCCTCCAGAACTGAATGTCCCCCTCCTCCAGAACCAAGTGTCCCCCTTCCTCCAGCTGACTCTGTGTCCCCCCACCTCTGCAGGCCCCCCAGCCTCTTTGCTCCCGTTCCTCTCCTTGCTTCAAGGGCCTCCCTCACACCTTGCACACACAACAGGAGCTGCTCCCCATTTCCTCCCCTCCCAGCCCTTTATCCCTCCAGAGAAGTGTGGGAGGGGGCTCAGCTCCAGCCCCCCCCTTGCACCTTTGCCCTCCCGGGAACTTGCAGTGCAGCTTCCAGGTGTATTGTGCATGAACTGGTTTTATCATGTTTGTCTTGAGCAGCAAAGCAAGAGGAATTCCACCTCCTCAGACAGGACACGGCTGCGCTGATGTAAATGAGGCCCCTCACCTGTGCAACACATACTGCAGAAATAAAGGAGAAAGCTCCATGTCTGACAAAAAGAAACCAACCTGGGGACGTGGTCTCTCTCTGTCTTTGGTGTTTGTGTGCTTGTAAAGAGCCCCAGTGAAGTTAGGTCTCTTCAAAATACTCTTGAGATAAGCAAGAGGTTTGGAGAACCCACGTTCTGAGCTCCTAGAGCTTTCTTTTCACTGCTCTCTGGGTATTTTGAGTCAAGGTCATGTCAGCTCAGAAAAAAATTCCCACATCCTTGAGGGTCAAAGGCAAACTGATGGACACCCTTCTATTATGATACCTCGAGATTAGCCAGCAGATATCCTAGTTCAGTTCCCAGACACAGGTGCCACACACCAGTCCTTCCCTACAAGGGCATTTCTAGAAACGACTCAACCTGTGGATTTTCATGATTTCAGTGCCTCAGCCCTAGCAGAGTTAAACCTTCCCAGTTCCCACTGGAGGAAAGCACTTGCTCACATAAGTACAGGCCAAAACCAGCCTGTGAGAGACCAGGCTGTGTGGGAACCTGCTGAGCTGAGGAACTGTTTTGCCCCAGCCTGGACCTGACTCTCCCCAGGAGGTTGGTTCTGGGCACTATTGGGACCCTCCACCCACTTGAATCCTTCCAGGGCCTCCAACTCTGCACATCTCCAATTTCTTGCCTATATCGTGGCTTCTCTGGTCTCTGGGGAAGAGAAAAAATCCCTTGTGGGCTGCTAAAGATGCAGATTCAAGGCTAGACACACACAGAAGGAGACCTAACAGCTGCTGAAAAGAGCAACTGTATATGTGAATCTATGAGGATAAGAAGAGAGGTAGCAAGGTTTATTCATTTCCCCTAGATACACTAAGACAGGGAGATTTTCAGAGGATGCCTGGAATATTTGTCCTCCCAGGTACTGGATACCAGCTGTTTTTCCCCAGACATTGCCAACAGTGATTCCTGAAGAGCAAGGATACGACAAACTCACTCGAGAAGCCAGTAAATCCTCCTTGTTTACCTCTCCTGGGAGTTACCAGAGAACAGAGCTCAGCTCCTTCCCATCAATTCCACTCACTGCCTCCATTACTGTTATTACTGTGATTAAAAAGCAATCGAAGAGAAATCTTCTTCCTGTCCTGAAATTGCTGCAAACATCCCAGTTCCACCGTTTAAGCATGAGAAGAGCAAGTTACAAGCACAGGCTGCACTCCTGGGCTCCGTGACACTAGAGAAAATAATGGAGCTCATCTCCTGAGCAGTCAGAGGCAGAGAGAGCAGGACTGGCCATGCTGGCAGCAGGGGGATGGAGTAATGAACCTCCCAGCTGCAGGGCTGTGTCATTCCTGCTTAGGGAATCCAGTCAGGGCAGCCCCAGACAGCCCATAATGAACTTCCCAGCCTGGAAATGAGGGCTGAGCTCATGCCTAGGTTGCAGACTGAGGACAGCCAGCCCAGCTGGAGGAGACAGGAATACTCCTCTCCCTCTGCTCAAGTAGACCAGAGGGGTTGGGGCTGGGGGCAGGCACCAGTTTGCCATCCCAAAGAGGTCCCTGGGAGTGGAGACAGGGGTGATGGGTCTCTCTGATCCAGCCAGCATATATATCCACCCCACATATATACTCGGGGAAGGTGATTTCCAAGCAGCCACAAGCCTAAGGAACAGCAGCCAGCTCTGACCCCCTGTGCGTGGTCTGCAAACAGTTTAGTGGCCATTTGGAGAAAAGCAAAAGTGTCACACAAATAAAAACAAGTTCAGGTAACTCAATTTCTCATTCTAGAATGCTCCATTATCTGTGCTAATCCAATAGAAACACAACGCACGGACAGATCCTCTTCTTCCAAGTGCAACAATCAGCTAAGAATCCAAGCAAATAGCTCCAAAATATGATAATCTTTCATATTTCATTCAGTGCACTCAATCACTTGGCTTCTGCCACCACAGCAAGACAGGTCACTGTTTTATCTTTGTACATATTAACTATAAAGCTTTAAAATTAACAATTCTTCCGGGGAATAAACAAGAATAATAAAATCTAATTGCTCGTGAACCTTTAAGTTTTTGCAGTGTTTTAATGACATAAATTTGCCACTCTCCTTCACAAAGTTGATGCAGAAATGGAGTGAATTTCCTAACGAGCCAGCATAAAATAGATGCATTCTTAATGAAACTACTGGGATGTTCAAATCAAAGGCTATGATAGCTTCTGAATTTTCATTGCCAAGGATCTGATCTTTCAGGCTACAGACCCTGAAATGCTGCAGCATAACACAGCACTTCCTCCAGACCACGCTGAGGCCAAGAGGCAAAGTGACACCAGTTTCAGACTGGCCATACTGAACACCAGCAGATGTGGCACAACTGGTAATTCTGCTGCCTCAGCCTGTCACAAGAGAAAGCTTTTCCATCTCGTTCAGCTCTCCTGGTCCAGCTCACAGGGCAGTATGATACATTCTGTTGCCTGGCAAAAGTCACAGCACAGTCATCCAGACACTACCCCAAAATGTAACCAGGAGAAATACAAATCTGGTTCAAGAGGTTCTTTTAACTTCAGCTTTGTCCTCTCTGTGGACAGTTAATCGAGCTGCAAATTAACTCAATGGAAGGAATTGCTGAAATAACTCTTCTAAATAGAATTGTAAGGAAATGCCTTACAGGTTGATATTCCCCTTAGAAAAAAAAACAAAAAAACATTTGAGCCAGATAAAACGTGCATGGATAGTTGGGGTAATTCCTTTGCACTTTTTAGTGCACTTAAACTAAGAATCTTTCGCCCTGGAAAAGTTGCCACGCACGGTCAGACAAAGCTGCCTGCAAGTTAGACTAATGTAGGATAAGCTTCTTGCTCTTTCTACTGCTTGTTATGACAGGATTTCAGTTTCTCTCTCTTCATGTTTTGCAAATGAGAGTTTTCAACACTTTCTCCCTGGGAAGGCAGGGAAGCATGGCCCTCCCTCATCAGGAGACAGAGGCACAGGCCAGAGGGAGCAGTTTCCCTGGCATTGCTGATGCTGAACACGGTGCTCTTGGGTATGTTCCAGGGAGGACTCAGAGCAGATCCTGTCAAACTCTACTTGGGACTGTTGGCTCAGGTAAGGTCTGATACCTGATGCTTTCCCAGAGTTAGCCTGTCTCCCTTGGGTTGCAGTGTTGGACAATCTTCCTACAGCTGGCACCCTAAACCAGGTTAGCCTGATGAGCTCTAGGATGAACTTGACAAGTCCTAGGTGCCCCCAAGTCCTGCTGAAGTTGGAATGGGCTAAATGAGCCAACAGATCCTGAGGCACCAGGAAGAGAGTCTGCTTTGCTGCTGTCGGGAGCTGCTCATCACCCCTTGCACCAGCAGCAGCAACTTACATTGATTTTATTAAACAGCCCAGTGCCAGAGCTGCTTGTGAACTGCTGCTGGGTCCCTGTAACCCAGGTGCCACAGAACAGCTGTCCTGGTTTTACAGGGACAGGCACAGAAGGTATTTTTGTGGGATCTAAGGGTGAGACTTGTCTCAAACCCCACAGCAAGAGCATTAGCAGCCTTGCATTCCCTGCTCCAGCAGATTGACAGACCCCATTACCTTTTCTCATGCCGTTTGCCTGCTGTCAGAAGCAAGAAAGCTTCTTAACAGGGAAACCTTTAAAGGCCACAGCCTGCATGTGTGTGCTCTTTTTGTGGAGCTTCCTTCAAAGAAAAGATTTACTTCACATTTTCTCTTCCCACTCGGGACCTCCAGGGGACAGTAGCTCCATAGCCATGCCCTCCTGCCTAGTTATGGATTCTGTGAGTACTTTCTCACTGCAAATCCTGGAGGATTTAATATCCACTCTGTAATCTACTGGCACCAACAGGCATTATCTAACTAAACCTTAAATTGAAAGTGCTGGTCTTTCCATTTTCCCCAAGCCGTTGTGAAAAAGTCGGGTTCTCATAGTCCTGGGTAATTCACTCTTGCTCTAATTAAAAGAAACCAGGCAGCTGCTCCTGGCAAAATCCTCAGCTGGCTGATGCTGTGAGTGCCAAAGGCACCTCAGGACCTGTGTGGAGCTGGTGGGTGGGACAGTGGTACCCAGCTCCCCCAGACTGACTCTGCTTTATCAGACCTGTCTCTGTTCCATCTCTCCATCCACCAGCAGCACGCAGAATTCTCCTCTCCTTCCGTTTGCTGTGGCCCTGATCTGTCAAGTTTTCACTCTAATCAGTCCAGTTTGGGCTCTAATCTGTCAAGTTTTTGGCTCTGCTGGAGCCAAGGGTTGTCACTGAGGGCATCCAACTCCTTGTCCCAGCCCATTACCGAATCCCAGCAGCCGTGATCAGCAAGGAAACTGTCTAGAACCAGGTGGTGTTTGGTTCTGTAAGTGGTGGGAACAGCATCCACAGAAATACCCTCTCCCCACCTCATTTCCCAGGCCCCTGGTGGCAAAAGAGTGGCAACCTGGCTGGGCTAGCAAACACACGTGGCTGGACATGCAGCAGTGAGGGCAAGAAGGACCTGAGATACACATTTAATGCAGACAGACACATTTAAGCCAGTGATGCAGGTTTTTCAACCTTGACCTTTCTGTACCACCATGTGTTTTCCAAGGTAAAGAAACACATTTTCTGCAGTTCTTCCTCCCTCCCATTTGCTATACCCCATTTTGTCTGAACCACCCAAGCCCAAACACCAGCCAGCTTGGTGAGCTCCAGTTTTATTAGGAAAAAAAAACCAGCCTTGGTCCCAGTCAAGCCTTTTGCACGGGTCAGGTTTCCAGAGGGATAAGGTGCAGATTCTGCTCTGTAGTAATCAGCCCCCACTGCCCCCCAGCAAATGGGAAATGGAAACTTTTAGGGGGAAATCAGTCAGATGCAAGAACTAAGAGAGGGTTGGAGTGAATTGTATCCCAAGTCCCTCTGGTTCAGCAACACATCTGACAGTTCCAGCTGCTGTGGTGGAAGATGCCAGCAGACAGATGTGGGATAAGCTGTGTGTGTAAGGAGAGCTATTTCCTCCTGACCCCATCAGTTAGTACTTCAGTACTTCTGTCCTTAATTAACACCACTTTTAGTATTTTTTTAATCCTATTAGCTACATAGCTGATGAGGCTCCCTATGAATGTAACAGCTGAGCATCAGGATGTCTGGTGTATTTATTTTCCCAACACTTATGGCAAATATGAATCCTTATTTTACAGCCACCCAGAAGAGAAGCACAGAGAAAGTGAGATTTGCTTAAGGTCAAAAAAGGAGTTTGTAGCAAGGCAGGAACTTGAGGTCTAATCTCCAGGCAGGAAAGGATTCTTTTCCTCAAACATACCTAATCCCATTTGGAGTCCACTTGTCCCTTAGCTCAGGAGTGTGTGGCACAAGGACTTCTACAAACTAGTCTTATAAAAAGACTTCTCTGAGAACAACTGTTTTGCAGACATCTCACATTTGAGAAGCCCTGGGTAGATGAAAGGTGCTGCTAGTGCAGGGGATGCAGGATTACAGCACAACTCCACCTGAAGAGACTCCAGGCATCACTGGGAACCTTGGCCTTGCCAATCAAGGTGGAAGACACGATGGACACGGGGATTTCCTGCACCCTTTTTGCTCCAGTGTTGCACAATTTACTGGGACAAGGATCATACAGGTCACCTCCTGATCAAAATGAGGGGGTTGGCAAGGCAGTATTGGGGGGTAGGGAGGGGCTGGACTTCAGCAACACACCTTTTGAACTGATGCATGAACTCACCATGGGAAACCAGTGCAGACACTGATACACGGAATATGGTTAATCAAGTTAATATTTGATGTGCATTGCTCAGGACATGATGGAGAGATGGAATAATACACAGAATCAAAGAAGCAGAGGAACCTGACCAGAATAAATTATTTTCTGGGGAAAAAAAAAAATAATAGTATGAGAAAAGGAATATTTTCCTAGCTGAAACATTTATTTTATATATATATATATATTTTTAAGAAAAATAATTTCAGGTAGACGTAATGACTGAATATTCTCAAATCCATTAGTTTCTACTCAAAGAACAGCTGCACAGGAAATATAGGGAAATAATCAAGAAGAAAAACCTCATCCCAGCACACTCTGATGTTCAGTAGGCATAAGGGACTTTTGCCCTTCATAACTAACATAATAAATTTGTCTTTTCATTACCCAGAGAAATGATTAATTTCCATTTGAATCTCCCTGGATGCTTCACTTCCATCACATCTCAGGCTGCAAGTTCCACTGACAGATGTAGAATCACAACAGGGTCTAGGAAAGAAGACTGACTTAGACTCATGAAATGTATGAACAAGGTCACAAATCTCTTTGTGAACAAATAAAAATGCAGAGCTCATCTCTCCAAACAGCAAATCTGGGTACCCTTCCCTGTTACCATGGGCTCAAACTTCTCAGCTTGCAGTGATATCCACCAAGATATTCTACAGTGAACCAGCCATGTAGGAGTTCAAAGCTGGGAGGAAGGTCGGGCAGCACTTTTTGTTGTGTGCTGATGGAGTTATGGCCAGTTCTGTTATGTTAATAATCATTAGAGGGATTTTAAGGTCATATCTTCTCATTTCATAGAGAAGCTGGGCTAAGAGTGTCCACACAGTCACAGTGGCTTCACTAATGAGTTGCAATTTGTTAAAGGAGCCATTCATTTCAATAAGTAATCTATACTTTCCCTGGCAAAGGGAGGGGTAGAGCCCAGAGTCCCTAAGACACTCCTGTCACTTGTGGAGAGAAGAATTTCTCTCCTTCTGCTCAACTAAAACACAAGCTGGAGAAATCACCATGCCAGCACAAACCAATGCCCAGAAGCCAGCCAGCTTCTCCTCTGACAAAATGTGAGGGCCACACACTGGTGCTCTCTGGGTGACCAAGGCTCTGAGACTTTGCCCCCCTGTCTCAGTGTCAGGGAAGGCAGCAGCTTCAGGCAGGTCTCCATTCCAGCACCCAGACAGGTCCTTCTACAAAAGCCCAGCCACAGCAAGGAGTGAGGCTGCCAAGCTCCTCCCCAAGACAACTGCACCTCAAGTGGAAATCACAGAAGCCCTCTTGCTAACCAGCAGGCAGCCCTGCTCCTGCCAGCTAGCAGGTTTCATCTAAATGCACAGACACAGCTGGGCACAATCACACATGGAGCAGAGCCTGAGTTACACCACGGAATGGCAAAATGTCCTGGGAGCCTCACTCTGCCTTCCCCAAAGGAGGAGAAGCTGAATCCCTGCACCTCTAGCAGGCACCAGTTCAAAGGACAGGCAGACCTCAGGGGTGAAACCTGGCCACCCAGTTCTCCTAAGAGCAATGGGCAGGAGAGAGCCAGGATTTCATGGACTCGGAGCCCTAGCTGCCCAGGGTCAAGAGATCAGCTTTGGAAGCAATGGCAAGGTCTCCTACAAACTGAGAGGGCACAGCACTGTGGTTAACACCACAAAAGTGGCTCTTCTGGCTCTGCTGCCAGGCAGTTAGCACCAGGGTGCACTGCCCAGGGCAGCACTGAGCCTGGGGATCACCCAGACCACAGGAAGCAGCCTTGAACCACAGAGCAAAACCTCCCCTGCTGCAGCCAGGGCAGAGGGGAAACGAAAACGAGAAGTGTCTGACCCAAAGGCTGGAGTCATTTGTACCTGGTTGAAAGAAAAAGCCACTGAGGCAGAGTCACACAAAGGGGTCTGTGGTTTTCTTCCTTCTCCTATAAAGACCAGGGGAACCTGGGACTGGAAAAGGTGGAGAAGTTCTGTCATAGTTTACCCAGATTTAGGTCCCTGCCTGTACAGTGGAAGGGGGGGGAGGAAGTGATGCAGTTACAACCATGACTGTGTTTGGCAAACAAAATGAGGGCCCAGGGGTTGCCATTCTGTCTGAACAGCTTGATTTCATCCTGTGCCCATCTCATTCAGCTCGGGGCTCACAGACTCCTTTGTAGAATTAAAATAATAATTATTATCTGGCTGTCCTGGCTAAGATAAGACCAGGTCCTGTTTTGGTTTCAAAACAGAGAATTCCACAAACACTCCTAAGAGCACAAAACAGGGCTCCTAGTGGGAAATGGGTTTCCCCAAGGAGAAATGACAAATATCAGAGAGCTCCAAGTAGCTGCAGAGCAGGGATGGGAGGTTAGATGAGAGAAGAAGTGACCAGATCTTGAGAAAAGTTGTGAAGAACATAGAACCCCCAGACAGACAGCTGCTTTCCAGCTTTTGGGCACCAAACTAGCACGAGAAGTGAAGCTTCTGCATTTAGCATGGCAAGGGGCTGCCAGTATTATGTGCTGTTAAAGCTGAGCAGACTAAGCTCAGAGGGAAAAAGCTAACATTATAGTGGTCAACATGATTACAGCTGGTTTGTGGCTTTGGTGTGGAATCTCCTTTTAATTTCATGAGTTTTAATTGGTAGGAATTATGCCACAGAGAAAACATGGTCTTGGGGCAGATCAAACAAGTTTCCAGCTCAGAGTATGTGACACTTTTCTCCTGTTATTTTCCTTTCAGGGCATTTTTAATTTTGCTGCTGTTCAGCAGTTCAGCTGCTAAGAATTCTTCTGTCTGGAAACAGGTTCCTTGGTGGGACAAAAAGAGAGAGGTGAAGCTCCAGCAACGTGGAAACTCACTTGTGTGCAAGTGGCTGTTTCCTCTTTAAGGATAACTTGAAGTCTGTATTTCATAACAAGTGGGAAAAATGCTTTCTATTTAAAGCAGATGTGTCAAGAGTTCAGGAGAGGAGGATGAAAAGAGATCATGGGAGGAAAGGTTCCTGGAGATGTAGGGATTTGAGAGTGGAGATAGGCTGGCACTTGGGAGAAAAGAAATTACACAGGGCAATTTGTACTAAGAACTATTCTGACCTTAAATCAGTTCTTTAGAGCCTCCCCTGAGGTACCACAGTAATTTCCTTCAGCTTTCACTTAAAGGCCAGACTCTCCTCTAGGCAACCCCTTTTTCACAGGATGTTTGGGTGATCTTAAATGACAATTGCATTACCAGTAAGACCAGTTTCCTTAATTTTTGGCCAATCAGTATGTTACAAACCCTGTTACCTGCCATAGAACACAAGTTCCTGCCTGGAGCTGTTGTTTCAACAGCTTTTAAAGCCCCAAGTCACACTTCACCTTGATGCCAGGGCCAGATCCCCAGCTGGGCTGAGGCTCCCAGACCTCAGAGCCTGTCTGGCCTTAGCCCAGGGCTGCAGAGCAGGATGCTCTTTGTTCTGGGTCACAGCACATCCCTAAGGGGCCAATGTTCAAAAAAGAGCATCTGTGGGTCTAGGTTTTAAGTCTTTCCATGTCTCCACCAGAAGATACACTGCTTTTCTGTGGTGTTCTGAGGATCTGGACACACAGTACTAGAACCAACATGGACATGTACCCCCTTGTCTCTTATCCCTTACCTCTTTTTAAGCAGCACTCATTAAACTGTTCTGCCAGACATTTCTAATTCTAACAAATAAAATAAAAAATACAAAATATAAAATGTAAACTCTATATTAAATTATAAACTATAAAATAAGTCTCTCATTGCACAGTTTCTGTGTTGCATCCCTTGTTGGATCTATATTTATTGTTTATCTTTCAGACATCAACTAGTCACACTATTTACACCCAGGAGCACAGTGATCAGACTGCTGATCACCTTTGAGACCTTCTAAAATTGTATTTCTTTCTCTCCTGTTCCTCTTAATTGAAAGATTCTTGCCTGCCCTCCTCCTTTTCAGCATATCTGAAAACCAAAACCAGACAACCCCACATGTAATTTTATTATTTATTTACTTTCCTAAGAGATGACAGGGATAAACCTCACAGTCCCAGCAGCAAATCAAGAAATCCTGCAGAACAAATATCTAAAAATACTTTTTACAATAGTCATTTGGTATTTACATATCTGCTCCCAGTCACCCCATCTAATGACACCCTGAATCCCACATCCACTTCTGCTGGCAGGGAGTTCCACTGGTTTCATGTCTTGGGTCTGAGACATCTGGAGAGCTCCAGTATAATCCCATTTCTATCTTTGGTGCAGGATGAGGCAAAACCAAAGAGAACTGAATACCCAGGTGAGGAGGAACTTATTTGCCAAGACATCTTCTAAAGCACAGTTGACACCCCAGAGCCCCTGGTTGCAGCAAGTCTGTGCAATTCTTTGAGTCCTGGTGAAGTTACACTGATTTACACCACTCTCTAGGGTAATGCAAAGATTCTCCCATTGCCTCCAGCCTGGATGTTTTATGACCCAGGTCTATTTATTTGTCCTCAGAAACTGAAGTAACCTGCCCTATAAATCATAGCAAAGGGAGGGGACATTTTTCTCCTCCTTCCAGAAGGCTTTACATTCATCAAAGTTAATTGTAGTCGGCCATTAGCTCCCATAAATAATCAGATACATTGCTGAGACACAGAATAAATCCACTCAAATTATGCTAACGAGGAGGATTTTGAAAAAGTTTAATCAAAGTTTTGATACGGAATCACAATCAGCAGAAAACTGCCTGTTCTGAAAGCTCATCTGTCTGCAGACATCACAAAACCCCCCAAAAGCAGGAAACAGTGGAAGCTTCAAGTGTTGCAAAATCAAATCAGCAAGGCCATGGTCTCCTTTCTGTATCTTTAGGTCTGTATTTACATTGTCAGCAGCAGTACTATTGTCTTCCTGCTGCCTAAACAGGATCCTAGGAGTGAGGGGATTTAAGCACAGGATAACAAGGTTTTGGGCACCTTGGCTTTATACTGTCCTCATCCCAGTGCCTGAAGGGGCTCCAGGAAAGCTGGGGAGGGGCTTGGGACAAGGGCAGGGAGGGATGGGATGAGGGGGATGGATGAAAACTGGAAGAGGGAGATTGAGGTGAGACATGAGGAGGAAATTCTGGAGTGTGAGGGTGAGGAGAGCCTGGCCCAGGTTGCCCAGGGAAGCTGTGGCTGCCCCATCCCTGGCAGTGTTGAAGGGCAGGTTGGATGGGGCTTGGAGCAACCTGGGCTGGTGGGAGGTGTCCCTGCCCATGCAGGGGGTTGGAACTGGATGATCTTTCATGTCCCTTCCAACCCAAACCATTCCATGACTCTTGCAGAGTAAGGAAGAGCAGCACTCACCTTTTTTGGGCTTCCCTCCCTTAGCCTGTAGCTCCAAACACCAACTGAAATTCCATTCATTACCCCTAAAAGCAAGCTCATTTTTTCAGGTCAGCTCCCATTCTATCTTACTAACTTTTTATATGAAGATGGGTGCTTCACAAAGCCAGGCTTGTCTCCTTCCCTCTACACAGCAAGGAGCAGAAATGGGATATTTCTTGACCAGCCCATATTCCCCCAGTCCTTACTGGAAAATTAAACCCACCAGTGCCTCCTCCTGCTGCCAGTGTTGCTGCAGCACCAGGAAATCACCCACGTAGACAAAGCTCCCAAACAATTTCTGTGAAGCAGCTGATGGGACTGTAATTTCATGCCTTATGATGTCAGGGAGTCAGAGCAAACTGAATTAGAAGAGGAAAAAACCCGAAAGAAAAAAGAGGGGGGTGTGGGTGGGTGTGTATCTGTATGTCTGGGGAAAAAAATGATGACTCAAGTGTCCTCGTGCCCCAACAATGGAAGTGTCTGCTTTTGATGAAAAAAGGGATTCAGAATGTGCTGAGAAAAACCAGGAGCATGACCAGGAAGGAATCTAGCTGACAAATTACATCACGAAAAGCTCCTTCCAGGCACGGGAGACAAGGAGTTGCAGTTCTGATTGAATAGACTTGTTAATAAAAATACATTGAACAACAAATGGAATAGAGAGCAAATCCTTTCAAATATGATTTCAGTCCTGACTTAAACTCGTGGCTTTATTTATGAGTTCCTCAGTCCTTGCTCGATCAGCAGGACAGTAGAAGAAAAGAAGAGGAGAAAACCAACTGCATCATGTCATGTCCCTCCCCAGGTGTGACACTCATCTAGCTGCAGGGGCAGAGGTGGCAGGAATAAGCCATGGCAGTTCCAAAACATCTTTCCCCCTCAGCTGCTTTAAAGTGAGAGCATGTTGTCCTGGAAGTGGAGGCAGCCAGAAGGCAGGAAATCTTGGTCCCTGTGCACAGCTCTGCCCCATGGCCAGCCAAGGTTTCACCTTTCTAGCCAGGTCTCAGCCCTTTGTTTCTTCTGCTTGTGTGTTTTTCTCCCACATCCACACTCCAGAAGTGGGTGGCATGTTCCCACTGTTGGATCCAGTGGCTAGAGAGCTCTGTTAGCCAGGATCAGGAGCTCCATTGACAGGAAGGTTCCTCACTCCGTGGTGCCTCTTTCCAAAGGGGTTTTCAGGGGACTTTTTCTCTAAAGCACCAGGACTAAGTGACTTGCAAACCTCCAGCACTGCACTTGTGCATTTCACAGGTTTGTTGTTTCCCTTTGCTGGAGTCATACCAGCTCCTCAGCTGTGTAATGAACATGCCACCACTGAGCCTCATTAGCACCCATTTCAGGGGCAGGATTTAATTTTCAGCTTTGGAAAACACCTTTAGTGTCATGTGGGGAACATTGGAATTGGGCCACAAGATGGGGTGAGGGGAGTGGTAAGGCACTGCAAGGTGGCAATGAGAAAGGCTGTAAATTGTGCAGGGCTGGAGCTGCTTTAAGGTGAGGCTGTAATTTCATCTCTTAAGTTGCCAGAGAGTCACAGCAAACTGAATTAAAATGGAAAAAATTGAAGGAAAAAAGGTCTAAAGATGTAAGGCAAAAAGATGGACATATATGCATCTATATCTGCATCTCTGAACACTTGGCACTCACAGGCCTCTGAGTCCCATTAGTTTTCCAGTCCTGGACCCAAGGTCTGCCTGGACTTCTCTCTGCTCTGCCCAGCACCTCTCCAGTCTGACCCACAGGGAGTTTCAGTGACCACGGGATGAGAAACCCAAGAAGAAATCCAAGTGCATTTCCAAATTACTCCCTCAGCCCCCCCTGCTCACACTTGGTGAGGCCGTTTTTCAGCCTCTTCCACCCTGACAAACTCCTGCTCTCCAGGGCCCGTTTGCCATCTGAGCCCCATTTGCACATTGCTGAGCTTAATGGAGCAGAGACTGTGCACAGGAGCAGGGTGAGGCTGGAAGGAGATGGAGCACTTCAGAGCACTCCCCTTGCATGCCTAGAGGAAAACTTGAGCTTCCTGCAATCCTTCATCCACTGATCCTGTGCTGGAGAACAATCCTGTGGTTCTGGTGCCAGCTCCCAGTGCTCCCATCTCACTGAACCCCATTACAGAACCCACCTGAGCTGTCCTGCCCCAACTGGCACTTTTACTCTGGTCTCAGACCACTGAGACTCACACTGTCAAAAAAAACCCCTCTGTCCTTGGTTCATGTTGCTGTCTGGGCTGCTTTTTGCTACCTTCTTTGGCACAGAAACACGGTGAGCACCACTGGAGGGCCCACAAGTTGTTTGAAGGAGTCACTCCTACACTTGCCAACCCCTGGAGTTAAAATATAATGAGTTCTATAAATAATAAATAAACCAGCAATTCTTTTTCATGTCTTCAGAAAGGCTGTTCTCTAAGGCCACGTAGCTTTTAGAATTTTTAATGGCAGGGGAAGGGGGGAGCTAGAGAGTTTTTCTTCTTGATTTGAAAGATAAACACATGATTTGCAGAGGTGAAGCTTCCAGAAAAGAGAAATCCAGAAAGTGAAACCTGATCAAATCATCTCTTTCAGTCCAGTACTAAGACTGAAGGAGGAAATTGGACAAAGCTTTGCTGGAAGCTCCTAAGAGAAATATTTACTCCCAACAAACAGATCAAGGTTTTTTTGGTTAATGCATCTACAGAGGGCAATTTGAACAATTTCTTTACATGCAAAGGGGTGTTTGAAATTCTGAGCTCAGTGTCTGAGACATCTACAAACAAGGCAACTGCATGGGGAAGAGAAAACTGGTAAGTACTTCTTAGCATGGGTCTTGGGAGCCTTTCTGTGCTGGGGAAACAGGAGAGACTGCCTTTAGGTCATGCAGAGCAAAGGGTGTTGCTACAAATCCCCCAAATCTGAAAGATGAATAAACTAGGGCAGTTCCAGCAAAATGTCACTGATGAAACTGGCACGTCTGAGTTGAGGAAAAAGCAAGAGAAAAGCTGATATGGCAGCCCCAGGTTGTGTCTCAGCAAAGCCTGCTCTGCCTGCTGCCTCCCTAATGAGGCATTTTACAATGCTGATGAGGAAATCCCCTGGTGGAACAGAAGCACCAGGGTGGGGACTGAGACTGTGCTGAAATTTATATCCAGGAAGATGAAGGCTGGCACACCAGAAAGGGAACAAAGGCAGGGAAATGGAAGGGAATCAAGTTGATTCCTCAACATGTGCAGTGTTTATAGACCAGTTTGAGTTGGAAGGGACCTGAAAGATCACCTAGATCCAACCCCTGCATGGGCAGGGACACCTCCCACCAGCCCAGGTTGCTCCAAGCCCCATCCAACCTGCCCTTCAACACTGCCAGGGATGGGGCAGCCACAGCTTCCCTGGGCAACCTGGGCCAGGGTCTCACCACCCTCACACTCCAGAATTCCCTCCTCATGTCTCACCTCAATCTCCCTCTTCCAGTTTTCATCCATTCCCCCTTGTCCTCTCACTACAAGCCCTTGTAAAAGTGTTTTTACTTCCAGCAGCCCCTCCTCCCCCCAGATAACAAGCCAAACTAATACACAGGCCTGTGTTTTTTATTTATGAGAAATTTCTTTTCAGTTACCCCTGATCCAGCAGAACCTTTCTTTCTGCTTGTGTTTCTCCTAAACATCAGCACAACATGCTAATCCTACAGAACAACATTAAGGTAATCAATGTGATTATGCCCACGAGAGGACATCAGCCACTGTAAAACCACACGGCCAAAGGGACCCAGCAACAGAACAAAAGGAAGCACAGGAGCTCATTTTTGGCTTTGTTATGTTCTCCTGTCATTTTCTATCCATGTACTATGTATAATAGAAATAGAATAGGACCCTTGGGCATTGCCAAAGACAGGCAGCATTCTGTTAAGGCCAAATACTTGAGGGAGACCCTCTAACTTAAGTATTTGCTCTTCAGGCAGTTTGAAAAACATACCTGAAGCTGAGTGGCCTGTTGAACCCCAGGGAAGTGCTGCCCAGGCTGTCAAGCAATGTTTGGCTGTCTAATTCCCTGAAGACTGGAGGTGATCAAGCCCAGCCCATTACTGCTGCACCAGGTGGTGTGGACAGAGCAGAACCCAGGTGGTGTTGTCCCAGGACAGCCTTGCTGCAGGGACTGTCAGAGATTATTAGCACAGCCCAGAGGCCTGGCTGCTGAACACCAAGCACAAGCATCTCCTCCCACTTGAAAAGGCTTGAAACAAACAGAACAAGGATGAGGATCTGAGGTCTTGAAAGCACTTCCCCAGACAACTCTAAGTGTGGCTCCCACAGCCATACCTGCACGAGCCCTGCTCTGATATTTGGAGAGACTCTTTGTGGAATGACTCATTTCCTGCCAGTTTGGGAAAAACCTGGGGTTTGCTTTTGAAGGCATCAATTTTTCTTTCTGGAGAGCTGCAGAATGCAGGAGCTGGCAGGGGGGGTTGGTCTCAGATGGAGCTGTGTCTGCACTTGGGGTTGCTAAGCAGGTTCTTCCAGCCTGATCATGGCTCTGATGGCAGCTCCCAGCTGCCCTGCTGAGAAAACTTCTCTTAAAAGTTCCCCTTTTGGGGGTGAGCATCTCCCAGTCTGCACAACCAGTCCCTCCAGCCTTTGTTTTCTTTTTTAAATCTCCCATTACTCTTTCTCCTAAAAGCTCTGAGATGGTCCCCAGAGGCCACATAAGAAAACAGAAATAGAATGAAGATTAAAATGCTGATCTAAAGCTGCTAATGCCCCTCAGGAATTACACAAACATCCACTTGGAATGAGTCCCATCTGGATAACAGCAAGAAGTGCTCAAGAACAACCTTGAAGGTTAGTTAACATATTAGCTTTCTCTAGATCTCCTTTCCTGTTTGACTTTCACCCCTTTTCACCAGCATTAACAAATGGCTTTGGGACCACAAGCTCTGCCAGAGGTCACAGGGCCTTAACCAGGTGAAAGCTGCTCCTGCTCTGGGGACTCTATGAGCCACCCATGGGCTGAGAAAGCCTGGACACCTTTCCAGGACATGACCATGACTGGCCAAGTCCCCTCACCTCCCTGCATCTAACTGTTTTCTCAGAGGAGGGAGGGTCCTAGCATAGCTAGGAAGCCAATGCCATTTCAGAAGGGCTGGACTCAGATTTTTTTCAGGAACAGGGAGAGCTGCCCAGGTGAACAGGAGAATTTGGCTTGGCCCTTAATTACCATTAGAAACTTAAAAGGCCAGGTTCAGCTCTGGCAGTGGAAATACCTCTGGCACAGAGGGGTGTGTGTGCTAACCACCCAGCAACCTCACCTGGCTGCTTTTTAAACCAGCAGAGAGAAAGGGACACTTCTGATGTCTGATTTGTCTCCTCCTGAAGCCAACTCCTTGCCTGACTCACCCCAAGCTCTGCTCAGGACAAAGCAGGGTGCCACCCTCCCTGCTCCAGCTCTCTCCTGTCTGCAGGCAATTCCCTCTGCACTTCAGCAGATCATCCCGTGCTCTTGTAATGCTTTTGGTTTTGTGATGGGTTTTTGTGTCAGCACACACATGTCAAACCCAAGCAGGAATGTGAACCTTTAGCCAGATTAGCCTGGCTTTTATTTCTTCTGGCTGGGACGTGCACTCCAGCCCCTGGCTGACATGATATTAATTGCTTCTGTTTCATTATCTTTACTTACAAGGAGGGGGGGGGATGTGAAATCAAGAAAGCCTTGCAAACATGTTTTATATCTCCCCTTTGATTCCTCACCAGCCTGTTCCAGCACCAATACCCTCTTTTAGCTGGTAACCCTGATGCTTCTTGCCCCTTGGGGAGGGACACTGACTTCTGTGCTCCCACCCTCCCACTGGGAAGCCACAACCAACTGTCCATAAACTCCTGGTCTATGCACTCGGGTTTATGGGGTCAGGGTGGCTGCTGGGATCAAACTGGGATGCAGCAGAGGGTGCCCATGGTACTGGCCTGTTTGTGCCTTACTTCATTTTGGAGTAATAAAAGAAGCAGCTTCCAGATGCCTCTTGCTGCCTTTCCGTGCTGGCAGGTTATTTATATGCAAATTTCTTGTCTGTGTTTGTTGCTTATAAGGATGATAACAAAAACCTTCCGTGGAGATGGGCTGTGGGAGAGGCATGCAAGGGTCTTTGGATCCAACCAGGAGAGTTCCTACAGTGCTATTCACATCCAATTAGACATTTTCAGGTAGGAAGGGGTACCTCTGCACTGAGACACAGCTCATTAAACTGGGATGGCAGCTGGGAGCAGGGGAAGGCAGGGGAGAAAAGCCCCTGGAGTTAGACCCTGGTGAAACACCAGCCCTTGCCCACCTCAGGGTCAGTGGTCACCCTTTCCTATTGCAGTAGTAAGAACTGCACCACGTGGGATCCCTGTTCGGATCTTCCAGTTTCTCCAGAAACTCCTGGGCTTCATTTGTGTTGCACTGGGACTTGGGACTGCAGGGAAAGCAGCTGAGCCCTTCCTGCCCTACCCTGCTATGGGTGTCCCTCTCCCTAGAATCACCCACCTCGTGTTCTTTCCCTCCTCAGAAATCTGCACAGGGACCAAATGAACACCTTCCCAGTCTTTTTTTTTGTCTCTATTTTCTGTGATGCATGTAGAAGGAAAGAAAGAGGGAAATTACTCCAAGAAGGAGGGAAAAGATCAGCAGAAGAGTCCAGCTAGACAGAGCAACGTTGGCCAGCAAATAAAAGCCAAGACTAAGCTCAGAAACACACCCCTCCTCCCTCCCACCACCTGATGAAAGTCATACTAACAAGCAAGATAAGCAGTCCTTCCCCACTTCACCCTCCAGCCAGTCCCATCTCCCACTGCTCAGCAAATGCCTTTTCCATGGGAACTGGACCTCAGCAGTGCTTCAGTCAACTCTAGGCTTGATTTGCCTGCAGCTTAAGCCAGGTGAGATCAGTAGCCATCCCAGAAACAGGAGCTTGGCTGTGCTGGCATTACCTCCACCTCTAACCAGCTCCTCCAAGCACCTGCTTGGGCTCCATACCCTTCTGGCTGGCCACACCACTGCTCAGCCCCACCAGCCCTGCCAGCTGGCCAGATGCCTGGGCTTGGAAGAAACAAGCTGCTTGTAGTGTTTTTTTGTGCTGGTGATATGGCAACACTGGCAGAGATTGACAAGCACTGAATCTGCTGGTTCCAAAGAGGTGTGATGATCACTGCAGGATCCATCCATCCTCCACAAGTCCTGTTTTCAGTTGCAATTTTAATTACAGATTAAAACAGGAGTGTTTGTGTCAAGTAGGGCCCCCAGCCAGGCTGACACAAGCAGCTGGTTTGGTTTACTCATTTCCTGTCCTCCCTCTACCTCTTGGCTGCTGAGTTATTGATCTGTCTTCCCAAGACATGGGGCTGCCAAGCCCTTGCTGCTCATTTTAGCATTTGTTTGGCATTTTGGAGCTTTCTCATAGTCCAGAGAAGCAACCTGCAAACATGCAGAGAGCCAAGTCCTTGTTTCCTTTCAGGGCTCTCCAGCAAACAGCCTTGCAAAGAAACCTCTGAACAAGTGTCTTCACCAGGGCCCTGCCTCTGTAGCCCATCATGATAAACTGCCCTTGCTCCTGCCTCGTTTCTGTGTTCACTCTTTATCTCCTGGCATGTTTAAATTAAACTGAGGAGAAGACAGGCTTTCTACTGAGTCCTTATTCTTCTCTCTGCACCACAGGGATTGAACTACATCTGCAGCTCCTAAACAAAACCACTGTACAAGCAAAGTATTTATCTCATTTACAGCAGAAATCCCATTAGAACATCATCATCAACAACTCTGATGGTACTGAAGTATAAATGGGCCCCAAATCTCTATATTCTGATCTTCCCTCCCTCTTTTTTTTCCCCCTCTAAATCCCTGCCTCCTCAGAGCCAGTGTACTCTGGGAACTAATCCAGATTAACACTTAAACTGCTGTGACAAGGAGAAAGGATGTGTGAATAACCAAGGAAGTGCTGATTTCACACATGTCTGTAAAGGCTGAGCAGAGGAGAGGAGGGTCTGGGTCAGGATGCCATCCTTTGTGGTTCAGAAAGCCTCTTCAGCTTCAGCCCATGATTTCTGGGGACAGGAGAGCTTTAGCCTGGCAGAGATGTCCCAGGGAGACAGGCAGGGATTGTCACCTGGCTGCCTGGGGTCTCTCTTTCCTCCAGAGGGATACAGAGCAGAGAGCTGATGGCAGAATGGATGGTCTGTGGGGCAGGGTCAGACCTGCACACCTCTGACACTGGGATGGAAACCTCTCCCCTCTCAGGTTTTGCCCCACAGCTGCCGAGTGAGCTCCAGCAGAGCCAGGCAGAGGGAGCTGCAAATGAGCCTGCCTGGCTTGGGTTGTTATCCTGGAGAGTGACTTCCCCTGCAGAGATGGGGACTGTGATCTCTGGAGGAACCTGTCAGATAACCCTGGGAGCTGCACAGCAATTTCTGCTGGCAGGGGCACAAGATTTCACTTCGATGACACTTGCTTTCTTAATATTTTAATCATGCTGTTAACCTCCAGACTGGAGGGACACAGGCTGCTGCCACCCTTCCCACTGTGCCTTCCACAAATGGAGCCTGCAGCAGCCACCAGCCTGACAGCACACACAGCTCCCAGGTTTTCTCAGCTCATGCATCACAACCACACAACCTGCCAGAGACCAAGGGAGGGGCCAATTTCCTGCCTCTAAACTCAATGGTGCTCGTCTAGTATATAGGCAGAAAAGCAGTACATAGGAAAGAAGGAGAAAAGTCAAGGTGGAGGCAGCCAGGGCTGCAGGAATCACCCCTGCATTCCTCAGCAGCTGCAGTTTGCTGAATGCCACAACACTTCTGCTTTCCAGCCAGCCTGGTGCTGCATGCCCAGGAAGGACTGGTCATCAAGGCATCAGAGAAAGGCAAGAAATAGACTCATAGAATGGTTTGGGTTGGAAGGGAAATGAAAGATCATCCAGTCCCACCCCCTGCATGGGCAGGGACACCTCCCACCAGCCCAGGCTGCTCCAAGCCCCATCCAACCTGCCCTTCGACACTGCCAGGGATGGGGCAGCCACAGCTTCCCTGGGCAACCTGGGCCAGGCTCTCACCACCCTCACAGCCCAGAATTCCCTCCTCATGTCTCACTTCAGTCTCCCCTTTGTCCTCTCACTGGACCCATAGAGCCCAGTTCATGTCCAAATGACATGTCCAACCCACAGCAGTATTTATTGTCTGACAAATCCCTTCCTATTCCAGCAAGAGGAAATTTTTGGTCATGTCCTTTATCTAATTTAGTTTTCTTCCCTCGAGGTTACTTCACCTTGGGAGCTTTTGGTCTTGTTTTAACTGTATTATCCTAGCGTGCATGTGTCCCAGGGAAACCTTTCCAAGATTCATGAGTAGAGAGGAGATTTTCCAGATGCTTGTGGACACATCTATTATGGGGCTACATATTTGCAGGGGACTATATCTGATGAGCCAGATGATTGCTTCTAATCCACAGTCCTGTTGTATTTGCATAAGCTGAAAATTTACATTGATCATACCCAGGTGGTGTGTTCATCTGATGCTTGTTCTGTTCATAAGAGCAGTCAGACTGTCTCAGAACGTGCAAATGGATATGAAAGAGGAACCCATTCTACAGCAAAGAAGTATTAAATGCTTTCCTAATTCTGTAATTCAACAACCAGAGAGAAGAATACAGTAATGAACTGAGTTTTCCATGTCTAACTTGCAGCTTCATGAGGTATTTCCTAGGTGAAAGAAGCAAGCAAAGCTCTGAGGACTCAACCTCACCAGGCTGTGCAGATCAGCACTGGGCTGAGCCAAGGGATGTGACAGAGCAAGTGGGAAGGCAACAGCAAGACATCCCAAGCTGCTGTTTGGTCTGGCAAGTGGGGTGTACCAGTCCTAGATGACAGAAGATTGCAGGCAGGTGCCTGGTGGCTCACAGAGACGGGGCAATAAATCCTTCCTGGCACTGACTGCACTCCTGCTCTTCCCATTTGGGCAGGGAGAGAATTGAACAGTGTCACTAACAGGGACAAAATTGTAAGGTTCATTTAGAAGGCAATAAAGAGGAAATTTTCAATTTCTTGTTAAAATCACAACATAATAATTCTTTTGTAGTGCTTTCAACGGGGGAGCAGGAGCCAAAGGGACCAGAAAGCATTTCAGTATCCAGCTCCACAACTGGGAAAGGTGCCTGTGCTCTGAGAGAGCAGCTTTGGGACCCCAGTGGGCAGAGGACTTCAAGCAAACATAAGGATCAGGGTATGTTTTCATTCCCAGCTGTGACCATGGCCTCTTTACACTGTAGCACATTCTAAATGGATCACAAAAATACCCGTTTTCTTAAGGAGTTTAAATTATCCTAAAGGAAACAGGACCTTGTGTTATCACTGGGAAAGAAAGCCCCCTCCTGGCATTAGGTGACATGACCAAGGCCACATCTGTAACCTGTGGCAGTACAAAAATCTGACTCCAGGCTGGGAATCAGCCTGGGAATTTTACATTCATGGTGAAGGTAAAATCAGGCTCCTGCACTGTTTGTATCTGCTTATATATCCCAGAAAAGCCTAGAAATGTGTGCATGCTCACACCTCAGCAGGGAGGATACCTGTGACAGGATTCAGGTCAAAGCTCTGCCATTAATTCCTGTTGGTTCCTTGCATGAAATGGCTGCAATTTCAGGAGCATTCCTGGAAAGCTGGAGCAGATATTAGGCGTGTGTGCAAGCATGGATTCAGGGTCTTTCAGTCAGTATAGGTTGGTATGCATGAGTGAGGACAGGGTCCTGGGGAGGAGATGAATAAATCCACGTGCCAGAACTGAGGAGTCATGGATGGAACAAGCACATAAGCAAATGGTGCCTTTTGTAGTGCCAAGCAAAGTAATCACAGGCTTTCTCAGTTACCTCTTTTCCTATTCTTCCCTCCATCTCCTTGTAAATAGCTACCAACTGGCCCCAGCTGGATGTAAAGGGAGATGATTGATGCAAACAACTTATATGCAATTACTGACCACAGCAATGAGGGCAGCCTCCTGGTGTTTCATTGGGGATCTAATAATGATCTGTGCATCATCTCTAGCCACACACCATTTTCACACCCTTATACTTCTAGTTATGCCCATGGTCAGATGATTAAGAGCCTTGAATAGTCCTGAGGGCTGGTTTTGCTGTTGTATTAGGGGTTTTGAGGGGCTGCCAAGAGCTGATTGCTCCTACAGTGCAACAGTTCCTGTTTGGATCAGAAAGGCCATACAAATGTGTATTAACTGATACTTAAACCCACTGTGCAATACCTGCTCTTTCCATTCATTCCATCTCTTATTAGTATATTTTTTCATAACGTGGACAAGAGTTTCATTTGCTGAAGCCAAGTGGGATGCCACAGAAATCAATAGATAAAGATAAATCTTCTGTAGCTCAGGATCCAATTCCTAATCTTTCATCTGAATGACTCTATTGATCGGTGGGGGGAAATGGATTACAAATAAAAACACAAGACAATTACATGCTGTGCAATTAGCACTGAGTCTCAGGAAAGATGACTTAAAGACAAAGGGTAGAATTCAGTAATCAGCTCCTGCTCCTACTTTTAGAAAGAATATAAACCTTTCTGTTTCAATGCTCTGCCCAGCCTCTCACTGATGTTAGGAAGAAGCTTTCCCTATGAGAAAATAGTTCTTCTAATTATCCACTGGTTACTTGCTCTCTAGCATCTGGAGCCATTTATTATGGGATGTAGATACCACTCTGATAACCCAATGGCTCGATCCTCTAAGGCTGTTTCTCTGGGAAAATAGCCAGGCTTGAATGCCATTTATCTCATTAGAAACCTGGAATAACTCCACTGACTTTAATGGGGATGGTGGAATTTGGAGTAACTCCATGGAGTGGGTTCATCCAGCCTGAAATGTGCATCCAGGACAGGATAATTCAGTCTAAACTAGAAGAAAATCTCCCTCAGCCCCACTAGGAGCAGCAGGAGAGAGCAGGGAGCTGAGTGCTGCTTGGAGGCAGAGTGACAAGAACTCTCCTGCCAAAAAAAACCCAGTCACAAATTTGTCCCATAAATCATTTGCTGGTACCATTAAGACTTTGTGGATGGGGAAAAGAAAGGGCAAGTGGATTTATTCCTTTGGAAATGAGAGCAAGGCACCCACCAAAGGTGGGAATGTTTTGGGATAGATTAAGCTTGACCTTTAGGCTGTGCTAACACAGTTGGCTAGTATTATTCTTTGGAATCACTGGAGCAAAGTTGCATTTAGGCTTTTATGTCCAATCCATAAGCACCTGTATAAATTTGACAGCTCACTAGGAGCTGATCTGTGGCCATAGGTCACTCTCAAATCCTCATTTCTGTCAGGTAATGCCACGCATCATTGATTTCAATTGAGGAGATGCTCATTAATAAGATTTAGTGTACTGGCTTGTAGGACTAGCAGAAATACCATCTAAGTCATCCTAATGATCCAGAGAGCTGGAATAACTCATCACATCACTAGGGTTTTAATTAGGTGATTGCCACAGCTTTCAATGTTAACAGCTTGCTTTGGACACCAGGGGTGTACTGAAGATCTAAGACCCACGTGGAAAATGATGTGAAGACAGCAAAGGCTTCTTTATTAAAAGAGATTAAAAATATTAAGACTCTATTAGTTTGGGGAGGAGATGAATGGAAGGTGACATGATAGAGGCATGTAAGGTAATAAATGGAACAGAGAAGGTCAGCTGGAGGCTCCTGGTTTCACTTTTTATAATGCAGGAATCCAATTAAACTAAAAGGCTACTCATTGAAAACTGATAAAAGGAAATATTCTTTTTACATGCAGTGGAACTTGTGAGCATGAGATATTAGAGAGGCAGAGAATTTAGGATTGGCCTGAAAAAGGGAGTGTGTTCACAGAGACAGAATATGCATATTTAGCTTGTTAGAATAAAAGGTTTAAAGGGGATGGACACTTCAGGATGTATATTAAGCACAAGAGACTTGGTATGAAGCTCAGAAGAGCTGGCCCAAAGACTCACGTTCATGTCAGAGGGACTTATTGGGAGTGACACACTCTCTGTCCTCACAAACTGCAGCATTTGGTTTTTGCTGCTGAAAAAGCACAGTAGCCATCAACATGAGCCTGGTGATGGAGAAGAAAGTATTCTTAATTTCATTCTTAAAAGAAAAAAATCAGCCTTACAGTTAAGTGATAGAATCCTATCAATTCCTGTCAGGAAAATGAACAATTATAATAAAATAAATAACTTTTTTGAAAGCAAACCTTTAGGAGGCACCTTCAAGTAAAGTAACAGTGAGAAGACCCAGTTAATAAGTCTAATCACAGACTGGTTTGGATTGAAAGGGACCTGAAAGATCATCCATTTCCACCCCTGCATGGGCAGGGACACCTCCCACCAGCCCAGGCTGCTCCCAGCCCCATCCAACCTGCCCTTCAACACTGCCAGGGATGGGGCAGCCACAGCTTCCCTGGGCAACCTGAGCCAGGCTCTCACCACCCTCACACTCCAGAATTCCCTCCTCATGTCTCACCTCAATCTCCCTCTCCCAGTTTTCATCCATCCCCCTCATCCCATCCCTCCCTGCCCTTGTCCCAAGCCCCTCCCCAGCTTTCCTGGAGCCCCTTCAGGCACTGGAAGGTGCTCTAAGGTCTCCCTGGAGCCTTCTCTTCTCCAGGCTGAACACCCCAACTCTCCCAGCCTGGCTCCAGAGCAGAGCTGCTCCAACTTCTGATCATCTCTGTGGCCTCCTCTGGACTCTCTCCAGGAGCTCCATGTCCTAATGTCTCTTAGGCTATCAGATCAGCAGTCACCAACACACAATAACCATGCAACTACGGTCATTATTAGCAGGCCAGAAAACATGATCCACATCAGCCCCTTATTATGCTGGGAATTCTGTGTACACATGGTAAGATAAGAGCTGCTGAAAAGCACTTGTGATCTCCATTTGAATTAAGCACAACAGGTATAAGTAACAAATAACTGTAGTCAATAAAGGAAAGTGGATAAAAGCTGTAAAGGTAAGAAGTGCCCAGAGGATCTTCATTTTGGGTGGGTTTTTTTGGTAAGAATCATAGTAAGTGAATTGCCTGGGAAAAGTGTCTTAGACACTATGTTTTAAGTGGATACATCATTGAAAAAAAATGATTGAGGTGCATAATCATAAGCATTTATATAGGTAATTTGATGCTGTGATTAAGACTTATCCAATCAGGGCTTTAAAACATCCCATGTATCCACAGACAGGAAACCAAAGCTGCTCCAAACACACTTCCCAGACACTCCTAACTGAGAAGCTTCAGGCCAAGACTTCCCAGCAGAAACTATTTTTGAGCATCATGTTGCCAAGAAACACGTTGCAGAAAGTTGCAAGCACGGAGTATTCACAAAATAAAAGTGGGTGAAACTGCCACCAAAACTTCATCTTGAATGAAATGTGTAAGGACTTGAAAGGAGCTGTTTTCCACTTGAAAACATCCCTCTTTCCAAACCAAACTATGTTGTGAGACTGTGCTAATTTTGGCCAGGGGTTATAAAAGAATATTGACAATAAGAAGATGCCTTGGTTTGACAGTTTTTAAATCAATAATCTTTGATGTTTCTTTGAGATGATTTAAATTCTAATTTTTCACCTCATAAAATAAGCCACAAATATCAACACTGAAGCAAACCATCTTGATTCTGAAAGCTGATCAAGTCCCACCTAAAAACTGGTTGGGTTTGTGTTTGTTTGGGTTTTTTTCATCTGTTCCTGTTATATCACTGCTCATAAAAACCTTCTCATGTCTGAGCTAAATGCATTCATGAACCCATCTGCTGGGTCCTTTTTTAGCTTAAGCAACAAGAGATGGGCTGAGACCTATGAAAAGTTCTCTGCAGAACAGACAGTGCTTCACCAGGACTGGCTGCAGCAGGGAAATCCAGTCTGGCATGGGCTTCCAAAGTGATTCTGCTCAAAAATTCAAAGAATTTGCAACATGTCTCCCTTCCTCCACCCATTTTGAGATGCTGAAGCAACATGGAAGTGACACTTTGCACACCTGGGCTGCACACTTGTCTTGCTTGGGCTGGACTGTCCCCAACTCTCCCCAACCCAAGGCTGCCTGGAGCATTTTACCCACTCATTCAACCACAAAAATCTGATCTCTCAGACTAGTAGCCCATGTGGCCAAAGTGCTTTAGTGCCCTTCAGCATCATGGAAAGCAATTTGGTTTAATCTCTGGAACTAAATACCTGTGGCTGGGGAATCTCACTCTCCAACCTCTTGGTTTTTACCCCTTATCTGAGCTTCTCCCTCCATTCCTCCCATCAATTACCTGCCATGGTGCAGGACCTGTGGGTGCACAGTCCCCTAGAGACCACAGAGGGAGGTTTTGACAAAGGTGTCTCAGACAAACCTCTCTAAAAGTGACAAAAGCCTTGCTGAGCTCAATGCAACGTGAAAAGGGCAAAGCTGAAGTCAGCTCAGCAGCCCCAGCTCTGCTCAGATGAGGTGGCCTCAGCAGAGAGCACTGCTGGGCTGCTGCTCCCTCTCAGGTGGGAACAACAGGGCTTCCAGTGTAGCACCTGGGGGAGCAGAAAGTAAAGGTCTGTGCCTGATGATATTTCTTGTCTCCAGTCCCATCTGTGGCCACCAAAAGTTCATCTGGCACCTCTGCACGTGGTGTCAGTCTGAAAGGTGTCACACTGCCAGCAGCCGTTCCTGGCTGGCTCAGCCATGGGATGAGCTCAGAAGGGAAAGCCCTGACCTTCCCTCAGAAGGGGAAATGTCTAGCCTGAACACCTACACTGAGAGGTAGCACTGAAGGTGTTAGGAGCAGATGTCTCTGGTCTTGTGTGTCCCTCTATTTATTCCACAAGCAACCCACTCATTGGGTTTTAACCTGTGCAGAGCCAGGGGTATTCAGGCCTTCCTAGCAAAGGGAGGGGGAAAAAGGGTCATGCAGAAGGAGATTGTGAGGGAAGATCTCAGTGAGGATGTGACCCAGCATCAGCACTTTGGGCTTGTGCCAAAAGCAGAGGGAGATGGACCAGCAGATTTGGGCTGAGTATCAATAGAAGCAGGACAATCTGTGGAACGTCACTCTGCATGTTTGAGCTTCTCCACTCATGAAAAGTGAAGGAAGGCTCTGCTGGCCCAGCTTGGGGTGCAGAAAAGCAGTGCAGGGAGCAAAGCAGCTGACCTGCATGGACACAGCAGCCTTTGCCACTGCCCTCCTCCCTGGGAAAGCTTTTTTTCCCCTCTCCTCTGCCTCTAATTCTACAAGTCACAGTGCTCAGGGGTTCTGGAGACCAGCACCACGAAATAACAGAGCTCAGTGTTGCAAAAGTGAAGGAAAACTTGGGCATCCGTGGTGGGGGGGATGTGTGCATGGATGGGGGATTCTTAGGCTCAGTGAGGGATTGGGGTGAGTGACAAGAGCCACTGGAAAGCTGGAAGCCAGCACAGCAGGCACTGCAAGAGGGACACTTGGCACGGGCTGGTGAGCTGCACTGAGCAAACAGCAGCAAAGACAAAGGTGGGGATTCAACCCATGCAGCCCCGCAGAAGTCCTGCTCATTCCCTCTCAAAACAGGCTCTAAATGCCATGAATCACCCAATTGCCAATTTAATTCTGAAAGTCATTCAAGAGAGACAGAGCAACAGAAGAACATCTGTGTTAGTGAGATATACCAAGGCCCAGATATGAATGTTATTTTAGCACAAATTAAACTTTCCCCCTTTCCTCATTCTTGTAGTTGACAAGAATATTCAAACTAAGGGGAAGGAAATAAAAGCATTTAGCAACACCTCAGTTGTTGCTTTGTTCCCCAGACGACTGCTTGGGCAAGGTGTTTATCTGTCCAGAGGTTACTGTTGACTAGTTGTGTTAATGTTAATGATGTGCCAACATCAAGAGCAGCTCTTCTGGAAAAGACAAACATCCATCTGTCCCTCTCCTGGTCCCTACTGATGGTCACTGGCAAGGGGAAATGGATGAAAACTGGAAGAGGGGAGATTGAGGTGAGACATGAGGAGGGAATTCTGGAGTGTGAGGGTGCTGAGACCCTGGCCCAGGTTGCCCAGGGAAGTTGTGGCTGCCCCATCCCTGGCAGTGTTGAAGGGCAGGTTGGATGGGGCTTGGAGCAACCTGGGCTGGTGGGAGGTGTCCCTGCCCATGCAGGGGGTTGGGCTGGATGATCTTGAAGGTCCCTTCCAACCCAAACCATTCTATGATCACCCACCACCATGGGGTGGCAGGGAGGTATCCTGGTGACTGCTTAAGATCAGAATAATATTCTGCTTTGAGGACACGACACAAACCATGAAGATCTCAACGCTAAGGATTTGGTATCAACTAGGTCTTGAAAAACTCTCCAACAAAAGAGAAAGAGAAGAATTCCCATCGAATCACTGGATTTTGAGGGAGTTTCATGGGACTTCACAGCCTCAGACAAAGTGCCAGGGAAGGCACTTTAACTTGCTGCTTCTCTGTATGGGCTCATTAATTAAGAACTCATATGAAAGCATCCTATAGCTCTCTCCTGTGGTGACCAGGCTGTTAAAAGAGATGCTGCTGCTGTTCTTTCAGGGCTGTCACTGCCACACACACAAGAGCTTTGAACTAACAGAGAGATGGGAGGAGCTGCTCCCCCAGGAACTGGGATCAGGGAGAGCTGCTCCAGCACATCCATCAGTCAAAACCCACTATCCCTTTGCATGGCAACATGTTTTTGGAAAGCTTTGGTTCATACAGTGACTTGCTCGTATGAAGGCAGCTGGTTAGAGTTAGTTCTGCTTCTGTGGACAAAGAAGAGTGCACTAGAGGATGGCAGAGCCCTCCAACAACCTGGAGACCTCCTGCCTGTGCTGCAAGAGCCATGTTTTGCCATCTCTAATGGCAGAGGGACAGGGAATCTCCTCCAGGACAAACAGGCTGAGTCTGTTTTGTCCTTCTTAAAAATTGACAGGTAATAATGGACTTAAAACTGGCTCTCTGCATCCTTAAACTTGCAAGTGAAAGCAAACAGCTAGTATTTTAAACTGAGACCCTGCCCTGCCCTGAAGGGAATTCTTGGTAAAAAGTGGAGTTATTCCCTGGAACAGCTTCATTCAGTTATTTCCCTTTCAAGTTGGAGCTGACCAGCTTTTACAGGAGCCTGAAAGCTGTCATTTCCAGCTTGCCCTAACTTGGCCTTCATCCTGTTTCTTCCATGCCAAAAGTATGAGGGGGAAGGAAGAGGCAGGGAAGGTCTGGCTCAGTCTGCCTGGGTGTCCACACAGCTTAGGAGAAAGTCTCATTCTTAGAACCCAGGGCTTTGAATTTACCCAAACTAAATTGCTGTTGCCTGGTCCATGGAGTACTGAGCAGTAGGAGAGCAGAAGACTTGCCTCCACAAGAAGATTTCCCAACTGAACACATATTTTTCCCCCATTCCCTTTTCTTTTCCTGGTCCAAATCCTGCCCACTTTATTGCATTCAGACTCAGCACAGCCCACTCAACCCAAGAAAAAAAAACACCAGACCATTGCATTCCAGCTAAAAGGACCAAATAAGGAAACAGGATGTGAATAGATATATATTTTACAAAAATAAAAATCCCAAACCACACAGGTGGTAAAACCAAAATGTAAAATCATTTCAAGCAGGCATGGTTATATATAAGGGAGAATAAAGAAATGCAGGGTTTCCATGAATATATTTAGATTGAGAAATTTTTGCATCCCCCAAAGTGATGAAACTTAGGAAAGAGGAGGGAGGCAGGAAGAGCAAGAGACACAATCTGCACTACCTGGCTGCCTTCAAGGTGGAGTCTGAGCAAGACACTATTTCCTAACTTTCCCAAGAAGCCCTGAAAATGAGTAAGAACTGCAGAGAGGAGGTGGGGAGGAATAAAAGGGAGACAGAAAAACACCCTTAAAGAGATCATTTCAGCTGAAAGAGCATCATCTTCCACGGTGTTATTATCTTTAAGATTATATACTAAAGGCACAAAAATGTCCTTAAATATCAGACTGCAGCATCTACAGTCCTGCTTTAGAGACACATAGATCCCAAGAGCAAGACAAATCTTCATCTATCAGTAGTTTGAGCAGAGGGGAAATCAGGATGCCTGGATTTTCCTCTCAGGTTTGCACTTTAAGTCCTCTCATGCCACAAAAACGAGTCCTGGAAATGGACCTTTTTGGTGAAACTTTGGGATAGCCAGTGGTCTTTCCCTTCCTTCCTGCAATGGAAGGAGAGAAAAGGGGATCTTTAAAAACTAAGTGGGTCTGCAGAATGCTTGGATGAGATGTGCACGACAAAAGGAAAAGCCCCATCACTTTACTTTGGGTTTTCAAGTAGCTGGGCATGAACATCAGAGGGCTGTGACTTCTGCAGACTCCTATGGCTCATTTCAGCCCATTGGGGTGCAGGAGGTTGCTGCTTTCCTACCCTCTCTCTGCAGGAAAACTGGCTGGAAACTCCAAAGCAGCCCTGTCACCCCAGTGGGAATTCCACACGAGGGACTTGGACATGGCTGGTTTCAGCTTCTTTCCCTTCAGTCCTTAGTAAGCACTTTGCAATTACCCAGCATTTTTCACCTCTCTCTTTTCTTCTCTCCCCACCAAACCCATCAGGCAGATGCTGCTGGTAATGAATTCCTTTCTATAGGAGAAAAAAAAAAATATAAAAATCAGCTCCTTCCTTTATCTGAACCTCTGAGCTTAATTAGGCTGATTCTGCACCTGTCTTAATGACATATGAAGAAAATTAATGGAACCACCAACAATTTCAGACTTCCATGTGGCCTGTGGGAGCCTCCAATTACTTCTACTATTGGGGCTATGTCAGGGATAAGAATAAAGGACTTTAATTATTGACCCTGCTGTGCTGGGGAATGACAAGAAGATGGATATTGGGCTGCATCACATGATCAGGGTGGGATCCCAATGGCAGAATTTGAAGTGGAACACAACAAAGGTGGTCAGGAGTGAATAAATTCTGAGTGGAGCCCTCCAGCAGCTGACAGAAATCACAGGTCTGCCTGTGCTGCCCAGTTATCCCAGGCAGCATGAGGAACAGGGCTACTGAAGTTTAGGGGACAAACTAGTGCTTCTTGTTTCTGAGCACTTCATAGAATGGTTTGGGTTGGAAGGGACCTGAAAGATCATCCAGATCCACCCCCCTGCACGGGCAGGGACACCTCCCACCAGCCCAGGTTGCTCCAAGCCCCATCCAACCTGCCCTTCAACACTGCCAGGGATGGGGCAGCCACAGCTTCCCTGGGCAACCTGGGCCAGGGTCTCACCACCCTCACACTCCAGAATTCCCTCCTCATGTCTCACCTCAATCTCCCTCTTCCAGTTTTCATCCAATCCCCCTTGTCCTCTCCCTCCCTGCCCTTGTCCCAAGCCCCTCCCCAGCTTTCCTGGAGCCCCTTCAGGCACTGGAAGGTGCTCTAAGGTCTCCCTGGAATGGTTTGGGTTGGAAGGGACCTTCAAGATCATCCAGTTCCAACCCTCTGCATGGGCAGGGACACCTCCCAGCAGCCCAGGCTGCTCCAAGCCCCATCCAACCTGCCCTTCAACACTGCCAGGGATGGGGCAGCCACAGCTTCCCTTTGCACCACCCAGTCCCAAAATTGAGCACCTGAGCATCCCCAGACCCATTTCTTGACACAAAACTTCTAACTTCACTACCCTTTGCTTTAATCCTACATAACTCCCCTGACTTTGGTGGATGCTGCACAGCCCTGAGGGTGAGAGAGGAGAGAGATGATGTGCAAGAAGGAGCAGGGAAGGGCTTCAGCTGGCATCAGTGGCCACAGCAGCACCCGGGTCCTGTTCTAACCCTTGGCACAAATCTGGCTCTTTTATTTGAAAAAAAAGCAGCATTAGAAAAACCCTGAAATGCTCAGGATGGATGAGCTAAGTATGTCCTGAGGTTTCAAACAGAGCCAGCTCTCAAGTCATAGTTTCCAGTACATAACTTACTATTTTGTGTAAAAGAGATGACATTTATTACCTCTCTTTTTATGGAGCATCCAAGGAAATTTTATAGAAAGTGTTTCACTTCTGATGAATCAAACCCCCAAAAAAGAGAGGATCTGTCATATCTCCATTAATGCAGGTCCATATTCCTGCCACTGTGCCAAAGCCAGCTATTCCTCAGCAATGGCAGCATCACATTCTGCTGCAAACCAACAGAAAGGGTTCTTTCTGGACCTGCATCATGTACCTGCCACTGTCATACTTCACATTTCCCAGTTAGCACAGACAGTGTGTGGGCTGAGCACCATATGGAGAAACACCAGCAATTTAGGGAGAGAGGAAGCAGCTATTTGGAGTCCAATTCAGCCAGGAGTCAACTTCTTCTGTTACTTTTTCTAGGAGGGATTTTCGACTTAGGGGAAACTAAAGGGTAAAAACCCCTCACATTTGGCTTCCCCCTCCCTGTACCAGTTTATTTTGTTCTGCTGGCTCCTAATATCAGATCCAGCTTCCTCCACAGCTCCTGGAGCTGTTAAAATAAGCCACAACTAAGGCTCTGTGGTTATGATCTGCATGCAGCAGGAAGATAAGTCCATCCTGTGTATTCAAAGCTTCACAGGCATTAACCTTTTAATTTAATAAATCATCACCTCTCCCCAAATCTGGACACCACGTTCTCTTAGAGCTGTGATGGAAGAACTGCATGAAAAAAATTGATGCCCTTTCTGCGTATCTCACTTGCCAGAGACAGTCACTCTCTTCTTTCCCTTCTTGAATGGAGATAAAGAATCTCTTCATGTTTTTAAGACACATAAAAACAATGAAGCCTGAAATGATACGTAGGCGGGTGTGACGTGTGAAGGACAACTTCACTCAATTCTACAGCTGAATAATGGCTTTTTGGGTAATTAGTAGCTGATATTTTTAAACAGATGGGTCCCTCTGGCTGAGGGCAACTGTACAGCTGAAATCAATCCTGAACAAGTATTCTATTAATTTCAGAGATCCTTGTCTCTGCAGACAAAACCCCACTGTCTTCCTGCGAACGCTACGATGATGAGAGCATTAATATTAGATAATTATGACTGTGAAAGATCAAATGAGAAACTGGGATGATGAGCAAAAGGCATTATGTTGTTAAATAAAACTCCTGCCCGTGTACACTGTTAGTACTGGTCTGTTGACAGATGCAGACTGAAAAAATATAAGGGAGGGGAAGGGAGAGGTGGTTTCTGTCTCTGTTCAAAGTGGCAGAGGTGCAAGCCCTAAGGCAGGGACTCCCAGGGAAACAGAGTTATTCTGACAGAGAAGCCTTCTTCATTGATCTAGGGTAGAAATGCTTAGCCCCTTTTTATAATGCTTTTCATCCTCAGAGCTTTTCATCTTTGCAGTGCATGCTCAGGGTTTTGATTTGCCCAATGACGCTCGTAACAATAAAACCACAGAGCACTTCCAGACTCTGTCTTTGAAGGGTCTCAGAATGGCAGGGAAAACATCTGCCTAAGCTGTGATATGGACAACTCTTCTTATCTATCATCAGAGAGATGCAGTTGCACAGGACAGGGGTCCAGGTGGGCAAGCCTTGAAGTTAGAGCCAACATCTGAAGGCAAGATACAGACTGAGCATATGAAAGCAGAGAGATGAGCCAACGTAGTCACCAAAGATGTGAGGATGAGGAAAGGATCAGTGAGGGAAGGATGGCACTGGAGCAAGCTGAAAGGCAGGAAAGAGACAGGCTGTAGCCGTCAGAAGCTCCAGTTGTCCTCCCAGAAAGCAGCTCTTGCCTCTCCATTGTCACAGAGGAAGCTACTGCTCTCACTGCTCCATCACCTACACCAAGAAAAGGGAGAATAATCCTGTTTGTCCACCAGGCTGATGGCTGGAGATGGCCAGAGCTCCTGTCCAGACCCAGCAGCTTTGGCAAGGAGATATCAGAGCTCACAAAACCCAAAACAAACCCCTTACACTCCCAGCCAAACAGAAACCACTACCCTAAATGTTTGCCAAGCCCGAGGGGCACAGCTGGCCCCTCACTCACCCCTGACACTGTCAGATCCTTTATTTCGCTTCCAGATTTCTGCCTCTCTCCCTTAGATGTGCCCAAACTAGGTAGAAATAGGACTTACAAGATAGAGACCAACCTGTTCATGCCTGTGTCCTAGGCTAGCACAGGGCAGAAGTTTAATTGCTCACCCAGCCCCATTCCAGGGCATGAAAGAGACATGTTTTCTTCCTACCTCTTGTTATTTTGCTCTCTCCAAAATCATTTTATGAATAGAAAAACCTTACCCCTCTGCAATAAGCACAATCCTCTTAGAGCAAATCTGACAGGCACTGGGGGTACCTTAATGGATGTATTCATTCTCAAGTTCCTTTCTGTGTGATATCTGGCAAGCAGAGGGAAATGTGATTAGGGGATGCTGGGGATGCTGGGTCTGGCTGGGTTTCCCTCCCACCTCTCCTACTCAGATTATTTCCCCCCCGTTGGTGACCTTCTGAATCTGGCTGTGATCTAGACCTGAAGGAAAATTTACAACCCTTTGGTGAGAAAAGTAAAAGGGTTTGTGTTTGCTCTTTTTTTTTTCTCCTTAAAAATGTTCTTAAACAGTGCTCAATTAAATCCTTTAAGCCCGTTGCTTTTATCTATTTTTAGATGGAATTTAAGGATTTGTGTCTTTCTTCCCCACCTCCCTGTTGGTCCCTTTTTGCCTGAATTACAGCAGGAGCAGAGAGTCACAACGTTCATTGTAGCCATAATAAAGCTCCTGGTTAAATTCTGACATCCCAGAAACCTCATCAGCAATTAGTGCTCTGGGTAAGGATACAAACATCTCCTTCACCCTCATCATCATGAAGATTTTAATGCACATTTTACATGCTGGATGGTGAGACATTGCATTTATTTTTTTCCAGCTGTAACCAGAGCCTGATATCCAGGCATTTCAGGCTGTCAATGACCACTCATGCCTTTACCTTTGCCCTGCTTGACACACAAACTGGGTTTGTCTCAGACCTTTTTGTAGCTTCATGACTTGGGCAAACCTCCTCACTGCTCTCCCTTGAGGAACTTTATGTCAACAGATCCTCATCACATCACTAATTATAACAATTAGGGCAGGGTGAACTAGGAATTAACAAGCATGTTGCCTTATCCTTCGTTACCCCTAACTCTACTCCCCATCCCATAGTCAGGGCTAAAAGAAAGATCTGATCCCCCTCTTCTTCCCAGCAGGCTGGTGGGAATCAGGCAGCTGGGATGCTTTGGGAAGCAAGGGGAGGGAGATGCCCAAGCTACCCCAGCCCTGCTGTGGTTCATCAAAATAAATTAGGATGTGTCAGAGAAAATTTAAAAGGTGCAAAACGAAACAGAAGAAAAAAACTCCTGGACTGGGGTGCTTTGAAAACTTGATTGCATGTGTTCTGGCCTTCAGATTTCATGGCCCTGAAAAGCTCCTATCCATTTTAACAACACAGATCAGGTCCTGATGCAGAGTGATTTCCATTCTCTCTCTCTCCTTCTGTTCTGCTAACACCCATTCTCCTGGGATGCAACTCTCCTGTTTTACCATATTGCTTTCTCTGCAGGGGATATCACTTCATTAGCAGTCTCAAAAGGTGGGAGGGAAGCAAGTTAGCTCTGGGACATATGGCTGAGACAGATCTATCCCTGCTGCAGCCTCTGTGAAATCCATGCATTCCTGTGCTCTGGAAGCAAACCTGGATTTGACCTATTTCCATGAGGGACACGTGCCTGCAGGTTCATGGCCAGGTCCTGAGCAAAGCAGAGCCCCACTCTGTGTATCTCATTAGTCTGCAGTGAGGCTGGGACCAGGGCTCAAGTTATCAGCAGAGAGAAATGTAAGCAGATGAAGGGGCAGATCAAAAGCACCTTCTCAGCCTCATTCTCCAGATCTCAACAGGGAAGTGGCAAGACAAGCGAAACGATGAGGATTTGCCTCCTCTTCCCCACCTCCCACAAAAAAATTATGCTTCGAAGAAAACAAGGGGAAACATCAAAGCTAAAAAAGCACATTTTCTCCATTCAGCTCACTGCTGGCCTCAGCAGAACACAGCAAGATCAAATACAAAGAGGGAGGGAACTGCAGCTAATCAGAGAAGCAACTGAGCCCAAGACAAGTGTCAGACCGAGAGGTGAAAGCCTGGCAGAGATGGAGCCACAGCAAGACAACAAAGCATTCATGAGGCTGCAGGGAGCAAAGAGCCAGGCTTTGCCATGAGAGGGTGACAACACACCAGGCTGGGACAGGCATTTAGATTGAGCTCAGGTAGGTCTGCAGTGACAGTGACACATCCCTGCAAGGCTCCCATTTCTGGCATCAAAAGCGTGGCCAGCAGGTCGAGGGAGGTGATGTCAATAAAAAGGACATGGAGCTCCTGGTGTGACTCCAGAGGAGGCCATGGAGATGATCAGAGACTAGAGCAGCTCTGTCTGAAGACAGGCTGAGAGAGTTGAGGGGTTCAGCCTGGAGAAGAGAAGGCTCCAGGGAGACCTTAGAGCACCTCCCAGTGCCTGAAGGGGCTCCAGGAAAGCTGGGGAGGGGCTTGGGACAAGGGCAGGGAGGGAGAGGACAAGGGGGAAGGGATGAAAACTGGAAGAGGGAGATTGAGGTGAGACATGAGGAGGGAATTCTGGAGTGTGAGGGTGGTGAGACCCTGGCCCAGGTTGCCCAGGGAAGCTGTGGCTGCCCCATCCCTGGCAGTGTTGAAGGGCAGGTTGGATGGGGCTTGGAGCAGCCTGGGCTGGTGGGAGGTGTCCCTGCCCATGCAGGGGGGTGGATCTGGATGATCTTTCAGGTCCCTTCCAACCCAAACCATTCTAAGATGCTACGAAATTTAAAGAGGCTGATCCAAAGCTCACCAGTATCACTGGCTCAGACTCCCCTAATCTCTGTGCTATTTAGTCAGCCACTGCTTCCCAGCTCAGTCATTAAGCTTTTAGGGAATTTGGGACATCCAGGGCTCTAGGTGTTCCAGCAGCATCCTCAGTCTGTGCCCACAGGTACTCTGCCAGGAGAACTTCATGACAAGGAAGTTGCACAACTGTTTTGCTGTTCTGGTCATTGTTGAAGGTTTGGTTTTCAGAAGTGCTAACCAACCTGTAGAGCTCAGCAGGAACTACTGTCACATTTGAAAAATCAGAACAAGAAACATTCTGTCACACCAGTGTGCTGGCTGCTGCACGAGTCAACAAGAGGATCAGCAGAAGATGGTTAGTCTGGGGGTGTGGGTGTGCCAGCATATTCCTGACTCCTGGCTGTTGGTAAACACTCACACATCCCTCTCTAGAAGTAAGTGCATCTCACATGCAGATGCTCTTGCACATGGATAAACCTGCACAAATTTTCAGAGAAATTCAAATTAGGAAACGGTTGTATTGACATGACAGGCACTGTAAGCACTGCCAAAACATGGGGAGAGAAACCTGTCAGAGAGAGACAGGATTCAGCAGCCAGGCTGAACACACACCACCTCACCTGGCATGGGAAGTGGAAGGACACAGAATCAAGAGTAGGAAAAGCAGCCCTGCACCACCAGCTGTGCCCAGCTGACCTAGGGCAGAGCCTGGCTCTCCTCAGCCAGTGCAATCTTCACTCCCAACATGTCCCTGGCACTCTCCTCTGCCTCAATTTCTGCTGTGCCAGCAAGTCCTTTTCTTATTGGCAGCACATTTTCTGGAATGCTCTTCCTTCCATCCGACACAGGCTGTTCCCTCCCTTCCCTGAAGTGTGTTTCCTTCTCAATTATCACACATTCCTGTCTCCTCTTGTTGCCTCACACCTTTGCAGCTTTTGGGAGATGAATGGGTGGAAGTGAGCTGAAGTGTCTCAACACCGTGGCAGAGCTGATGGAAACAAGGCTTTGGTGGGTTCTGCACCCAGTGAAAGGTCTGCAACCAGTTGAGACCCACCTTCCTGAGAATTAAGGTGCCAAGCTACAGGTTGCAAGGGATTTGGGTGGAAACAGCTGGGAAGAGTCCAGCACCTCAGAAGTGAAACATGCAGAAATCTGAACTTGGAATGGAATTTCCCTCCAGGGTAGGAGGGTGCAGCTGATGGAGGTAGTTTGGGTTAGGAAGGAATTTTCCCCAAGGGACCATGGAGAGGATTGAGGCTGGGGAAGGAGAACAAAAAATTTATTTTCCTCTTGAGCACAAAGCAAAAATTCAGAGAACGTGCTGTTCATATTTATGGAAACATTCCTCTGTAACAGTCCTCAAGTCCCTACAAACACCAGCTTTGGGTGCTCCCTGTGGCTCTCTCTCAGCCTTTTTTTGGCCCAGGAGATCTAGGATTCAGACCTGTCTCTAAGAGAGATGTCCAGGAGAACCCTGAACAAATGCCTTTTCCTCAGGGTGCTTTAGCTGACACCTTCACCAGCTCCAAAACCACATGGAAAGGGTTGGGTTGGCTCAGGCTGTGGGTCCATCTGGCTCCTTGCTCATCTCCAAAAGGGATGTTAGCAAATACTGAAGGGAAGAGCAGAAGATGTAAACAATTATTCTACAGATTACAGAGAGCAGGAAGCAAAGATGCCAAGAGACTTCAGTTTCTGCATCTCCAGATAAAAGCCAAAGTGTAGAGGACCAAAGTTAAATGCTGCTGTCTGCTGCACGGACCTTGACCTGTTGCTCTGTGCTACTGACATTTTTCTGCTTACAGGAAAAAGAAAGTTTAAAACCAATGTTTTCCATAAACCATTAAAACAAAAGCCACTTTCTATTCCATTCACAGTAGCTGAAACCACAGGTGGCTGCTAACAGGACCTCTAGCAGGAGAGCACATTTTGTTTGCAATCAACCGTCAGCTCTGTAAGTAAAACTAGATATTTATGACTTCTGAGATTTCCCATCATCCCAAGTTTCCTCTGGCTGCTGACTCAGCTGTGACTCCTGGTCTCAGTCCGTGGGTCAGACAGTCAGTGTTTCTCATTCACACTTTTTTTCCAGAGCACTCAGGAACTTTCAGCTATCTGCTACCTGTGGACAATAAAGCCACTAAATCCACCCCTCTGGCAGTATGTATACATAACACAGAATCATATCATGGAATGGTTTGGGTTGGAAGGGAAATGAAAGATCATCCAGTCCCAACCTCCTGCATGGGCAGGGACACCTCCCACCAGCCCAGGCTGCTCCAAGCCCCATCCAACCTGCCCTTCAACACTGCCAGGGATGGGGCAGCCACAGCTTCCCTGGGCAACCTGGGCCAGGGTCTCACCACCCTCACACTCCAGAATTTCCTCCTCATGTCTCACCTCAATCTCCCTCCTCCAGTTTTCATCCATTCCCCCTTGTCCTCTCCCTCCCTGCCCTTGTAAATGTACACACCTTGTACACATACACACCTAGCTCACATCTTGCTGTTCCTCAGGGTGGAGTTTGGCAGCTGGTTACAACAGCACAAGAGCAAGATGAAAGAGCTTAGGCTAGGAAATGAAAGAGAATACAACATCCATTTGACTAAATATTAATTATATGGCAAGATGGAACTCCTCATGTTGGAGTTTTGCCAGCTAATACCCATGAAAAATGCCACGGAACTGAAGAGACCAAAGATTTTGGGAGCTCTGCTTCGTATCAGAGAGGACACACAGCTATTCTGCTTGAGGACAAGGCATGAAACCCTAAGTGGACTGCAGGGCAGCCAGACAGGCTGACATCCCACCCCCCAGAACACAAGTGCTGTCAGAATAATGTAAGGACTAATGCAAGAGCAGCTCATGGTAGAGCAAGCTCAGGCAACCTCTGCTTTCTGCAGCCCCTGGTCCAGGGGGTGGACAGAATCAAAGGAGAGGGTGCAAAGCCTAATCCCTCTGCAAACACAAAATGCTATGCCTCACTTTGGGTTGAATTCTGGACCTCAGCGTGCAGCAAACCTGCTTCTCACTCAAAACAGTCCATCTCTCTGCTCCCTGACTCTAGCCTTACACAGTGACAGGGATTTGTTCACTCTTCCACATGTAGCACCTTCCCAGAGCACCAGAAGGTTGGAGGAGCTTTCCTGAGGTACAACACCCTGGTTTAGTCAGATCAGCGCAGCAGCAGAAGGGGGGATGATGCTGCCAGGAGCAACCCCCACTTCTGTTTGCCCTGTAAAGGTAGAAGGGAAAGAAAATGCAGGAATAAACCCCAGAAGGCAGGCAGCCAGCCCACCTCCCACCCCTTGGGAAGGTTTGAGTTGGAGGAGCTTGCATTGCCTTGGCTGATTACAATGACACCATCCTCTGGCTGGCTGGAAAGAAAATGAAATTGCAAGAAGAGTTGCAGCTTTAATTGAAATTTCCTGGGATCTGTTATTACACAGCAGTGATTGTTCTGCAGCAATAATGAGCCTTTGCTCAGATGATTATCCGAGTGTCTCTCCAGTCCCTATTTCATTATTGTATTATTAATGATCAGATAGGGTTGTCACAGCTGAGATGAAACTTGAACATCAGACAACAGACAGGGCAGGACGTGGCTCTGAGCACACAAACACTCCTGCTCTGCCACAGCCCCCTGCCATGGTGCTGCAGCACCACTGGGGACATGCCCTTGGTACAAAACCCCAGCATGCCTGCCAACATTGTTTAGAGACAGATGGGACCTTTAATATTTATTTGTAGGTACCCTGCACTACTAATCTGTGTGAACCCTGCCATCCAGGTGACCTAGCGTGACCATCTCTCTGAGAACTATTAGAAAAGCTGATACTCTCCAGATTTGCTCTTCCAAGAAAGATTCTTCTTCTTCCTTGACTTGCTCATTCCATATTTACAAATCTAAAGCTTTTTATTTTTTTGGGCCATTCAGTGAAATGAGCCTTCCCCCTTCTTTATTGCTATGAAGAGCCTTCAAGGATCCCCCTGAGAGCCTATCTGGGTTTTATGGCCTGAATAGATCACCTAAATAGTTTTAACATTTAGGAGCTGCTTACCCAGCCCACATTCTGGTGCTTGGAAGTAATTCAGAGCCTCCTCTCATTCAACAGTTTGCCCTGTGCTGAGTCCTTCATGGAATCAGGCAGGATCCTACAAGCTACCCACTTGCCACCAGGCCAGACCAAGACAGGAAGCTCTTGTTGATTTTGGAGAGAGGAGATTTACATGATCTAGCAGTGCAGAGAGAGACCTGGTTCACTGCAGCCCTGATTGCTTTGGGGAAAAACCTTTCCCCTGCCTCCAGGAATGGAGTTGTACAGAATGATGTTGCTGAAAGGATGTAGAATCATAGAATAATTAACATGAGAAAAGACCTCTAAGACCATCAAGTCCAACCATCAACCCAACACCACCATGACAACTAAACAACATCCTGAAACATTACATCCACATAGAGCCATGGAATGGTTTGGGTTGGAAGGGAAATGAAAGATCATCCAGATCCAACCCCCTGCATGGGCAGGGACACCTCCCACCAGCCCAGGCTGCTCCAAGCCCCATCCAACCTGCCCTTCAACACTGCCAGGGATGGGGCAGCCACAGCTTCCCTGGGCAGCCTGGGCCAGGCTCTCACCACCTTAATTCTTATTAGGGTGAATAAGAGATACAGATATTGTATCCTTATATATACATATATATACACACACACAGTTACATCTGTGCAGTGAAATACATCCAATTTACCCCTATCCCATTGCTGGTTCTCCCACGGACACTTCAGCAAACAAGTGCCCTGTTTCCTCTGTCAGCTGGAAGATCTCTCCACCTCATAACACCACACAAGTCAAAAAGCCATCATTCACAGCCAAGTCTGCAATGGGATGAAACAAGTTTACCAGCTCCTGTTCCAAGACTCAGGAAAAGGGCTGTTTTCCTGTGCCTGAAAAGGGCTGCTTGTTTTCCCAGGAGGGATAAATCCCACGGCTCTGCTTTTAGCAGCACCACGTAGCTGAAGAAGCACCACTACAGAAGACCAGCCCACCCAAACCCAACCCAGAGCTCCTCATCTTCTCCTCACTCACGGGAAAGAACATTTCAAACAGACAGAAACATCTCTCAAACACCTCCCAGCAACATTGCCTGTGCCCCTAGGCTAACAGAAATCCTTGAAATCTACAATTCTTTTCAATTTTGACCAGAATTCAGCAAGTTCTGATTTTTGCTTGTTTGGTGGGTTCTGTTTGGGGTTTTTTTCCTAATTTCACATGCTCCTTGTCGTGTGATATTGGGCAAAGGGCTCCTCTATTCAGTTACCTCAGATATAAAATGAGGCAAAAAGTGAAACCCCCAAGCTGGGTGACATTTCAGTTCCCTTGTGAAATGCAGCCAGAAAACAGAAGAGGAACAAGTTCTAAACCAGCAGGAAATATTTGCAAAAGCAGGGGGAATGAAGGGAACAGTTTCAAGCAGAGAGAGAAAAAAAATAATAATCAGAACTGCCAAACCTTTACTTATTTTTATCACTACAATTAACTTTCCTCCTAAAATAATTGTTTCTTGCTAATCACAGTTCAACAAAATGTATTAACCCATGAAGGACAGATAGTGGCTCCCTTGGGGCTGAGTGTTTCAGCCTCTATTAATGATTTTTACTGGGGCTTTGTTGCCCAAGATCCTAAGCATGGATTGGTAATTGGACAAGGAAGTTTATTCCCCTAATATTTGCTTTTACCATTCAATAAATATTCTAATATTTCAATAACCTTCACCCTGGATTGCAAAAGGTTTTATGACCTTCATGGAAAATGCAGTGGGTAAGTGCTGGGTATTGTTCTTAATGCTGAGAAAAGACAATCTAAGTGTCCAGGAATCATTTTCTTAAAATCCTGGCATAGATTCTTGCTCTTTTAGCTCTCTCTCAAACACACCACACACGATTAGATCATTATGGGCTATCAATTTGTCATACTTCAGCAATTTTTTCTGCCTTTAAGAATCCAAGATGAGAACTCGCTAGAAAGGCCTAAAGCTGGAGAAAAATCATTTTACAAAAACAATTGCTCCATTTTGGTGTCAAAACACACAATATTCCTCTCCTTTGAAAAAACATGTTGGTTTTTTTTTTTTTTTTTAAAAATAATCACATCTTCTTAACAGCAATCATTTCCCTTCTGATCTTTTAGCAGGTTGTGGTTGCAGATACTTTCCTCAGAGATGATAGTGAAGCCTTCATTTACAGGACAGTTGCTTTCCTGTTGGGAGGCTCCACCTAAAATCAACACACACACACACAGCCCCTTTCAGAGCACTGTCATCCTGTGTATTTATTTTATCTGACTGTGCACGTGCCTAAACTCACCTCACTGGGAGTGTAGCTGAGAGGAGAGAGTAAATGAGATTTAAGAAGTTCCATGTTAGCAAGGAGCTCAGCACAGGTCAGTGAGGTTGTGGCTTTCCCATCTTTTTGTGCAAGCCTGAACACTGCAGGGAGAATGTGAGCCAGGCTGGAGCTGCTCTGGAGCCAGGCTGGGAGAGTTGGGGTGTTCAGCCTGGAGAAGAGAAGGCTCCAGGGAGACCTGAGAGCACCTTCCAGTGCCTGAAGGGGCTCCAGGAAAGCTGGGGAGGGGCTTGGGACAAGGGCAGGGAGAGGACAAAGGGGAATGGATGAAAACTGGAAGAGGGAGATTGAGGTGAGACATGAGGAGGAAATTCTGGAGTGTGAGGGTGGTGAGAGCCTGGCCCAGGTTGCCCAGGGAAGCTGTGGCTGCCCCATCCCTGGCAGTGTTGAAGGGCAGGTTGGATGGGGCTTGGAGCAACCTGGGCTGGTGGGAGGTGTCCCTGCCCATGCAGGGGGTTGGATCTAGACGGTCTTTCATTTCCCTTCCAACCCAAACCATTCCATGATTCTATGAGGTGCCCCCTCCAGCACCTCCCCTGTTCAGCTGCAGAGCAGGCTGGCTGTGATGTGCAAAACCTGTGGAATTAGTTCAGTGAGAAATGAAGATGTGGTGATGAGACAACACTGCACTAACTTGGTGGCCCAGAGCGACTCCCAAAGCAGAGGAACAACCCTGATCCATGACTTGATCTAAATGTGCTTCTGCAAGTTCTCCACTGACACAGGTTATTCCCTGCACCCCCAGGCCATTAGCATGTCATCTTAGCAGGTCCAGGAAGACAAAAATGTCCCTGCATGTCCCATCTGCCCCAGCAGGAAGGATGAACTGATTCTGTTCCACATCCAATCACAAGAAGTCATCCATCTGTAATTAAGAGAGTTCTCTCCCACCCCTCTCTGTCAGGTCTTTGCCTCTTCTACCCTCCCATCCCCCAGCAAACCTTCCAGCCCAAAGTCAGTTTCATGAGATTCCTCAGTAACAAACGGACCAGTTTGTAATAATTACATTATTACACCCACAACTGCTGTAAAAATTATTTAAAGCAGAGAAGGCTCCAATTGATTAGGCATCAAATTTTCTGTGGTGAACTTTTAACTATAAAAAGAGCCTTGAGACTGAGGGAGCTTTCCTCCCTGACTCTGGGCTTTGCCATGGCCCTGAAATATTGACAGTTTGTACATGAAAATGGAATGCTGGAAATTTGACTCCTTTATGGAAATAAATTCATCCTGTGGCAAGATGCATTTTCTAACCTGTCATCAAGCCTTATGGTAAGGGAAAGAAGTCACAAAGGGAAAAAAAAAACATCTTTAATCAGTTCCAGTCCTAATATTCCTTCCTTTTTTTGCCCACTTTGGTCACTCAGAGGAATGAGGGCGAATTAAAGAGCATCCACATAAGTAGCTCCTAAAAACCCCAAAGCACAAGTTTGCCTCAAGTTCTCCCTTATGCACTGGAAGTTTTGGCAAAGCCCTTAGTTTCTTCTACCTGGTTTTGCCCACAACAACTCCAAGGATTTAAAAAAAAAAGGCAGTTTTCTGGAGCACAGGAGCAACTGCTGAACCAGCTCTGAGAGTGGAGCTCATTGAAATGCAGACCAGCTCCCACCCTTTTACCTTCAGCTGAACAGAAAAGAAAATATCTTCTCCTAGCTGATTGACCTTTCTGCTGAATGGGTTGTCTTGCTCCAGAGCTATGATCTGTGACCCTGAGTGGAGCTGTGTGGAAGGCTGTGGGTAATTATAACCCAACGGGGCCATCATTGCTAAAACAAGAGGGTACTTGAGTAGTTGGTGCTGGTTTCCTACTTAAAAGTGGCAAGAAATATTCCCAACAGCTGCTCCTTCCCATCTCCCCCTGCCTTTTCCTCCAAGGAGGATGGGAAGAAATGCAAATAGTTTTCCTTCAATAGAATAGGGGGCAATTTGGGGAAGCAGTGGGAGATTGAACAAGTTTGGCTCTCAGGGGAAGAGATTATTTTAATGAGACTTAATTCTATTATGGGAAAGATGATGAACAATCAATGTGCAATCATGCTGACAGGGAGTGGTTAAAGATTTTTAGTCTTTGGTATGCATGGAAAAACAGATTTTCTACACCTAACAGAGCAAACATGACAGAGAAGAGGAAAGATAAAAGGAGCTGGATCCTCACATAGGATAATTTGGAACAGTTTGCCTGTTTGCTGATTAATACCAGTGAAAGATATGGCCAAGGGTTTTAACCTGCATATTGTTTATCAGGGACTGTTGAAATCCAGGGTCTTGCTTCAGAGCACACTTGTTACACAAACCCAGGGCATGCCTACAAAAGGCTGTTAATTTAATTAATTATCTCTGGTAAATGGACCCTCAAGGGTTCCCAGAGGTAACATGCATCTTGGCAAGGAAACAACACAACTGACAAGAGCATCTGCCTCAGAAAATTACTGTGCCTGCCTAGTGACACGAAGCAAGAGAGGAGCAGCCAGGTCTCCTTGCTCCTTCCTCAGGAGGGACGAGGCGTCAGTCACTGACCCCTGGCTCATCTGAGGACCTCGACCAGTGTCTGAGGCCAGAGAGAGACCCTTCAGCTGAAGCTATTTTCTGTCCTGGAAGGGAGAATGGCAAGAAATATTTTGCTTCTCCTTCCCAGCACACGACGAGAGGGGTTAGAGCCGGCAGGGCTGGGTGCTGGAGCAGGGTTTGTCACCATCCCCTTTCCTTCTGCCACAGGCCAGATACTTCCAGGGAAGTTGCACAGTGGCACATACAGCTGCATTCCCTTGTGTTACATGATTTCATTACCAGATGGGAAAGCACATCCACTATTTGTGTGCACATGGCCCAGAGACAGTGTTTTCATGCAGCTGTTTCTGTGCACAACCTCCTGCTCCATCACCTTAGTGCTCAGTTTTTGCTTTAGAAGCTAATGAGACCCTTTTAAACAAGGTGAGCTCAATCACCTATAGAAAGGGATTTCACTGCCTCATGATCTCCTCCATATTGACTAAAACAAGGCATAACTTTTTCCTCAGCTATTTACAACTGCTGGAGGAGTCTAACTGAAGCAAACGAGATTAATTCCAGCCTCTTCAGTGAAGCTTTGTCAATATTGGAAGCTGAAGATCATGCTCAGAAGACCTTGGGAAGGTCATTCCATACATTATCTGCAAAGAACTTGCCTCCTTCATCTGGAGGAAGGTCTCATAAAGCACCTGAGGAGCCTGTTTCATTATTGCTGTTCTTACTTACATGTTAACCACACACTTTTCACCAGTTTTTCTTTTTCCTCTCTGACAAAGAGGGGATACAAACCAGTACAAGCCTATCTTGCCAACATTTTACCACTTTGTTGATCTCACAGTTGCTGCAAAAAAAAAGTTACCCTGACCTTGATGTTCCTATCATTTAAGCTTTTTTTCATGAATAATTTTAGATGTGCTGGGACGTTCATTTTAGATACAGATACACACAAGCCACCCTACAACTCCCTGGCTGCAGTGGAACTTACACTCTAAAACAAGAAGCCCAACTACAAATGACTGATTATTTGAGGCTTAACCAGCAAAAGGACCAACAATAAAAGAGCAGGGATAATGCATCATGAAATGTATTTTGTTCATTTATTTGACAACTGCAGTTTAGTTGTTATTAATTATGGTAATACTTTATGCCATATCACTGAGTTTTCTGTGGTGTAATTTGTTAAAGACTCAGTAAGATGAGGCCACCCCTCCAGCCTTATGCTCCTAAATCTTTAGTAGGGAAAAGCCTGATGTCTGGGGAGTGGATATTAGGGAGGACAAATTAAAATTCACTTGGGGAGAGCTGTCAGGGTTACATGCACAGAGACAGGGCTTTTGGCAGCTCTGCATTTGATTTCCAAGGCAGATACAAGGGCCTGCACAAATCACTGACACCACAAAGAGTCTTCTGTTGCCACTTCTCATGAACATGACATTAAGTTGTAGCTCAGGATCTCTACAATTAGTGCCCAGAGCTGGTTGAAGCAATTTGCTCTCTAGTACACAGCCCCTCCATCCATCTCTCTGGATGTGCTGCCCCATCCCTGGCAGTGTTGAAGGGCAGGTTGGATGGGGCTTGGAGCAACCTGGGCTGGTGGGAGGTGTCCCTGCCCATGCAGGGGGTTGGATCCAGATGAGCTTTCAGGTCCCCTCCAACCCAAACCATTCCATGATTCTGTGATCCCCACCACTGACCCTCACTGTGCCAATAACCTACTCACACTTTCCTCTGTGTGCACAGTGTAAAACAAACATTAAATAATTGTGCCTGTCAGAGAACAAGCAGCACACACAGCACTGCAGGCAGTTCTGAAGGTTTTACACATTTTTCCTTCAGGCCTACACAGGTTGGGTGTATCTTTCATAGGCTGAAATGATATTAACTTCACACTACATGTTGCTTTTCTTATTAAATCTGGCCGGACCAGTTCTTGTCTAGAAACTTACAGCTGTTACAGTAGCTTTATCTTCCCTCCTTCACCTCTTCCTGCTTCTCTCTCTCTGAACTTTGCTGCCAGGCTCCACACCTTGCTCAAGGAGATGTAGGAACAGTAGATTCCACAGCTGATTCCACTTGGAACATCCTCACCTCATGGCTGAGCAAGGGATTATCCCTTGGAGGCTGCCAATTCTCCTGAACACCTTAACATAGTCCTTGAGAGAGGGAATAAAATAACCCTAAAGAACAGAGATCAGCTCTCAGGATTGCTCCAGACAAGACTCTAAACTCAAGAAACTCTCCCACTGTAAGATTCTACAGGAGGGTTGGCAACTTTCTTGTCAAAAAAATGAATGATCCTCCTCTAGGGGATTTTATCATGTTCCAGGAGCCCCCCCCCAGTCCCCATTAGTGGTTTGTTCAGCATCAGATCAGGTGGGTTAAACCACTGGCTGCTACAGGCTAACTTAGCTCTACAGATTTACAGCAATCCAGGGCAATTTGCATCCACTGAGTGGTGACCTGCCAGGTTGCACTCATTCAAAATTTGGCCTCATGGACATCTGCTTAGTGTCCTTGGTTGGCAAAAAGTGATCTTCTAACATCAGCTCTCCTGGCAACATCCTTCCTCTGCTGATGGCATTTTTCAGGTGCCTAGGCCATGTCTAGGGTGAAGCTGAATTCCACAGGGGTCAGAAAGCTTTCCTGGAACATTCCTAGCTTGCCCTAACAGTTTTCTGGAGGGCAGCTAACCCTCTCCCCTTCCAGAGGAACTGATGAGATTTACCAATTTTCAGAGAGAAAGGACACAGAGCCACAAATAGAGACACTTGGCTGGTAGAGCAAGTGGAAATTTCTGGTAAGCCACGGGATTCAGAGAAATCTGTGATCAGCAACTGAGCAGATAATGACTGTAGCACCAGAGGAGCTCCCTGAGTGCCCCACTCTCCTCCTCCCACCACTGCAGGCACCCAGAGAGCCTGTCAGCTGCTGTGCTGAAGCTGAGGGAGAAGCAGTTTATTATCTCTGTTTGGGTCTGGGTGGAGCTTTGTATGTCCCCCCTTTCTGAGGGCTCTACATTATTTTACATCATTGGTTCTGCAGAAGCCTTGGCCAGCCTCTAACACACAGTCCCTGAGCACCCATAGGGAAGGAAATCTGGATCATTCACACAGAAGCAGCAAGATGAGAGGGAAAAAATAACCTAGCAGTGTCTTGTCTACTTTGAACTTCTGCTAAATACAAACACTGGAGCATTTCAGAGTCACAAAGTTTAAAAAGCCCTCCAGACATCATCCTAGTGCTCAGAGCAGGACAGTCCCCATCCAAACCAGCAGGACAGTCCCCATCCAAACCAGCAGGACAGTCCCCATCCAAACCAGCAGGACAGTCCCCATCCAAACCAGCAGGCCAGCAGTGGTTTTGTCCCTCACTCACAAACCTCCAGGACAGTGCATCCAAAAGTACCACATTTCACTCTTGCACTGCCCTGCTAGCAAAGTTTCCCAGAGCACCAGTTACAATAAACAAAGGCAGATACCAGTATAGAAAAATCATCAGGTTTTAGCAGCTATAACAATATCCAAATTATCAGGTGAAAGCCTTATGGAAAAGCAATTAGATAATAACAGACTTGAATCAGTGTCATCAGAGACTTTTCATAGTGTGCTGGAAAATTAGGACCCAGAATTAATTTGATTGAGTTAAATAAAAGAAGCAATTTCACCTCCTCATAATCTCCTGCAAGAAACTGAAGCTTTACAGAGCTTTGAAAAAATACTCAGAATATTTTGTTTCAAGGTTTCCTTCATTCCTTCTCACTCTTGCAGTAGGAACATCAAACAGGAATCATCACTATCCACCTTCTCTCCCAAACATTTTCTGCTTTCTTGCATTTTTCCAGGAATTCATCAGAGAAACCTCCAGATCTCTCCCCCCAATAAATACAACAAGGTGAAAAACTGACTCACTGTTGCCACTGATCCTCCAGAAATCCAGATGGAGGAGTTTGTCTCTCTTGACCATCCTCAGAGTGCTTGGAGCTTTGCAGGTGAAACTACTGTTTGAAGATCAATTCTGTGCCCTGCAACAAAGCACAGGACATCAGCAACTTCCAAGGGGGACCTGCTTAACCCAGCCCTAAACCAGACAGAGAAAAAACAGCCCCATAACAGTGAATACCTGATGTCAGCACCTTTTTCTGCTCCTTTTCCTTTGGAGGATGCCTTTTATTCAGCTCCCTAGATCTTCAAGAGGGTCCCATCACCTCCTGGAAAACAATTAGAAGGAAGAAAAAGGCTGAAAGTTAGTAGAGGCAGAAAATTCTCCCATGAAAAACATTTGGATGAAGGCATGGAAGAGGGTCATGGAGAAAACAAACTCTGCTTCCTCATTTGAAGCATCAACAGGGGACTGTGTGAAATGCAATTGCAAACCCTGCTCCTGCCTTCCCAAAGAGGTGGATGCAACTTACAGAAAATCAATAGAAGTGCAGCAGTGAACACACAAACCCACCAGTTCCCTGGGATAAGCAGGAAATCTTGAGGGCATGGAAAGCAGGTTAAGATTTGCAGGAAGATAAGATGCAGGACAGCACTGGAGAAGAGACCTAATAACCTCAGACAAGAAATAAATGTGTGCAAACTTGGTTTACATTTGCTTTTACCCCAATGCCTTCCTTTTATTTCCCATACACCTCTGATGATGAATATCAAAGAGTATTATTGCACTCCTGACATTCAAACCAAGCAATTTCAGAGACTGGAATAAGCACTGAAAAGGAAGGGCAAGTGGTGGGGTCACTTCTCTCCCAGATCCAAGCTCTTTTTCTATTTATATTAATATAAGGAAGAGCTGCACGTGCAGAGAACACACAAGAAATGTCATCTCTCTTCATAGACTTTTGTATTAAAGATAAAACTTGAATGTTTATCTTCCCTTTCCAGGCATTGAACTCCACAGGCCCATCAGGTCAGGGTCAGTCACATTGTGGCTTTAGGATCCCAAACACCTACCACTCTTTTTGGGTGCATCTCTCTCTTTCCTCCCTTAAAATGCTCCAGAACTAAGAATCAAAGGGAAAAACAAACCCACACAAACATCCTATGAAGTTTTTCCCTCCAGCTTGAGAGAAAAAGCAACTAAAAGCAAAGAGTACTTAAAATAAGGGTTTCATAAAATGACTTGTACTCTGCCTTTTGTTTTAAATTGTTGCTTCTTTCCTTTTCCCCTTACTTTTCTGCCACAGATTGACAGCTCCCTGCTAATAATTTCTTTCCATTGGCAGGCATTTTTTCAGAATGTTGCATTTGTGACACTGCAAACTGGCTGCTCTCCCTGTACCTCCTTCAGCTTCCCTCCCTTTCCAAGTGCTTCTAGGATGGCAGCAAAGATTGCAAAAATCAAAGCAAGTGCCTCTACACACCCCCTGTTCCTGCTGGGGCAAAAAATGCATCAGATTCTTCACCTGGAAACCCTCCAATGAATTTTTCCACAAGAAGAGACAAAATATAGAGCAGAAAACTCAGATGAATGCAGAGAAAAATGACTATTTTTTTTTATCCAAGCCAGCCTGGGTCACTCTTGGTGGGGCCACCACCAGCCCCACAGGATCCCAACATGGATCTGCAGCTCCAGAACACTGGGAGCTCTAGAGGAGACCATAAACAGTTTATATTACCAGTCTAGTGTATCATTTTCCAGGCAATCCCAAGGGATTGGAGCACTCAAGTGGCAGAATAATTCCAATCAACGCTGATCAGAGATGAGAAAATAACCACGCCATTTATTCTGTGGGCAAACAGCAATTCCTTTTCAGTCCTGATCTCAATAAAACACTTCCCCTTTGTCATGCAATCACAGCATAGAAGTCAAATTCAAAAGAGGCTGAAAATAACTCCATATTTTCTCTAAGAGCAATTTCCACAAACACTGTGTTTTCCGTGTTTACTTTGTTTGCCAAAATTAGAAGTGAAAGCCAGAGCAGCAGGATGGGAGACACTCCCTTAGTTAGAATTCCACTTTTCCTAAGGGTTTCTGGCTGACAGTGTAAATTTGGGGCTCGTTATCACATTACAAGACATCAAGCATCACACACTTCTTGCTTTGCAATCTGCTTCTTCCTGTTGCTTCGTTGTGGTGATGGTTGAAAGCTGAGCAGGAGCTGGGGGGAGAAGCCTTTGCAGTGGGAATGCTGGCTGTGCTGGCTTTGCTTTGTTTCTGCAAAAAAAAGGAGACACAAAGGTCTTTTCTAAATACCTGGAAGTCACCATCACCATCAGGATGGGAAGCTGGGATTTCAGAGAGGTTGGTAGATGGTTCAGGGAAATCTCCAGTGATGGAAAGGAGGAGGAGGAGGGGTTTGTTTAGCCTGCTGAGTCTGACTGCCAGGCTCAGCTCCCTGGTTTGATACAGAACCCAACAAGACATTTCAGCCAGCAGCTCTGAACCAGCTCTTTAAAAAGGATTAAGCTCCTAAAATGCCCCAGCAGAAATCAGACACCTAAATGTCTTTGAGGATCAGAGCCTGGGCTCCAGCCAGCTAAGATTTGCAGGGAGATTTCTGTGCCTCAGGCTGTGGGCAGTGTCTGGTGAGACTCAGAGTGTGCACATCACTAACTGCCCCAGCCCAGCTTGGCACTCTGGCTTCCCATCAGGAAAACTGGAGATAACAGCACTCTCCTGCCTTACCAGGGAGAAGACGACATTAAAGATTGTGTGATGCTCACCTGGTCCAGCCCCAGGGAGCAGAGGAATGACATTTTTCTCACATACAGGAGCAGAGAAGAGTCCTGCTGACTCCAGTGGGGAAATAATTTGCCCAGCTGAAGGATCTAACTCCTGATGTTTATCTAAAGCTTCTAGGACGACAGGTGAAGGCTGCAGGTATCACAGGCACATCCTGCTGTTGGCTGCCATGAAGTGCAGCACATCAGCAGTTGTAGCAAGCTGAAGTTTCTGGTGACACTGCCCTCAAGGGAGGTAGCACACTGTGTGCTGGCAGAGGATAACACCATGAGTAATAATTCTGCTCATGGTCCTGGAGAGACCTGCAGAGTGTAAAAGCCCTTAGCAGGACAGGAGGAGTCTCAGAGAACTTGCTCTGGAAGTAGATTCAAATCCAGACCACTGTGACACCTGTAACTCCTGGGTAGTGTTCCATGCCCAGAGGGGCACAGATAGAAATAACTCATCATTTATATGTTAAAACGTTTCAAAACATGCACAAACCAGTGCAAAAAATGCCAATTAGGGGGGAAAAAACCCGATTTGCTACATTTCCAGTGTGGGAAAGTTCTCCCCCACTCAGAGGAACTGAAGAAGACAAGGGAGAACTGGAGCAAGCCTGAAAAAATGCTTCTTGAAAGCTGTCAATCTGCAGGCTGTGTGTTCCAGCTGAAATGCTGCTGAAAGATTCACATCAAAGAGACAGGGCTCCTGGAATAGTCCTTGTTAGTGCCAAGCTGATATTCAGACTTGACAGATGCAGGTAGTCTTCCTTGAGAGGGTCCCTGGAGGGAAAGAGGGGTGATGAACTCCAGGAACTTGTCAGGGAAATGAGGGAAGAATGGGTGGGAGACTTGTCTCCATCTGAATTGAAATTGCTCTGGACTTGACAAAAATATGGATGGGATTTTGTGAGGCTGAGGATGGTCACAGACTGGTACACAGGAGATTTAACCTAAACACAAGAAAATGCTTCTTGAGGGTACCAGAGCCCTGGGACAGGCTGCCCAGGGAGGCTGTGGAGTCTCCATCCCTGGACATGTTCCTGTGGGATCTGCTCTAGGGGATCCTGCTCTGGCAGGGGGGTTGGACTAGATGATCTCCAGAGGTCCCTTCCAACCCCCACCACTCTGTGATTGGTTTAAAGCACTGTACAAGTCCAGCCAAACTTGGCCTTTTCTTCAGCCTTAAGACAGAGTTCTGTCAAGCATGGGAGAGGCACAACATGATATTAATACATATACACACACACTTCCAGTGCCTGAAGGGGCTCCAGGAAAGCTGGGGAGGGACTTGGGACAAGGGCAGGGAGGGAGAGGACAAGGGGGAAGGGATGAAAACTGGAAGAGGGAGATTGAGGGGAGACATGAGGAGGGAATTCTGGAGTGTGAGGGTGGTGAGAGCCTGGCCCAGGCTGCCCAGGGAAGCTGTGGCTGCCCCATCCCTGGCAGTGTTGAAGGGCAGGTTGGATGGAGCTTGGAGCAACCTGGGCTGGTGGGAGGTGTCCCTGCCTGTGCAGGGGGTTGGATCATTTCATTTTCCTTCCAAACCAAACCATTCTATGATTCTAGGATGACTGTTTTGTCTCTGCAGTCACGAGCTGCTCAAGTCAGTGCAGAGGAAACCTCAGCCCTACCAAGTGGCTCAGCTCCAAGCTGGCACTACACAACGTAGCAGAATTTCTCAGACAAGCCAACAAATGCTGGGGAATTTTAATATCTTCGTCCCCTACAAGTAATTTCCAGTGTTTATGCTCTGTGGAGTTCTTTATGAGTGTCAGAGCAGAACAAGTGTCATTTTTAATGGACTTGCTAAATCATAAAAACCGTTTGCAAAATTGCATCTGATTAAAACATGAAAACCCTCCATTATTCACAGGAAGATCCCAGGCAGCTTGCAAGGGTGGCAGAGAGAAAGCTCAGCCTGCAGGACTTCACCTCAGTAACAAAAAGCAATCCTGGAAGGTTCACTAGCCAAACACAGAGGTATTTTCCTGGAGTGAGAAGTCAAATCTTCATATCCATCATTACAAATTCCAGTAGCAACATCTAAACACACAAGGCACAAGGTACAGCTTTGCAGCATGGATTGTCATTGGTAATACTCAGATATTCCAGAGATGTAGATTACCATTCCCTCTGGAAGAAGCCAGCTCTAGAACAAGCCAGAGTATTTTATTTCTAGGGCATTTGTCACTGAAAGTGTTCCCTGTTATTTCTCCCCATTCCAACCCATCCACATTCACCAAAAAATTGCTTCTTGCTCCATATGGAAGGGAAATAAAAATGGGAAGTTCTTTCCCGTATGGACAAAGCAGATGTGGCAATAGAGCATAGATTATGAACAGGGGCTGCTTGAGAGAGCAAATAGCACTAAAACCAGAAAGGATTCCCATCCAAATTATGATGCTAGACCATTTGCTGGCAAGCACAGAGAGGCTTAGTTCTAACTCTGCTCTCTAGATGGTGATGCAGAGTAATTATGCTTGAGTTTACTGAGCGTGTAACCTTTGGAATCAGTATATTCTGAGAAGTGACAGAAGATGATTTAGCCAGACATGCTACATCTAGGTGGCTGCCTGCATCCTAGATGTCAAACAATATATCAATCAACCTTTTACTGCTAAGCTGTTATTTAATTTGCAGGGGATTTGGGAGGTGTGTGCCTTCCCCAAAGCGTATCTTTGGTTTTATTTAACCAAATAATGCAGCTTCGGTGGAAGTAGTAGAAAGGGAACCAACATTATTTTTGGAAAAGCAAAAACATATTATTTAAATACATCCAAAGCCAAAACATTCCCTTTCAAAAGGATCCAAACTTTCCATTGTGCGTGTCTCAAAATAGCAGATTAAGTTCTGGTTGCACAAAGGCATTTCCATGACAGAACTGATGTGTGTGCTGATTTGTAAGAGGATAGAAAAGCATGAATAACTTCAGCACTGGAATGGTTCGTAGGGAGGCTGATAATTTCCCTCGTGGGTACAGATACACCCTGATCTGACTATACAGGCAAAAGGAACCTGCTCTTTAGTGCCTCCAGATACTCTGTACACACAACAGGAAACAGACTGACAGAATGGTTTGGGTTGGAAGGGACCTTAAACATTATGTAGATCCAGCCCCCTGCATGGGCAGGGGCACCTCCCACCAGCCCAGGCTGCTCCAAGCCCCATCCAACCTGCCCTTCAACACTGCCAGGGATGGGGCAGCCACAGCTTCCCTGGGCAACCTGGGCCAGGGTCTCCCCACCCTCACACTCCAGAATTCCCTCCTCATGTCTCACCTCAGTCTCCCTCTTCCAGTTTTCATCCCTTCCCCCTTGTCCTCTCCCTCCCTGCCCTTGTCCCAAGCCCCTCCCCAGCTTTCCTGGAGCCCCTTCAGGCACTGGAAGGTGCTCTCAGGTCTCCCTGGAGCCTTCTCTTCTCCAGGCTGAACACCCCAGCTCTCCCAGCCTGTCTCCAGAGCAGAGCTGCTCCAGCCCTTGGATCATCTCTGTGGCCTCCCTTGGAGTTTCTCCATAAGCTCCATGTCCTTCTGATGTTGGGGGCTCCAGAACTGGAAACAGTGCTCCAGGTGGAGTCTCACAAGAGCTGAGTAAAGGGGGAGAATCCCCTCCCTCCAGCATCTATTTACATACTGGAAATACCCACTGCAGTCTTTGCTGCACAGAGAAATCCACCTGCAAGACATCACCTGGTAAAGAGCTGAGCAGAGCCAAGAGCTGTTACATAAATTAATTCATTAAGACCAAGGTGCTTTGAAATAGTTGGATGAAACTGTTAAATAAGAGGAAAAATCAGACTCTCAGTGATGCTGCAGCATTTTACCCCCATGTCAGAGAGATGCTGAAGTTCAGTTTAGGCACGTTTCCCACCACCGTGCAGCAGAGTTTTCCTGCAAAGGTTAATAACTCCTGATTCATTCTGTGAACTCAGCATTTCTCCTGCATTTCAGCTTGATGTACTGCCCTTTTCTCCACAAACACTTTTCTTCCTGCCTGCCTTCCTTTTGCTAATCAGTTTCATCAACACAGCCTCAGGTGAAGAATGGCTTTCAAGATGTGTAGCCTGCTGGACAGAAATCCTTGCTTAATGCAAATGATAACAGGCAACAGAAGCCTATTAATAAACTACAGAAATCCATCCATGGCCCAGAATCACAGCTGATGTAAACTGAAATAGCCAAGTCAATTTACACCAGAAGAGAGCCTGGCCTTGCAAGTTTATAAATCTCAGTGCTCTTTAAAAAAAACCACACCAAAAAACACAACACAAAACACTGAATCATTTTGCTTAAGAGATGAGAATATCAGTTATTGTGCTCTATATCCTTCACCATAAGCATTGATTTGTGCTTCCCTATTTCATCCTAGGACTTTCAAACAGTAGAAGATTTAGGGCTCCATTCTGAGAATCCTGTCACCAGCCAGGTGTGGGAATCCAGCTTCCCATCTTTATCCCAACATGGTACAAATGCCACTCACCACCCTGAAAAACTAATCCCTTCTAGCCCGAGAGCTCAGTCAGCAGTGTGCAAGGTGCTCATTTTCACCAACTGTTTGACAATGTCTCTGAAAAGAGACCTGCATCACCTGGGAAGTTTGGAAGGTGCCAGCATGATGTTTAACCCTCTGCACTCCCTGCAATTAACAGCTTCAAGGGATAAAATTCCTTCTACTTCCATACAATTCTGCAGGCACTAAATCCTTCCCTCCTACCCACTGAACCCCAGTGTGTGCAGTTTGATGTTGGGCCAGAGGAAAAGCAGCTGGGTGATCATAGAATCATAGAATCCTAGGGGTTGGAAGGGACCTCGAAAGATCATCTAGTCCAACCCCCCTGCCAGAGCAGGGTCACCTAGAGTACATCACACAGGAAGGCGTCCAGGCGGGTTTTGAATGTCTCCAGCGAAGGAGACTCCACAACCTCTCTGGGCAGCCTGTTCCAGTGCTCTGTCACTCTTACAGTAAAAAAATTTTTCCTGATATTCATCTTAAACCTCCTATGCTCCAACTTGTATCCATTACTCCTTGTCCTATCACTGGTCTTCACTGAAAAAAGCTTAACTCCATCGCCTTGACACTCACCCTTTACATATTTGTAAACATTGATGAGGTCCCCCCTCAGTCTCCTTTTCTCCAAACTAAAGAGACCCAGCTCCCTCAGCCTTTCCTCATAAGGGAGATGTTCCACTCCCTTAATCATCCTTGTGGCTCTGCGCTGGACTCTTTCAAGCACTTCCCTGTCCTTCTTGAACTGAGGGGCCCAGAACTGGACACAATATTCCAGATGTGGCCTCACCAATGCAGAATAGAGGGGGAGGAGAACCTCTCTTGACCTACTAACCACACCCTTTCTAATACACCCCAGGATGCCATTGGCCTTCTTAGCCACAAGGGCACACTGCTGGCTCATGGTCATCCTCCTGTCTACCATGACCCCCAGGTCCCTTTCACCTACACTGCTCTCCAGCAGGTCAGCCCCCAACCTGTACTGGTGCATGGCGTTTTTCTTCCCCAAATGCAAAACTCTACACTTGCCCTTGTTAAACTTCATCAGGTTTTTCCCCGCCCAAGTCTCCAGCCTGTCTAAGTCTCTCTGAATGGCAGCACAGCCTTCTGGTGTGTCAGCCACTCCTCCCAGCTTGGTGTCATCAGCAAACTTGCTGAGGGTACATTCTGTGCCCTCATCCAGGTCGTTGATGAAGATATTGAACAACACCGGTCCAAGTACCGACCCCTGAGGGACTCCACTAGTCACAGGCCTCCAACTAGATTCTGCCCCATTGACTACAACTCTCTGACTTCTTCCTTTCAACCAGTTCTTGATCCACCTCACTGCCTGATCATCAAACCCATACGTGATCAACTTATCTACAAGGATGCTGTGGGAGACGGTGTCAAATGCTTTACTGAAATCAAGATAGACCACATCTACCGCTCTACCATCATCTATCCACCTAGTAATTTCCTCATAGAAGGCTTTGAGGTTAGTCAAACATGACTTACCCTTGGTAAAACCATGTTGACTGCTCTTGATGACCCCCATCTCCTTGATATGTCTAGAGATAGTGCCAAGGACAAGTTGTTCCATCACCTTTCCAGGGATGGAGGTGAGGCTGACCGGTCTATATTCTCATTGCAAGCCCTTTTTTTCTCCTGCTAGACTGGGGGATGAGAGCCCCAAATCCTGCCAGCCTTGTTCTCCAGAAGGTCACTGAAGAACTCTTGCTTCATGGCAGGCAGATGCTGATATAAGATGGGAACAATGCAAGCTTCAGTCTGCTCATGCCAGGGGTTCATCTCATTTTGGGCTTTCCAAGAGCCAAGTATTTGTGTTCCTTCATCCTGAGCAGCATCCAGCTGCCCAGGCAGAGGAAAGAGGGAATGAAACACAGAGCAGGTTTCCCTCCCTTTTGACCCTGGCAAAGGAATGGACTTGTTCTAGGAAGGATGCAGTAAAACATCTGTGACTACCTTTGATTAAAACTTGTGTTAATGCTTGGCTCTTGTATATCATTTGTCATCCTGAGACTTAAAGTGATCAACATAATGAAACCTTGCTTAGAGGGTAAGAAACTGTTTGACTTAAGGTCCTACCCAAGTCTCAGGGAGGACAAGGATTAGACCCAGGTCTTGGAGAATATCACTGAAAACACCCTGCTTCCTTCCCCCTTCGGTTCTTTGCTCTTAATTTATCTTCTCTGGAGCTGCAACTGGAAGTGCAGCCTTTTCTGTACAACAATCCCCAGTGCAATCATGATGATGGATGCTTCTCTGAATCTTTCTGACCTGAAGTTCACCTGCTCTGCAGACACCCTGAGCCTAAGGCAGCAGGTGAACTTAAGGACAGACAATTGTCCCAGATCTCCCAGCATAACAGGAACCAGCTTAACTGGACAAGACTGGGGTAAGCACAGTTCCTTCCATGCAGCACGACTTGAAATAGTCAAACCAAAATATCATCCCCCTCCTACCATAAAGAGAAACTTGCTGGAAAGGCACGTGTTCATCAACTTCTCCAGCTCTTAATTAAGACATCCTTAGAAGTCACCCTTCTCTGGGATGGAAAGGTGACCCTTTGCTCCCAGCACAGCCCAAACAGCACCTGGCCACGGTGAGGGGCTAGAGTCACATCAATTAAGCACAACAGCAGAGGAAAATAACAGGACGATAAACAACAGCTCTTCCTCTCTATTACCTGTTGTAGGGCTGCAGCTCTTTGCTTGACACTGCTGATGGGACAGAGCTAAAAGCACCAGCCCTTTCCTGCTGAATAACCAATTAGCAGCTCACTGTTAGTCAGATGGGATCACATTCCCTAGAAATGGAAATACTTCTACTTGACATCAAAAGACATTCTCAGCTATTAGAAAGAAATGTTGATTTTGTGACCTTAGTGTGTTGTCAGCTCAGCCTGGCCAAGAAGCTGCTCTGTTGCAGACATTGACAAAATATTGCTTCTTTTATTTATAAAATATCAGTTCTTTTATTTATGAAGTATCAGGTCTTTTATTTACAATCACTGAGACAACCCATGACCAAGTGAAAATGAATCACTGCACCAGGGAGTTTCCTTGGTTCCCCACGTGCTGCCTCCTCTCTCAGAGCTTTATGGCAACAGTAGTTTTAAACCCCTCTATTAAGATCACTCACTGTCCTGAACAGAGAGCAGAATGTTGTGGGTACATAGAATAAGATGTTGCACAAAGAAAAACAAAGGCTCATAAAGAGAGTAGGAGCAAAAAACTGGTTTACTCTGAGATCTACAGAGGGTGGGGAGAGCCTGGCCCAGGTTGCCCAGGGAAGCTGTGGCTGCCCCATCCCTGGCAGTGTTGAAGGGCAGGTTGGATGGGGCTTGGAGCAACCTGGGCTGGTGGGAGGTGTCCCTGCCCATGCAGGGGGCTGGATCTAGATGATCTTTCATTTCCCTTCCAACCCAAACCAGTCTGTGATTCTATGTAGCAAGTTATGGAAAAGCACTTTGGGAACAAAAACTCCTTGGCCCCAGGTAGCAAGTGGTGTCTAGTATTCTTGCTGTAGGTTTGAGTCAGAAACCAGAAAGAAAAATTAATAAAACCCAAAGATGAGTTTTTCCTGCTGGTTCTCCTCACATCCTTGCTGGTGTCTGGTGTGACAGGAGCTCCTTGGCACATGCTAAAGGCTCTTGTCCCAGGATGGCTCATCCCTGCTTTTGCAAACCCTTTCATCCCTGAGATCTCAGCACAAAACTTCAAGGGCAGGAATTCCTCCTTGCAGGAGATCCCAGGAATTACTTTAGTGAGCTAAAAATAAGGGGCAGGTCACTGCTTCTGTCCCAGGGGATGTGCCAGTGAACCTCTTACAAAAGAGGTGAGATAAGCTAATAATTCAAGGGTAACAATCAGTCAAGGACATACCTGCTGCAGCTTTGGAAGAGACTGCAGCCACAGGCACAGAAGAACTAAGTGGACAATTACCATAATTTGTCCTTTCAATATTCTTTCCATAAAATTGACAACCCAATTGGCTTTTCAGCTCCAGCTGCAGAGTCATTACTAGATATCACATGGACCAAAATGGGGAAAAAAGAGCTGCTAAAGATGCAAGGAATTCTACAGCTACACTGTAGAAGGCATCAGCAGTTTTTCTTTTAACTTCCTGCCCCAGAAATTTGGTTAATTTTGAGCCAAAACATCTCAAAGCTCATTTCTTCTGTAGAAAAGCCTGATGGAAACCAACTGATGTGAGAGAAATTCAAGCACCACACAGAAAATGCCCTTCTCTCCATTATTCACACTTTGTGGTGAGAGAACCTCAAAATGGGTAGGGGGAACCTCTAGTTAAAATGGATTTGCCAAACTCTAACTCTCAAGTCACACTTTTTTCCCCCTCAAACGGCCAGCAGCCATTGAAAGAAAAAGGGACATAGGAAGTCTCACTGGTTTCTAATGGTAACAACTCAAAAAGAATGGGCCTGGGGGTCACAGAGGGACACTCTCTTACCCTGAGGTCTTGTTTCTGGAAAACACCAGGATTGCTGAAACTGGCTCATGGCATCCAAGGGTCTGACCTTTTCCTTCACCATCACTTAGTAAGTGCCATTGGGTGGGAGGAGCTGGCATTCCAGAGCTCAGGGAGGAAGGAATGCTGAGCAATCCCTCTGAGCCTGCTGCCAGGCCCCCTGATCACTCTGCCCCTTTCATTTCCTCCAAAGGGAAGAGGTTCTGTGCTTCGTTGGTTTGGGTTTTTTTTCCTCTTCAGACCACAGCATAAAAACAAGCCAAGAAAAAAAGAGAGATATCCAGAATATGACAAAACTTGGAAAAGAGATGGGAAGATGTACTAGAACCTCTTCATAGAAACCACAGCAAATCAACATCATTATTTTACAGTCACACTTTTCCAGAGCTCTCACCCCACCCCAGTTCCTCTGCTCTGCCCATGCTGGCAGCTAAACCCCAGTTCTGCTTGCAAAAGGCTCAGGCACTAATAAAACACTCATCATTTCAGTTCCTAGATGAATAAATACTCCTGCTGCCACTCTAAGCTGTCACAAGGATTTGTAGCTGCCTTCATTACACCCCTTCCAGACACAGTATAATTACACCCGATGTTGCTTTAAGTCTCAATGAGGAAAGGAAAATGCAAGAGATTAATCAGAGTATTTTTTTAAAAAAAGACTTCTAAAAATACTCTAAAGAGACCAGAAAACCAGATGAGTGGCATTCTCATTTATTACTAAGCCAGGCACTGGATACAACAATCAATTGACTTGATAGATAACACAGATCTACTGCCTCTCCTACTTGGTTCTAGAAGCTCTCATTCAGAGCCAGATCAAGATGCAATTCTCTCTATTATTGTCTCTCTCACTCACTGGAGTGTATTTTTGGATGTGTGTTTTCAGCATTCTCTCAAGGGGTGTTGCTGTCATCATCATTTTGAGTTAGCTTTTTCCTCTCTCCTTGTCCCTATCCTGTAATAATATATTTCTTTTTGGAGCACACATGTCCTAAGATGCTGTTCAATTCTGCCCTTCCAGAAGCTGATGAGGACTTGGTTGCTGCTTTCAGGGCACACATGAGTAGCTGCAGACATGCAAGAGAAATTTCCCATATGCTACTCAAGGATTTTTTTTACACAAGCCTGGATTGGCTTTCCATGATACATCATGTGATGTTGACAAAGCTGTTGAAGCCCCTCAGCTCTTTGCTCCTGGCCACTTCAGCCTTGATAAAATGGATCACTTTTCTGCATCAAATAAAACATGTTCACCTGTATCATCTTTGAGAGTAACTCCATGAGCTTCTTGGCAAGCTGGATGATAACTGGAAGAGGGAGATTGAGGTGAGACATGAGGAGGGAATTCTGGAGTGTGAGGGTGGGGAGACCCTGGCCCAGGTTGCCCAGGGAAGCTGTGGCTGCCCCATCCCTGGCAGTGTTGAAGGGCAGGTTGGATGGGGCTTGGAGCAGCCTGGGCTGGTGGGAGGTGTCCCTGCCCATGCAGGGGAGTGGATCTAAATGGCCTTTCAGGTCCCTTCCAACCCAAACCATTCCATGTTTGACATTCTGACCCTATCCTTGCATGTTTTTGTTGCAGAGCACAAGCCCACTGGCTGGACAAACCTGACAGCTGATTTCTGGCAAGAGCACAAAACCAAAACAAACACTTGTCCTTTGCAGCTGGCCCAGCTGAGCTGGGCAGAGGGGGTGTAAATATTCCTACTGGAGCAACCACAGAGACCTGATCCAGGAAGATTTCAGCACTTAACTCACTGTCACCTGAGCTGCTAGCAGGAACATTTATTACAAATGTGTAACACAATAAAATAAGACACTTGCTTTTCATGGTGCAAATGCTCTTACAAAGGCAAGAGGGGGGGAAGAAAGAGGGCAGTCTGTGCCTGGCAATTCCTGCTCGGATTAAAAACCATTAACTCCTGAGAAACTCCAGGTACCATTTGGTGACTCTAAGGCAACAGCTCTGGTACCTCCTCAGTGTCTTCTCCTCACCTGCTCAAGCATTGTCCTTCCACAGAGAGCCCCTGGGACTGACACCAGCAGTGCTCAGCTCCCAGCTGGAGAACAGCTCCAAGCTCCAGTCACACCTGAGTGCTCGTGTGGCTGGAACACAGCCCCCAGGAGAGGAAACTCATTCAGAAATTAGGAAATAAAGTAAAAAGAGGAAGCTCCAACCTGCAGTAGGTGGCCTGAATACACTATGAGCAAGGGAAATACAAGATGGGCAACATGCCTGCAGGATGGAAATGACAAGGGGAAGAGGTAGGTAGCACTGGAGGAAGGAAAGGATATTAAAAACACAGCATCATGATTCAGTGCCAAAACCATTAAGAAAGCAAAGGAAATATGCTCAAAAGCAGCATAATCCATTTCAGTCACTGGATGCTGCTGCACTAGGGAAGGCTGGAGATGCCAAGGTTGGAAAGCCTGCTGTTCATTATTTTTGATTTAGGGCTGCACAGACAAGAGCAGTTTGCATGATGCACTGGGTGGATATTCTCCTATTGATCTCTCAAGACCTGGTTTTCTAAACTTCCCATCCATCACCCCTGCCAGTCCTGCTCAAATTCCCCTTGAGAGGAGGCTGAAGAGAAGCAACTGGCCTGTGTCTCAGGGCCATGGTCCAACTGGTTTATGAGAGCCAAGGACAACTGGGAGCTTGTGCTGATCCACTACCTCCATGACAGATGGGCAGCATTTGCAGATATTACTTTCTCCCTACTAGGACAGCTCTTCTAAAGGGCAAAACAAGTCTTGAGGAGCCTGTGCTCCCAGTCTTGCTTAGGGGAGGCAAACTGATGACAAGAAGTAGAATTCCTTTCCCAGCCCAGGCACCACTCACTCCACTAACACTTCATTCCACCTCTATGGAAACCAGGTCCAAACAGGTCTCTCCTCCCAGGGCACTGCCAGGCAGGAGAGACACTTGGCTCTTGGTCTTTGTGATGGGATTGTGCTGGTCTGCACCACTGCTGACACACCAACTTAAACTAGTCCCACAGGGCATGAAGGGGCTCCAGGAAAGCTGGGGAGGGGCTTGGGACAAGGGCAGGGAGGGAGAGGACAAGGGGAAAGGGATGAAAAGTGGAAGAGGGAGATTGAGGTGAGACATGAGGAGGGAATTCTGGAGTGTGAGGGTGGTGAGAGCCTGGCCCAGGTTGCCCAGGGAAGCTGTGGCTGCCCCATCCCTGGCAGTGTTGAAGGGCAGGTTGGATGGGGCTTGGAGCAACCTGGGCTGGTGGGAGGTGTCCCTGCCCATGCAGGGGGCTGGATCTAGATGATCTTTCATTTCCCTTCCAACCCAAACCATTCCATGATTGAAGCTTGGCCACAACCTTCACATCAGTTTTTTAAGGACACATGACAAACTGTCCCACCCTCTGCTCAGCCCATACCCAGTCACTTCCTAAGGAGTAGGTACATCTGAGTGGGGGAATGAGAAGACAGGTTATGAAACAAATGCAAAAATCCCCTTTTACACCTACTTCTCTGCTTTCTCATGGGTGATCTTTGCCAGCAACTACTATTTCTGGCCTGCGTTGGCCTGGCTGGGGAGGGCTGGGTGGGCAGAGGAAGCCTCATGGTACAGGCACAGCAACATGATTTCAAACTACACTTGAGCTAGTGCAGATTTGGAGCTATGGAATCATTCTTTTGTGATCTTGAAGTAATTTCTTAACACAGAGAAGCTGTGGAGGACAGGTCAGCACCCATTTTTGGGGAGCTTTCTACGCTTTGACCAGAAAAATTCAGCCTTGGCTAGAGAAAATATGGCAGCTCCTACAGTTTAGTTTTCATGACCAGCTTCTTATCTAACCCGTGGGAAGAGAAAAGGTCTTTCAGAGCAGCATGAATATCCTCTATATATCCAATTATTTCTCTGTTGCCCCATCCCAAGGAAGAACTCCCAAGGTCAGGACCAGACAAAACTCAGGAAAAGCTCGTGGCAGTTTTGACCCAAGCAAGGACTAGGAAATTCATCATCAAATGAATTGTTTTAAGATTCATCTCCCACATGTCCTGCTATCATTTTTGTTTGCTATGCTCTGCAAAATGTCTCACAAATTGATGGAATTTGACAGCCTTGAATCCATTATTTCAATTCTTACAGAAAATCTAGGAGGATCTTAAAAAAATATATCTCAGAAAGCTTCTCTCTTGCCCCTTTCTTGTAAAAGATGCAGATGTTAAGAACACAAAGCATGATTCATTTCCTCCCTTTCTGACATTTCAGGTATAAAAAAGGAAGCCAGGTATGAAGGGGACATGGTAGGTTAAGAGCAATCTGTCTGTGCTCCATAAGAGATGGGAAAAAAAAAGTGAAATTGCACATTATTAGATGATCTTCAGTTGCCCTCTCAATGCCAAGAGAAGCAGAATTAGGAGAAGGAGGAGTTTAAAAACCTGCAAATGGCTCCAGGTGCTCACTGGGGGAGGGAGAAGTGTTACTGCCTACCAGGTTACATGCCAGGAAATCTCAATATGAAGAAGAAAGCTGAAGAAGCTTTTTCAGGAAAAGGTCTCCAGAAATTGGGTCTGTTTCTCTGCAGATGGCTCAGCTAACTAACCTACAGGAGGCTCTGCCAGGTCAGCACACAGCAAGAACCCCAAACCCACACTTTGGAGTTAAAACAAGCAGCAAGGAAGAGGAAAAAGCAGATGCTAACTGGGCTTGGTGTCACTTTAGCCCAGGAACACATGATGGGCTCAGGACAAAAGTCCACCCAGAACGCAGCCAGAATTAGCCTTGTTTGGAGAAACAGCCATTATATAAGCTTCAGGTTTAGGGAAAACATATCATAAACCTGTTTACCTATTGCCCAAGGGCTCTACTATTAACCAATTACTGAGAAGTAGCTCAGAGCAGCAGTCCTTGCTCGCTTGGCTATTACAGTTGAGTATTTCAGGGCCTGCTAATGGGAGATAAATTCATGTATGGGAAATTGGCTGCAATCTCAGTAATTTTAGCAATAGTGCAGAATGGAACTGACCTTTGCTTTCACATGCAGGGGTCCAGAGGTATGATGTTATCATTATTTTATTTGTTGTGGAAGAAAGCTTTTCTGTTTGCAAGTACCTGAACAACTCACCTCAGCAAAGAAAAACACCATGTGAACTAGGGCTTAGAGATGGTCTAGGATCTAAAAAACCTACATTCTAGCCTCATCTTTGTCACCTCCTCAGTGTGACAGCAATTTTGTCTTGCTATGACTCACTTTGCCCATCTTTAAGGCTTGGCTGACTCAACAATCCCTTGTAGTTCCCAAATATACCCTTCTTTCTATTTGACACTTCCCTTATTTGGTGCTGACACCCTTGCAGCACCTCCAGGCTGCTCTCAGCTTCCACTGAGAGCCCACCTTGCCAAGTCAGCTGGGGGGAGATCAAATCATTCCCATAGGGACATCCCTTCATTAGGATAAATATTAAAGGGACTTTTCCAAGCCTAATTTTTACAGCTGATGCCCAAAGTACTCCTTAAGTAGCATCTGAAAGGCTTGCACTAGTCAAAGAGCACTTATTTTTTTGGTGGGGGAGTGTTCACCAACACAGCCACAAGTGAGTACCCTTGTCTGCAGAGAGTCAGGGCTGGATGGACATCAAACCCAACTCTGGTTGGATTTTCAAGCTTACTTATCTCCTTCCCTTTCCCTCTGCTGTTCTAGGCACCCAGCAGTGCTCCCCCATCCTCTGTCTAACCTCTGGTTCTGCAGCTACCTGTCCAAACTCTTGGAAGTCTAACATCACAGGCTTAATACACAAAGTGCTTATTTTTAACACAGACTGATGGCTTTTCTCCCAGATAATGATGATTGATTCTGTTTTCCATCCTTTGTCAAAGCTTGACACGTGCCTGGAATTTTAACTAGTTCTTCTTCTGATACTTCCAAGCATCCATCTGTTCCTCTGGATCCCTCTCATTCTCCAGCTTTAAATAATGAACTTTGCTACACTCAGAACAATCTATTAATAAATAACAATCTCAGAGATTACACAAGCCAATTAATAGTAAAGAGGCATCAGGAACTGATGTGATTAGATGAAACTGAATGGGAGATGTGGGAGGGCAGTGAAGCTGATAGTCTGTGTGTACAGAGGATTAGCAGAACCCTCTACAACACCTGGGGGGAAAGTTGTGCAAATAGAATCACAGAATCATTTTGTTTGGAAAAGACCATCAAGCCCAACCATTAACCCAACTCTACCAAGTCCAGAGCTAAAGCATGTCCCTCAGCACCATCTACACAGCTTATCAACACGTGCAGGGATGGTGACTCCAGCACAACCTGACAGGTCCTACCAGGCACACAGGAGAAGGAGAACCCAGCACCTCTGCAAAAGGGATTTTGGTGATCACAGATATGAAGTTGCATAAAATTCAGGAGTTGAACAGCCCCACATCATGCAGCAGGTTCTGGTGCTGAGCTCTGCCCTTCCCCTTGACCACATCTTAGAAACACAGTGCCTAGAAGCAAGGCAGCACACACCTCTGTGCAAGTTGTGCCTGAGCAGCATGAAGGAGGGAGTAGAACTGCATTAATTCTACCCTTCTCTGACACACCAAGTGAAAATGTTATTTGCAGCTACAGCTCAGGCCCAAAATCAAAGTCCAGCTCCCTCAGCACTAGGGATCCAGCACCATTGTTTAGTTGTTCTCCTTTAACTGGTTTGGATGTAGCACAACTGATCTGAGGAACATCCATCTCTAAAATCTCCTCTGTCCTTTATCACAGAATGGTTAAGGTTGGAGAGGACCTCAAAAGATCAGATTACCCTATCAATCCCTGTGTTCCTGCTCCCAGTACAGCAGATCCCAGCTGGCATAGCACCATTCAAGATCCCAGTTAAGGCTTGATCACTTTCTTTGCCTCCCAGCCTGGTGAAGCAAATAACAGATCAAAGGAATAGTGAAAGGTGAAGACTAGGGTGACATCAAGGGTGTCTGCTGTCCCACATGACTCATGGATATAACCAAGTTCCCTATTCCCAGTGGAAAAGACAGAGGCCTCCAGGGGGTGACTGAGCCCATCAGTGATCTGGAAGAATCCACCCCTTGATGAGCATCACCTAGAGAGAGCTCCATCTGACCAAGGATGGCTCTGCAGGGCTGTCCTGCTCCCCACAGCTGTCAGACTTGGACAGGGCTGTTCCCTACACCCATTGGGCACTTAGGAATGGACTAAACCTTTGGCTCAGACACATTTTTGCTGCACTTAACATTAAGCACATGCTTGAACCTTCAGCTGAATGCTCTGCCAATATCTTAATTTACTGTGTTTGCCATCTCATTTTGTTCCTTTCATTTGTGGTCTTTATTCTTCTGTCTTCTTCTCCTTTCTTTTCCATTTCTCAGTCTAACTCCTGTGGGTGTTGTTTTTTTTTTTACCTCATTTCTCCTCTCCTCTGCCCTTCATAATGACTTAATCTGGCAGGCAGTGTGACAAAGAATGACTCAAACATGGAGTTTCCCTGCACTCTAGATTCATCTGAAGATTTCTCCCAGATGCAACTCTAAAGCCCCAGATTCAATTTCCCTTTGACATAATAACTGAATTAATCTCACATTGTCATACATAAATTACTTGCCAACCCAGTGCCAGGAGACAAATAAAGAAGGGGGTTGAAAAAATAGATAAGAATAGGATTCAAAGGAAGGTGTGACAAGCAACAACAGAACAACAATAGGAGGCCAGTGGGTGACATCTATCACAGCTGACAAACAAGGAGAAAGCCATCTCTGTATCAAACCTCATAATTATTTACCTCTTCTTCTCTCAGCCCTGGAGCCATTAAACCTTAAACTGAGAATTTCTGTGTCTGGCAAAGGACACACGATCTAGAGAACTGGCCAACTAAAAAGCAATTATATCTGACTTTTAATTTAGTGGGGCATTTTCTTCTTCCTCACAAGATACCCTGCACAGAAATAACCCTGCTGCCTTTAGCTGGGAGAAAGACACTGCTCCTGCCTTAGAGAAGAGCTAGACAGTGCCCTTCCCACCCCCCTGTGATGGTTTAAAGGCTCCAGCTGCTTCCAAACTCCAGCTCTGCAAGGTTGCTTATTCTGGGAAGCTTTTAGGAGGCAGGGAGCCACTGCTCCTCAAGGCAAGATCCCAGCCTCCCAGCAAACTGCTCCCAGCCCTACAACAGGCTGAACTAAACAGGGACCACTGTGAATTTCCAAGGAATCCTGATGTCCTTGATTAGGTGGCTTCTGCCCTCTTCTTCTGGTCTCTCAGGCAGCAGTAAAATGGCAGTAAGGAATGGAATCTAGAAGGTGAAATGTGGAAGACGTCAACAACAGACACTTGAGGGAGCAATTCATAGCCAAGCTGTGAACATCTGTAGGGTGAGCCAGGGCAAAAACTGGTGCTCTGGACTACACTCCAGCTGCCAGGCTGCTTTGAAGCCCTCCAACTATCTTTCAGGGGATGAGCAAGTGACCAGGATGCCCACAAACTCCACAATTCCAGTGCCTGAGCATCACTTCTCACAGGTGCTTCTACCTAAGGGGTGGGAGAAGAGTGAAAAAGGCTTCTCTTCCCCTGCTGACCCACCCTTTTGTCAGCTCTGTAAATATTGGCTGCTGAATGAGAACACAACCCCCATAAAGCAAAATAAAAAAGGGTCCAAGAAGACCCTGAGTTTATAAAGAGAGGGAGGAGGGGACAGCCTTAGATGTAGAACACTGTCAGCCTTAGGGATGCTGAACTTCAAACCAAAGCCTGGTTTTATCTGCCTGTTGACAAAGCAAATGGGTTTGTTGGTCTTTCTAACCCGTCTCTGAGACAGTAAAGGTCTCTCTAATCTAGCAAAGGCATAACAAAAACTAGTGGCTTAAAGCTGAAGCTAAAGAAATCCAGGCTGAAAATAGGACATGCTTTCTTCATACCCAGCAGAAAATGTAATAAGCCATTGGAGCAGCTGGCCTAGGGGATGGAATGGATTGTATCTTCAGCCAAAACTGCCCATTTCCATCTTAAATATAATAAAGAAGTAAAAACAACCCCAAAACCCTCTTCATCAAGGCAAAATTACAAGCTAGATGGGAATTATCAAGGCACATTTCGTGCCACAGCCATACAGAAGGCTAGAGCTCTTGACTCTAATGTCCTTTTTGCTTTTAAAGGTACATGGGAAATTTAACTATCTTTGGATCACCCACTGCTCTGGCTTGAAACCAGCTTGGAAAAAAACAAGTTTAGCACAGTGAGCTATCAAATAAACAGCATTTGCTGTCAGCCCCATCACATGCACAGCCCAGGGAAGTCTGGTTATTAAGACTCGTGTTGTTCCTGGTTGCAGTCGTGGCACTTGGGCTTGTTTTGGGTCTGACTCTTCCCCCCACCCCTCAGTTCAGCACAACTGGAGAGCACACGGGTTGCCCACCTGCACGTGGTGCCTTCAGCATCTTGATCATTTATTCCCTTGACACTGAGGCAGCTGCAGGTCTTCTCCTGGCCAGTAAAAAGCTCTTACACCCCAAGCCTGTCCCAACACACTGGAGGGGGTGGGGACTTCTCCCTAAGCATTATGGCCCATCACACCAGCCCTGGTGGCTGCTGGGACAAGCAAAATCCAGTCCTCAGCATCTTCCTATTTCAAAAGGAAAGGAGGGACTTAATGTTATGCTCTGCCATCAAAAATTAAACAAATATTCCAAAAATAGGAATCAGGTAAACTAGCAAAGAAGAAAAGTCATTTCAGTGTAAGTTTTGGGTTTGCTTTTTAACTTCTTCCAGTCCTGAGTGGACCCAACATCCCTGGATAAATCCTTTCTTTTGAGTCTTGTCTGGTTGCAGCCACTGAAGCCAACAAGTCTGTGCAGGGAGGGTCACACAGAGTCTGTGTTTTGTGAGTTGGCTTCAAGAGTAGCAAGCTGGATTTGGGTTGGGTATTAGGAAGCACCACGCAATGAGAGAGAGAAACACTGGGGGGGGAAAAAGTGTCAAGAGCAGGAGTGAAAACCACCAGGAGCTGTTTTCTAGACAGCTTAAGCAATGAAGAACAGTTCTTCTATCTCTCCTCAGCCTGGAGATGCAAACACATGGAAAGCTGTTGATAATTGAGAAGATGCTCTGAAGGAAAGAGGTCAGGCTGACTTTGCAATCACCCTTTCCTGAGCACCTGGCACTGCATGCAACCATCACGCCCCTCTCTCCCTTCCAGGAGGTGCCAAAGCCCCTCCAAAGAACTGAAGGAACTTTCCATAGCAAGAGTGGGAGATCATTGTCCCTCCTCCTCCCCCCCACTTCCATAAATAACATCAGCCACTGACCTTTTCAAACACAGTGCTTGCTGTAAAATATTACTTTACAGCTCTCACCAGTACCAGTGGAGGAAGGGACTGAGGAGAAGTCTCCAGGCTGCTGGAACACCAGATAAAGGGCTCTGTGGTTGTAACAACCCACATGGAAGTTTTATGACTATAACCCTGGCATTTAAAATTAATATAGTTAAGAGAGATATTGTTTTACAGCTTAATGGCTTTTTAACAAGGTGAATGCCACGATCCCTTGCCTCAGGGGAGAAGAAGAAAGGAATATGGAGGGTCTTCATGCTTTTGTGCCTCTTCAAAGATTTTCACTGGCAGAAGAGCTTTAAGGACCAGGTGCAACCCTCGATGAGACCGGATTTTAATTGATGTCTCTTCTGTGCTATTAACCCTCTGACTGTGCACAGAGGTCCACAGAGAGCAGAGGAACAGGACAGATTTAGCCCAAAGATGCTTCCACCTCAGTGAGACGAGAGGCTGGTGATGGATTTTTTCCAGTGCTGATAAACTCCCTTTTCATCTGTGCTTTCAGTCCTTCTCTTCTGCCCTTGTTTTCTTGCCTATTCAGAAGGTACCTCAGCACAAAACTCTGCTTTCTTGTCTGAAAGGCCTTTCTGCCTTGGGCTCCAAAAGCTTCCTTGGAGCTAGGGCAGAGATCAGGAGCCTGCATCGATTTTAATTCACTGAACTTTTATTGCTGCGTTTAACCAGATGCTTTTTTAATAGAACAAACCCATGAATCAAGAAGTGCCACTTATTTTGCTGCTGGCTGGCTGACTGCTGAAACATTCTTTGCAAAGCCATCAGATCCAATTCTGCTAACCCAGGCATGCTCTGCTCACAACACCATCCCTAAAAATCCCCCCCCAGACTCTGCCACATCTTCCAAAGGCTCCGTGGGTGCCAATATTTGGAGTGGCTGGCTGCAGAACCTGGCTGCATTTTGAAGATCTCTCCTTCAGGGGGACTGGATTTCTCTCCTGGTTTACACTGGCTCAGATTGGGATTAGTCTGGCTCCCAGCAGGATGCTTTCAAACCAGGGTGCAAGTACATCCACCCTTGTTATGTAGAGAGGCTGTAACACCAGAGCATCGTGCTGCATTTCTTTGGTAGCAGCAGGGGCTCAGAGTAGCTCAAACACTGCCCAGAAGGGCGTGAATCTCAGAGTGGTTGGGGTTGGAAGGTCCCTCTGGAGATCTAGCCCTGCCAGAGCAGGATCCCCTAGAGCAGATCCCACAGGAACACGTCCAGGGTTGGAATGTCTCCAGGGACGGAGACTCCACAGCCTCCCTGGGCAGCCTGTCCCAGGGCTCTGGTACCCTCAGAGTCAACAAGTATTTTCTCATACTCAGGTCAAACTCTGTGTACCAACGTGTGACCATAGGAAGGTCTATCCTGGGCAAACTACTGAGCTCCCAGACCGTGGAATGTTAGTTCCTGGATGCCCTGGATGCTTTTAACTGTTACTGTGATTTTCTTGGCCTGTGACTGTTTACCTAGGCAGTTTCCCTCCCACTAGAACAATAACTACATTTGCAACACCACAAATCTTTACCTCATCTGCAATTTAACCCAGCAGAGGACATGGATCATCAGCAAAAACATTAATAAAAGTATTGAATAGCTGTGCACCAAAACAATCCATCCCTGGGGAACCTGCTTGAAACAACTTTTTTCATTGATATTGTTCCTTGAACAAATGCATTTTGAGCTGTCACTGAGCCACACTCCCATCCATCTAACAGGGGCCCCATTAATTCCACCTCACGGAAGTTTTTCTTAATCAACATCTCAGATAACACCAAGTCTTAGAGGGAACTAAGGCTGTGCTACTAACACCACTGCAGACATCAGCCTGCTCCATACACCTGTCAAACAAGACACCAGGTTTCTTTGGTCACCTTCGAGGACACTCTGCTGACTTCACATGAACTTGATTTTTATCCTCTGGTTTGTTCCTGCCCAAGCACCAGCTCAGCCTTTCCTCTGGGTAACACAGGGCTGACCTCAGGCTGCTGCTCCTCACACCATCTGGCTTGGCTCTTCTGTTTATTTCACATCTTCCAGGTCTCAGAAGGGTTTTGCAGAATGGAAGGACTGTGAAGGGTGCCCATCTCCAGCCAGGCTGGGAGCTGGATACCCACCCACACCTCTGCCATACTCCACCACACACCCCCCAGCTTTCCAAAAGCCTTATTAGTTAATTAATCTATCTGCATGGCTTCTAGACACCAGAGCTGGCTTGCAGCCAGCCAGGGCAGAGCAAGGGCAGAATGAGCTCATGTCTGCCTGTACCCATGCATTTAGATGTTCTCATCAAGGTGGAATAATTAAAATTAACACCTTGGTTCCTAAGCTGGTTTTGGTGCCTCCATTCCGGGATCCCCAATTCCAGAAGGACAAGGAGCTCCTGGAAAGTCCAGCCCAGGGCACTGAGATGCTGAAGGGGCTGGAGCATCTGCCTGTGAGGAAAGGCTGGGAGAGCTGGGGCTGCTCAGCTGGAGAAAAGGAGGCTGAGGGGGGAGCTGATCAGTGCTGGGCAATATCTCCAGGGGGTGTCAGGAGGATGGGGCCAGACTCTTCCCAGTGGTGCCCAGGGACAGGACAAGGGGCAATGGGCACAAACTGGAGCACAGGAGGTTGGACCTGGATATGAGAAAATACTTGTTGACTCTGAGGGTGCCAGAGCCCTGGGACAGGCTGCCCAGGGAGGCTGTGGAGTCTCCATCCCTGGGGACATTCCAAGCCTGGACGTGTTCCTGTGGGATCTGCTCTAGGGGATCCTGCTCTGGCAGGGGGGTTGGACTAGATGATCTCCAGAGGGACATTCCAACCCCGACCACTCTGAGATTCATGCCCCGCTGGGCAGTGTTTAAGCTACTCTGAGCTCCTGCTGCTACCAAATAAAGGCAGCACAAGACTCTGCTGTCACAGCCTCTCTACGTAACAACCACCACTCTGATTTTGCACATCCCTGGGAGCAGATCAGAGCCATGCAAGTACAATACAGCCAGGTATCAGCAGCCACCCTGACAAAAGCTTAAGGATCTGGAAAGAAAGGTGATTTCCAGGCTAAACCTTGGCAGGAGATGCTTCCCTCTTGTGTGATCTGGCAGAGCAGGCAACCAAGCAGTTACATTTCAGCACAATAATCCTTCAGCAGAAAATGAGACCATTCACCTCTCTGAAGTTAAACATGCAGCTGCTAGCCCTTCAGGATCACACATTTTCTTCATCCCACTCTATCAATTGTTCCTGCAGCCTAAATGCAAGATTCAGTGGTTTATTCTACTAAAACCCTCTCCAGCACAGCACACAAGGCTGGCAGTGCTGCCCTAGCCAGCTCTGTACCTGTGCTTCCCGGGCACTCCAAAAGTCTTTGCAAGGAGAGGGAATAAATAAGCTCTGAGTGACACAGTTTTTAACAACAAAATCATTCTGTGGACAGTGTGTAATGAGTTCCAGTCAGAGCAAGTTATGGAGGAATAATTTCCTAGTACCTGGAGCTAGCAACTGCTTCATGGCTGCTTTTTATTTCTAGGTTGTAAATTGATTTTATACATCATTTATCAATGGGGACCTGGCTATATAATAGGTATATTTTAATATTTATGCCTCTCCACCCTCATGCTCAGCAAACAAATGGGAACAATAGGACATGGTTGGTGTTACAAGCCACTGGGATATTTCCCCCTGCTCCTAGGTAAGGTGATGAAGGTCTGCAAGTGACAGATAAACCCAGAGAAATTTGATTATGCGATGCATAAAGAATGACTCCTGTGTTACTGAGAAGGATTAAAGAAGTGCTGAGGGCCTAAGTTTTGTGCTGCATTTCCATATATTGCCTTTATAAGCCAAAGGCACCAACATCCCCAGAGGGACACACACACCATGTCCAGGAGGCTGCAGGTCCAGAGCACAAACCACAGCATTTCCCCAGGGCCACGTTTGTCCCGAGCCCCTGAGGGGATGTGCTGGGGTGACCCAGGCTGCTGCATTGTCATTATTCCTCCAGATCCCACTAAACAAATGCAGAAAACAGGAAAGTATATCCCTGCTTTAAAGCAAAGGGCAAGGCTTCTGCTCTGGGAACAACATTGGAAAGCATAGGTACCAAACTGCCTTTGCACCTCCTCAAAACGCTGACCCATCCTTTTAGTGCTCACTCATCTGTCACTTTCCATCCCAGTGGTTTCCCTGCTGGGAAGCAGCTATTCTGAATGTTTTCCAAAACACTTCATGCCTCTCTGTTGATTTTTCATCAAAACAAAGTCAAACCTCTGACACTTTCCTTCCTTCGTGCTTGGACTATCAGCTCTATTCCAGTCTACTCCAACATGACTCCTGCAGGAAGATGTTGTGCTCAACCCTGCTGCTCCAGAGATGGAACATGAATATTCAGCAGAGAAACTAGGCAAACACATTTACTCCCTACTCACAGCTAAAGCTGTTCTTTTCAGGCAGCTACTTCATCTGTGGGCACAGGGCTATTTAACTTGCAGAAAGGAGATGAACACTCAGAACCTGCACCCTGGTGCTGTGCAGAAAGACAGACTTCATTCATGGGCACCTAATTCAGAGCCACATTGGCAGGCTGGTAAAAAAGCCTGAGCTCCATCTTCAAGCATGTGGATCTACCCACCCTAGAGCCATCAAGTGAGGGAGGGAGTTACACTCCACAGCTCTCAACTGCAAAAATTATCTCCCCATTAGTGGTGTTGATTAGATGAGATCTACTCTCTGCTATGTTAAACACCATGTTTGTTTATAGATACAGGTACAGCCAGGAAGTATCACAACCTCAGCCAACAATAGCAAAGCAGGAGCAGCCAATGTACCTCTGCTTTCCTTCCCACACACTCCAAGTGTCTCAGTTAATAACAACACCTTGTTAATATTTTGCAGCCTCACTTAGCTGGGTACCTGGAAGTGCCTTTCCAGGCGCCTCCCCATGGCAGTTTGCCTTGGCAAGCTCACAGAATCTCTTTGTTTGGAAAAGACCTTAAAAATGACAGAATCACAGAATATTAGAGGTTGGAAGGGACCTCTGAAGATCATTGAGTCCAACCCCCCAACAAGGGTGAGAGTCCAACTACCAACCTGACACTGACAAGCCCTTAACTAAGATGAAGCCAGAGGAGTGAAGTGACTTGACCAAAACCCAGACAGAACACACCTACAGAACCCTTCTTGCTTCTGCTTTAACCAGAAACTCAAGTGCCCTTTTCCAAAAGCATGAAGGAGATCAGAAGCTGTCCCTTGCAGGCCAAAACAGAGCTGAAAGTTGAGGTTACATCCCTGCAGCTTAATGCATTTCTCTGTGTCAGTCAAGCATGCTCTTGGCTTGCAGCAGAGGCAGCCAACAACATCACACACATTCCTTAAAATATTAGCCACCAATTTCCCTGCCTTTACAACCCTGGACTGTGGAAGTTGTTGGCTCAATATGGAGTGAAGGCTGCAGAGTGAAGGACAGCAATGGTTAACCAGGCCAGTAAACAACCTCAGCTTGACAGCCTGCCAGAACTTCATTGTCTATTGCCAATAAAGGGGAGCATTAGAGAAAATGCAATTGAGAGGACAAGGCATAATGCAGGTAATGGGATGTGCTCATCACAGGCTCAGGCTCCAGGTAATCAGTATCTGACAAATGCTCTGGAGAATGGGAGCACTGCAACCAGGAGGCAGCAATAAACACACTGAAGAGATCTGCTCAGTAGTGGGAGGAAGAGGAGACCTTAGAGCAGCTTCCAGTGCCTGAAGGGGCTCCAGGAAAGCTGGGGAGGGGCTTGGGACAAGGGCAGGGAGGGAGAGGAAAAGGGGGAAGGGATGAAAACTGGAAGAGGGAGATTGAGGTGAGACATGAGGAGGGAATTCTGGAGTGTGAGGGTGGGGAGAGCCTGGCCCAGGTTGCCCAGGGAAGCTGTGGCTGCCCCATCCCTGGCAGTGTTGAAGGGCAGGTTGGATGGGGCTTGGAGCAGCCTGGGCTGGTGGGAGGTGTCCCTGCCCATGCAGGGGGGTAGAACTGGATGATCTTTAGGGTCCCTTCCAACCCAAACCATTCTGTAACTCTAAGATCCTGAGGCTCTGCTTGTTTAGGACAGCCTGAAAGCACCTCTTGCTCCTTGCCCCCTCTTCCCCCCACCCCCCATTCTTCACCTTAGCTTCTTCTATTTCTCCAAATTCTGGTGCAGATCTCCCAGTTTCTATGAATTGGAGAGCAATGTGGCTTTGCTCCATCTCTTACCTTCTCATCTTAACATCCTGTCCCCTGACAGATGCTAACTTAGCAATGGATAAGCAGGTGGAAACTGCTTATTGCTTTTTACAATGAGATAGATTAGAAGTTACTGGCTAATTAGATGACAGATAAATTCAATAGCATTTGCCTAGAATCATCAGTGGTGTTAAAGCAGTAAGAGGCCAGATATGACAGATGGAGCTTACTCAATAAGATAGTTTCAAATTTTCTTGTACTTCTGATGATCCCCTCAGCAGATTTCAAAGACATGCAATTAAATCAACATTCAGAACTGAAGGTCTCCTTGGCTGGTTACAAAAATTGATGGTGGAGGCAGAGACCTGCCTTGCAGCACAAGAACAAGGCAGAATTTCCAGGCCATAGACTATTCCAAACATTCCTGTTTCTGCCTCCCCCAAAGGAAACCCACCACCAGAGGCAGAAGCTCCAAATCCCTTCCTTTCCACACAATTTCTGTCCCAGAAAACATTTGCAAGAATAATCCAGTGATGAAGTTGACAGCTGAGAGACAAAGTACCTGGAGATCCTGTCTATTCCATGTAGCACTCTTAATTAAGATACTGCTTTTCAGGTGACACCACTGACAGAAAGAAGAGAAAACTGGAGTGATTTAATCTATCAAGGCAATGGATACACAAACTTCACAGAAAGGAGAAGCACAGGAGAAGGAAACAGATGATTGTGAACATCTACATTCTTCCTTGTGCTTTCAATTTGCTGAGTAGCATTTTTGGGGGGGGGGGGGAAGTGGTGTGAGTCTAAAAAAATATGCTTTGTCAGGCAGGAATGACTTCTTGCCCCTGTTTGCCTCCCCCACAGTAGCTTCCAAGGTCACTCCACAGTTATTCAGCACAAGGGCCTCTGAACTTATTTGGCTTGACATGCCAATTTTGTCCTACCAGGCCACAGGCAACGTCTTGGAGGAGCTGCAGCCTCGGGAGACTGACCAGGAAAGGAGTCCCAGCTGTGCCCTGAGCAGCTCTGCCCTGACAACTGTCACTGGAATGTAACTAGAAAGCTACAAAGGCAGAACAGCAGGGCTAAACCACCCCAGCCCTGTCCCTCCCAGGAGCCCAGAGAGTTGATTGAGAAAGACACATTCAACCATTCCATTTAAATAAAAGCTATGGTGTCAGCAGAGGAAGCTGGACTTGCAAACTGATCCTTTTCCTACCATCCCTCACAGCAACAAGGCTGACATCTGAATCGAGGTCAAGCTTGTTTTCAAAAGCAAGAAGGGATTTGATGGGCTTGCTCTGCACCTGCATCAGCACAGCTGGGTGACAGGATGCTCTGTGACTGGTGTCTCACCAGCTCAGCCTCTGCCCTTGATTCTCATGCTTTCTCAGAGAGGTGAAGTCTCTAGAGGAAAAGCTGGAAGTCTAGGCTCAGCTCCCAGCTCTACCACAAAGTCCTACAAGATCCCAAGGAAGTTATCTAACCCCCTTTGGCCCTCATGGTACCTTCTGTGAGAAAACTCAGCCTTGCTCTTGCCCAGGCTGCCCCTTGGGGAGGAGTTGGATGCAGCGCTGGTGTGATGAGGAGGTGGTAAAAGAAAGTAATCATGGTGATTGAGACCAGAACAAGCATAAAGGAAAAAGAACACCCAAAAAGCTCCACTGCTGGCTCTGCCCACCCCCCAGCTGTCTTGTTCAGAGCCAGAGTCCCCAAAACACATCTCAGTGACTAGTGCCAGGACCAGCTGTTAAACCGTGGGTGACTCAACAAGCAGCAGAGACTGTCTGTGCTGTGCAGAGGTCTCCAGGCCTCCAGCTTTGCCTCATCTCAGCACAAACAAAGGCACAGGGGAGGTACAACCCTCACAGCCCCCTCTCCATACTCTCCCTTCCTTATTATTCCATCCCCATGATCTCAAGCAACACATCTCAGATCAGGGATCAAATCCATCCCTCGACACCCCTGGCCAAGCACATAGCTTCATATCCCTGGAATAACTGCAGCACAGAGCCCAGCCTGGCACCAAAACACCAGTGGTGAAGTTCTGATCTTCCAGCCCCCCCAGTCCCTTTTAAAACTCTCAATTCCCACTAAACATCTATTTATCCTAAAGCCACAGCTTCAGCCTGCAGGTTCAATGGTTCTCTGGCAGCCCCAAAGTCCCTTCTCTTGTCAATGGACTCTCACTTGCAGGCTAAGCCACTAAATCATTCAGTGACTGTCTGCTGAAAAACCATCACTGAGAAAGGGTTGATGCTGGGAATGCACACAGGGACACAGGCATCTCTTTAAAGCCATCTCTTTAAAGCAGTTTTTCTTTTGCAGATGGGGAGGTGCAGCATAAAGGGATTAACAAAGTCCTTTGGTGAAATCAGGGAAGTTGTGTCAAAGCTGTGCCCACTATCAAAGAATCAGACTGGTTTGGGTTGGAAGAGACCTTCAAGATTATCAGGTTCTGACCCCCCTGCAAGGGCAGGGACACCTCCCACCAGCCCAGGCTGCTCCAAGCCCCATCCAACCTGCCCTTCAACACTGCCAGGGATGGGGCAGCCACAGCTTCCCTGGGCAACCTGGGCCAGGCTCTCACCACCCTCACACTCCAGAATTTCCTCCTCATGTCTCACCTCAAGCTCCCTCTTCCAGTTTTCATCCCTTCCCCTTTGTCCTCTCCCTCCCTGCCCTTGTCCCAAGCCCCTCCCCAGCTTTCCTGGAGCCCCTTCAGGCACTGGAAGGTGCTCTAAGGTCTCCCTGGAGCCTTCTCTTCTCCAGGCTGAACACCCCAACTCTCCCAGCCTGTCTCCAGAGCAGAGCTGCTCCAGCCCTTGGATCATCTCTGTGGCCTCCTCTGGACTCTCTCCAGGACCTCCATGTCCTCCTTATGTTGGGGGCTCCAGAACTGGACACTCTGCTCCAAGTGGGGTGTCAAGTGCAGAGCAGAGGAGCTGAACCTCTCCCAACCTGCCTGCTACTCTCTAGTGCACATTCCTGATAACCTAATTCCTTATCACAACAGCACTTGCCAGAACTTGAAGTATTTCTTTATATATTTAGCATCCTCTATTTGCAAGGAAATCCCAAAAAGCACTTTTTTCACTGCGTCCTATTTGGGAGGGAGAACAGTAAAACACAAACTACATTTATCTCACTCCCAAAAGACAGTCTCTTCTATCTGACCCAAGATCAGGATTGTCATGTCTATCTTCTCTGCAGTAGCCAGGCTGTGGGAAGGGAAGCAGATACCTGCTCTTATTCCACTGCTACTTCCATCTTTGAAAATCTCAAGCTTTAGATCCTTCAATTCTTTGTCTCCTCTTGAGACAGTGATAAAATGCATTCATTACCTTGACTTCAGTGGATGGAAAATGAGGGGAAAGTGGTTGTTTATTAGATGTTGAGAAATACCAAACCCTTTTAACTTGTACTTTAAAAAAGAAAAAGGAGGGGGAAAAGAGGCAGAAAGGTAATTTTCCAGGAAGCTCCTGTCACTATTTGAAAAGAGAGTAAAAGGACTGCTTTTATTATCTGCTTTATTTATGGTTACTTCGTAATGACACAGACAAGTACATTAGTTGCTCAGCTACTTCCCTGCTGCTGCCTTTGTCAAGACAAGCTAGAAATCAGATGTACACCTGTTTGCTACAAGCTGAACTAAATAGTCACCCAACACTGGGTTTTGCTGGGTCTGACTTGGGAAAGCCAAAGCGTGGTGCAGGGAGTTAATGGAGATTTACACCATCCTGGGCCTCAGGGCAGCTGGGTTTAGGGAGAGAGGTCAGCTGAGGAAAAGGGAACACACGGAGTTGTGCAGGATTTCCTGCCTCCTTCTGGGTTAAATCATTTTAAAACTGACCAAGGTGAGCATCTTGCCAGGATGGAAAGCAGAGATGAGGGCTGTAGCTTCATTTCTCAACACACAGGATAGAGGCCAGTTAAGAACCAGAGACAGTGGAGGAAAAAAAAAGAAAAAAGGGGGTTGGATTTGGGTCCAGAACACGATGGCAGGAGCCCTCCAGGGTATTTCAGCACCAGGCTGAGAGATCAGCTCCCAGGTCAGGAAAAGGGAGCAGAAAAACTGCCACCCTTCCTGCAGGAGATCAGCTGGAGGATCCCCCAAGCCCTTCTCAGCTTGGAAGAGTTTTGGGAATCCAAGGGAGCTGGTTTAGATTTAGTATCTGATATTTTCTCTACTCGAAACTAGTGCTTAGCAGGAGTGTGAGCAAACGCTTGAGGACAAGGCTAAATAGAAGGGAGCAGCAACCGTGTGTGTCACAGTCCCTCTCCAGCACCCTCTCCTCTAGTTTCCATATTTAAAACCCAACCAAACCAACTTGCTGCCATAAAGCCCTTCCAGCTGGTGCCAGAAGAGCCTCCCAGCTGATACTGCACATACATTTGTCCAGCCCAGTGTGGAACATTGGGTGCAAAGAGCAAAGGCTGGAGGCAGGAGGGGCATGGAAAGGACAAGGCAGGTCTGAGCACTGACATTGGGTGTGGAGGCTACATCCCCTTCAGTGCACCCTGAGGGATTTGGTGTTTGGTGTTTGCTATAGATTTTCTGGTTGCCCTGTACACATTGTGATAGAGCTCAAAGCTTTCTTGCTACCAGGCACAGACAGTTCTTAATTAAGTGGCTTAACTGTAGTTATTTATACTGCAGACAATGATCTCTGGATCCAGTTCTGCATCACCAGGGTACAGTTGGCTTTCAATTGCAAGTAGTTAAAGAGATTGGAGGTCCCTTAGACAGCTGCTTAAGGTGAATGAACAATCCATCCCATCAACATTACAGCAGCCAGGAGGAGAGAAGTGATGCAGCTATTAAAATCTGTTTCTAATAATTCAGAATGGACTTGAAGTTATCCCAAATCTCCTGCTACGAGGCAGAGTTCTATTATGCCATTAACCCAGCCTAGAGCAAAGTGGGGTGCTACAGCTGTGCAGGGAGTTGGGAGCAAGGCAACCTGTGCATGGAAAGGCAAAGGAACATCAGGATCTGACACTGGGGCAGGATCCTGCCCAGAAGGTAAGAGCTAAGGTTTTGTGACCACTTCTTTCCTTTCCCCTTCGTTACCACCTCTTTTCTTTTCCCCCTCAGCGATTTTTCCAAGTGTTCTCCACCAAAACCTGCAGCTGTCCTGCACTTGACCCCTGCACCTGCCTCAGAAGAAACTGCAGGTTTGTGTAGCAGGTATCATATGCTGGGAGTGCAACAGGTTGCTGCTGAGTGGGTCACCTGGCTCATGTATCACTTCCCACTGCAATCTGCTTGACACTTGTTTACTCAAGCACAGTAAGAGCCAAGCTGTTTGTTCCTTGGTGCACATTCCATCTGGCCTGACACAGCTTCAGACAGGAGGTGTGGGAAGGAGAGAAACATCCTCCAGCAGCTTGTGGGAGGGTATGGTCATCCTGCTTTGGCTGGAGGATTGGATGCAGGAGGAGCAGCAAGAGAGAAAATAATGAAGAGGTGTTTGTTTGCACAGGGGACTCCTCAGAGCAAACCAGCCCCCTGTCCAGTCTGGTTATTAGCAGGTGGGGAGCTCTTGGTATTCTTCAGTGCAGCTAACTGGGCAGGTTAAGGGGCTTTGTTCTGACTCCAACATAAATCTAACCCCTTATGTTGTTCATGAAGTAACTATCCTGACTGTCCCCTAAGAAACAGCTGCTCTGCTGATTTAGGCAGGTTTGAAACAGGTAAGAGGAGATTTGCAGCCTCCAGAACAAAAGATGTGGCTTTTGCAGCTGTGCTCAGAGTCCAGCACAACTCAGAACTGAACACAACTTTGGCTACTGCCCTCTTTAAGGTAAACCAGGCCAAGATGATCTCTGCAGCTCCTTTTGTCTTGAATAAGGTTGCTTGCTCTGTGTCCTGGCTTTGTATTCTCACATTGCTCTCCCTCATTATGGTGTCTAAGTGCAGTGCCTGGCAGAGCAGCATCCTGACCCCTGGCAGTGACTGTCAGTGCAGCCAGAATACAAATGCACAGAAACTGGGGCAGGGCCACTGCTTCCCCAGCAGCTCTGCCAGCATCCACACTGTGATTGTTGGAGCTTTTGCAGAGGGATGATGCACTGAAGAAAGGTTGCACAGGGGTGCTATTGCCTGCCAGGTATTGCAGCATTCCTCTGGTTCCTGACAATTCTCTGTCATGGCTTTCAGCACACCTGAGACTGCAGTGGCTGCTGCAGATGAAGAAATAGCTCACCCAGCTCATCCATTCTGTCACTGAAGAGCTGCTACCAGGAGCAAGGTGACAAAGCAGCAGCCCTTTTGGGTGCCTGGAAGTTCCTACTTCTGCTCACCATAGGTGTTCCCTGAGGCATTCTGGCAGACAATGCTGCCAAAACAGCCAAGGCCAATCCACTTAGGCTCCCAGAACCCTCCTCAGGGGGCTCTTCAGCCCTCCTCCAGCAGCAGCTTCAAGGCACCACAGTCCCCATCCCTCCTCCTGCCAGGACACATCTGAGAGAAAGCAAGCCCAGGCAGGGGGAATAAAGGCCACCCAGCAGCACCAAGGATGCTGCCTTGGTCAGAAACGTTCTGATAAAGGATTTAGGGAGAAAAGAACAGGGGAAAAAATGCCCCCAGAGCACTGCAGCTCCATCTGTCTCTGACACGAGCAAGCACATTGAGCACTAAGGAGTTTGCTTTAGATATTTTTTTCCCCCCTGCTGATTGATAACATTTCCAGAGTGTTATTAACTGCACTGGGCTTTAACACTTTAGGGTGATCTATGGAGCAGCAGCAGCTTAAAAATATTTGGCACTCCAGCCATGGATTATAGGAGAGAGTAAAAGCTGAAGCAGTTGCTGAGAGCATCACCATCTGTCAAGGTGTGTGTGCACACAGGGAGGGTGGGATGGTGGGCATGTCGTGCAGGGCAGCAGTTGAGGAAGGGCAGCTGGCTGGTGCAATGCATCACTTCAAAATAAAGACACTTCATTTTGCTTCCAGAAGCCCCAGCTGCTCCCAGGAGTGAGAAATGGGGTGACCACATTCAGAAAAGAAAAAGAGGAGGGAAAAGAGATAGAGTGATGGAAAGAGCTGCAGATGTTTTCAGAATAGAGATGTCAAAGGAGCAGCCTGCTCAGGACACACTGTCTTGGAGACCAAGGGCAGATGAGAACCTTGGGGTGAAGGGTAGGCAACCCCATTTCCCACTGCTTAGGGAAGATGGTCAGTCCTCACTTTTTTGGAAGTGGCAATGAGCTTGAACCACCTTATCCAGCATTTCCCAAGGCAGGGAAAGGCACAGGGTGGATTCCACTCTCATTACCTGGGCATTTAATTCGCAGTGAGCTGGAATGTTGTGGAAAACACTACGACTGACTGGAGAAGACACCTGCAGAATGAGGTTGAAATATTTCCCAGGCAGCACTTGACCTGCCAGGGAGCTCCGTTCTGACAACACACAGAGTTACAACCTGTTATCACAGCAACCAGTGTGAAGAATTCATCTGATTTCAAGCACTTCTCACTTCTGGATCATGATCTATAATATAGTCATATTTGTCTTCTGCTGCACCCTCAATTTACTGTGGCATCAAGGAACAGAAGCAGCCCCACAGCTGCTGGGTGTTGGCACTGCCTGACTGGTTGATCCACAGACCATGAAATTCCCTCCCTTTCTTTCCCCCATCTGAAACAATTCACCAAATTTAACACTAAATGCACAAGTCATTTCAGTCAACCTGAAGCTGGCCTCCATCATATTGATTTCCCAAATATTCATCCCACTAAGAAACAGCAGTACTGTAGTTTCAGGAGCCTAATTAAATCATGGCACGAATTGGAAAAAGCCATTATTCTAGCAAGACTGAGCTGACCCCCTCAACTCATTTATTCACTGAAAACCATAATATGGAAGCACTCAGCACCCTGCAGGGAAGAGAAGCTGCACAGCCCATTCATCCCAAGCCTTTTCCTGCCTATTTTTGTTGTTGGACTGCATTCACAGATCAGAAACTGCAGAAATCCTCACCCACCTCTCCCAAGGACCCAAAAGGAATCAAAAGGGTGGGCTCAACATTGAGAGGAGACCTGGGTAAGCCATAAAGCAATCCCAAGGGAGCCTTAAGTGCTGTTATGAAAGGTGACAGCTGTTGTTGTTGGACAGCATTTGAAAATGTGAGTAATCATCAAGGTGTCATTTGGATTCTCTCTCTGATCAAGGCAGGAAAGCAATGGACAGCAAAGCATCAGCTTCTGCAGGGTGAATATCCAGAGGTGCTGGAAGAACCCCAAGCAGGGGCTGCCAGGCATCCAAAGCATTCTCCAGCTGTCAAAAGAAATTTAACTGCTTGCAGCCTCCTGTTCCTGGGAGCCATTAAACCCAAGCAAACAACAGCTGCTTCCTTCTCCTCAGCATCTAGCAGGACTGTGTTTGCCCATTAATAATTTTGCTTGGCATTTTTAATCACAGAGCTACAAATTCCCCCATCCCTTGTGTTAGATGCTTAACACTCCTGGAGCAGACATGTGCTTCCTAACCCAGTGCACTTGAAGCTTCTCAGGAGCTAGTTTGGGCACAGTGCAACTCATCTAGGAACCTTCACACATCCAGCAGGAACCCATGCAGCACGAGATCCATCAGCCCTGTCCAGGTGAGGGAAGTGAGACACAGCAGAAGCCAAGCCAGGTTCCCACCTGTCTGCCTCCCATGTTCCCTGGGTCCTGCTGTCCCCAGGACACCACAAGCAGTTCACAGCACACTGCTGTCTTGCCACACTGGTGACAACACTCATGTCTTCTCATGGCATGGGACAAGAGATGCTAAAAGCCTGTGATGGTACCATTAAAGAGCTGATGGGGCAAAGATCAGGTAGAAGAGCACTGAGATCAGGTCAGATCAAGCACCCTGTCTTGAACAGCCTGCCCAGAGCTCTCAAAACCAGGTTGGATGGGGCTCTGAGCAACCTGGGCTGATGGGAGGTGTCCCTGCCCATGCAGGGGGCTGGACTGAGATGATCTCAAAGGTCCCTTCCAACCCAAACCATTCCACAATTCCATTTTCTGACAGTTGCAATTAGACCTGGCAAGAGACACAAAACCAATAGCTCATGGAAGTGTCCTCTGAGCCAAGGTCCACCTCCCACTGGGATGTGACCCCCTAATTTCCCCAGCCTGCTTTGGACATGCCACCACTCTCAGCCATGGGGAAATGAGAAGGCCAAGGGAGAACTGCAGAAGCCTGGGGCTCAACATGAGCAAAGGAAGTTGTTGCTGCCTGTGCTCACAGAGGGGTTTGCCCCAAGAGCAGTAGAACAATCCATCCCACAGGAGCAATGAGTCTCTTTCAGGGCTCTCCTCTTTGCCCACCCATCCATCCTCTCCTTCAGAGGAGTAAGAGGTTTTCTCTGTTCTGCCTAAGGACACCCCTGCCCTGTTCCCTTCTGCTCTGCTCAGTTGGAAGCATGAAATATTTAATCAGGGGATTAGCAGAAGCTGCTGCACTGCCCCTGTCCCTAGGAAAGGGAACACTTGCCACACAAAAGCAATGAAGAAACTGGATGAATAATGTGGCAGGACAAAAAAATCCCAGGTGCTGCCCTGCACACAAGCTCATTAGTCAGGCTCTGCCTGTGATCCATTCTTACAGCAGAGCCTGATTCTTCTCAGCCATAACACTCCCTTCATGTCCCTGCCCAAGCCTCCTGAACAGCCCAAAAGGGGACAGCCCTTGGGAATCTGTCTCAGTTGTCTTGCCAAGCCAGTGGAAGCAAGCAAGGGACTTCAGAGTCAGGCAGCTGCTGGTGTGAAGGTCCATGTAGGGACAGAGGAAGGAGCAGAGCCATCTCTGCCTTCTTATGCCTCCTGTGGGACAGAGCAGCAAGCTGCTCTGCAGGGACACACTGGCCCTGCCACAGGCTGACCTGAGCATCCTTCTCCCTCAAGTCACACCTGGGGTGTCCAAGAAGCAGAGGATCCAGAAGGATCCTGGCATTCTTGCAACAAAAGCTGAAAAAAATCAGCCGGACTGTAGGACACCACCCTATTCCCAGTTATCACACTGATGTGGGGTGTGAGCAAGAAGATGGTCTCCTCTCTCCTTTAAAATCATTCCCATCTGACACAGGCATCCCCCACCAATGTAAATGTCTCTTTGGAAGGAGGAGACAGAAATGAGCTCTTTAGTGAACCTCCCCCTCTTTGCTTCCCTCCCTCCCCTCAGTGAAGCCCACCTCTAATTGTTCCTGCACTGTCCTCTCTCCTTGACCCATGGCCATGCCCAGGGGAGTTTCTTTACTACTTTCTTATGTGTCAGTTAGAAAAAAAAGTGGAAATATTCATCATTCTGCCATACCCCTCAGCTAGAGCCTCTGTGTCAAGTCACCATCCATCTTCCTCACTCTGAGCTGCCCTCTTCTGCACACTGGGGGGTCTGGACCACTTCAGGGAAAACATGGGACTCACTTTCCTTAGTTTATTATTTGAGAAGGAGAGAGATGGGATGGACACATGGAGAGCTCCAGGGATCAGCCAAGAGCCTGGCTCTGCTTTCAGCTGATAAGTCTGTTTGGATCTCTCAGCCCACATAGAAGCAGATTCGTGTTTCCTTTTCTTCCTCCTGTCTTTTAAAGTTCCCTCTGTTACCTCTGCAGCTGCACTGCCACATTTATTACCTCTCTCCTGCTCCACCTAACCCTTTGCCACCTCTTCTGTCCCACCTCTTAGGAGATAAGAAGCTGTAAAATGGAGTTTTTACCAAGATGGGAGGCTAGGAGGGGGTTAAGCACAGCAGATGCTAAGGAGACCTTCACACTGCTCAGCAGATTCACCTGTGGCAGTGTAAATATTTGGAAATAGATGCTAAAAAATCTCACACTCCTGTAAAGCATTTTTCTTGCAGTGGGAGAAGTATCTTCTTTGTGCCATTTTGGCAGCTGGCTGCCCTGTTCCCCACCAGTTGTGCAACTTGGAGCACACTGAAAAAATCCTGCTCAAAGAATAAATTCCTTGCTTCTTGGAGAGGAAAGTGCCACCAACTGAGCAGGGCAACATCCTCCCTCCTGGCCAGGGGTTGAGGGTGTGGGCTGGTTCACCTGGGCACAAGGCAAAGGGATGCACTTCCTGAAGAGCAGCAGGATTTCAGTCTTCACCTGCAACCCAGTGCCCCAGTGAAACCAGCTCCAACCCCTGGAGTCCCCTTGGGCCAAAAGAGCCACACATCCATCATCTCAGTGCCACGGGATGCCCACAGGAGGACAAATTCATATTCTGAGCCCAAGGCACCAACATCATGCCATACCCAGGCAGCCAGTTCAGTGGTAGAGGCACATGGCATTGACCTCAGCCCAGTTTGCAAACAAAACCCACACACTGCAAAGAGTGAAGAACTTTGGTTCAACTGTCAGCTTGGATCTCAACCCCAAGAGACTTTCTGCACAGAACCCAACCTCCTGCTGCAGCCAGGGAGGGCAGCTTAGCAGGAATTGCAAAGCCCTCTGACAACCTCACTAATAATAAAAACATCTTCTCCATTGCATGTAGCAACCAAGAGCAGGAGCAGCTGGGTCCCTGCAGCTCCTGCCTTCCTCTGCTCCATGTTTTGATTTCTCATTTCCATCCTCCCTGGCTTCTCCCTCCCTCCCTGCCATCAGCACTGCATCTTCTGCAAGCACACAGATTCCTGAGCCCAGTACCAGAGCCTACTAAGCTCAGTGTGTGTAGATAAGATGTGTTGTTACAGCACTCGCATGAGATGAACTAACCAGTGTTTTGGACAGAAAGTTCCAGAAGACACACTGCACCTCTGCTCCCAGTGCAAGTGGGTCCCTTCCAGAAAGTTCTTGAAATTGAAGCCATTAAAAACTTCCTGGATTTTGCTGAACCTTAGCACTTAGTTTTGAATGTCCTGGCCCACCTACCCCATGTTTTATTTATTACATTGCATTATTCCAAGGGGTTAGAGTTGAGATCAGGCCCAATAAGGCAGGTGAATCATTCTGCTGTCCTACAGCTCACAAAGCTGAGCTGGACAAGAGGGGAAACAGGGGCAAAAAAAGGGACTCATCTGATAAGCAGGTTAGTTATCTGCTGGGGTAACATTCTTCAGTTTCTTATATTGTGGCTAGAGTCTAAGATCAACACTTAAGTGCTCTTTCTGTACACCAGTGATCCTTGAACCCAGTAACACCCAGTGAAATGTCTCCCCTCAGCAAGTTCAACAAGGAAGAAAGAGGATTCATTCCTCCATACTTGCTCAACTGCTGGCCAGTAACTGGGATGTAAAACCTTCCACTTGCAAGCCATTTACAGATATAAACAGTCTTTTGATTATCCAGAAGCCAGCAGAGGGGTCACAGCATGGACTGTACTGTTGGGTAACAAAAAACCACCCACCAGAAAGGGACAGGAGAAGAAAAGCAGAGCAGGAACTGAAAGTCTCCTTTGACACTGCACCAGGAGGCAAGGGAAAAAGCAAAGCAGCTAAGCTGCTTCTGAGCTACATGGCTCTTCAGATGGCAGAGGATCGAACAGAAAAGAAATTGTGAAGAAAGCTGCCCAGTGAAAGAAGAAAACTTTGCCTTTCCCTTTCTCTGAGCCTTGACAGAGTCATGCAAGTTGACTTGATCTATTGCAAATCCTCCTCTCTTTTGTCAGCACTTGGGAAGGTAAAGTCCTTAATTCTCCTGCACACACAGAAGCCTAGGTTGGGTAATACCTATTTTATCCTTCCTATAATGAATCCCTCCCATCTCCTCCTCCCTGGGCTGCCATGGCTATTGATTCCAGCCTCACACCTTGCCTTCTTTCCTGTCAGCTCAGACACCTGCCTCTCATCTGACCAGACAGGCTTTTGGTTTTTTCCCCATCTGTGATTTCCTCCCTTGTTACTTCTGGATTCACCTCGTTTTGCCACATACTGAAGTGACACTGGGCTTTTGGACCTGCCCCATGGGGCTCTCTCACCAGCCTCTCCCCAACAGGATTCCTTTGCAGGAATCTCCTCCAGGATGCCAGAGTAGGTCACTGGCAGTAGCCAGCACTAGGTTAGTGCTGGGAAGAAGGGTGGCAGACATGGATTCGTTTCCTCTTTCCTCTGGAGGGCACAGGATGTCTTTGCCCTGCAGACCTACCCTCCAGATTCCCTTGGGCACTGCAGCTGGTGCCAGGCCAAGCTCTGCTGCACAGCTCAGGCTCACTCTGCTGCCTGGGACAAGGACAGATCTGCACAAAATTGGACTGCAGGGTTCCAGCTCCCAGCAGGAGAGTGCCTGCAGGGTTCAGAGGGGGTTGAGGAGCAGAGCTGAAGGGCACTGGCGTTGGAAGGGCTGTACCTATCTAAGGGAAAGGCTTCTGCACCAGGGTGGCAGAGCTCAGCTCCCCCCGTTGGACCTGTACCTTGCACAAGGTGATGCATTATCAGCCACCAGCTCCCAGGGACAGCACAGTCACTGCCAGCTGAATGCAGCAAGTCAGACTGACAAGGCAGCAGCCTGGATTTGGAGGAGCTGCCCTGTCCTGTCCTCAGGTACAGTTCAGCTTCCCTTTCTGCCCCCATGGCAGGGCAGCTCACAACTCAGCTCCTTAGCAAACTAATGTCCAAAAGGCAAGGACACCCCCACTTCCAAAAACCCTGTCACCCCAAGTGAGAAGGTGCTGCTGCAGGTCACCTGCAGGTCCTTGCAAACATCCTGGGGTGGCTCCTGCCTGGGGCATCTGCATCAGGGCACTGAGGGGGGACATGTCCACAGCTCTGCTCCCAGGCTCCTTCTGGTGTGAGAGGAGGTGCTATAGAGGTGCTATAGCAGAGTCAAGCATGGGAAGAAGGTGCAGTAGAGGGAAAGAGCTAAAATTAAAGTCTTTGTGGAACTGTCTGTGGCTGTGTAACAGCCTCAGTGGATCTTAGAAGTTCCCTGGCCATGCCTGACCCCAAAGGAGAAATACTTGTGATGAACATCTGCAGGACCTGCCTCGAGCTCACACCACGACAGCTCAGGCTTTCAGCCCTTCAGGTCACAGCTGGTCTTCCAGCCACTGAGCTGGAAGTTCAGGGCAAGTTATTCCCAGGGAAATGGGAGGAGCAACAGACCCTACTTCTCTTCAACTCAGCATGATGCTGATCATGACAGGGAAACCAGACCAATGCCCTGATGACCCCACATGCTTGTGCAGGATTGCAGTGGATGAAGAGCAGCCAAGGGAAGAAATGCTAAGTCAGTGATTATCATGAAATGCAGGCCCATGGAGCTCATTGTAGACACATGCCCACTCTGAGATCTCTGCATTCTGTCTGGTCCCCTTCCCTTCACAGTTCTTTTGTGAACTATCCCAATCTCACCCATGACAGACCCCTGCTTTGGAGATAAAACCTCTCTTCAGCAGCCCCAGAGCGCACAAGAGAATCTATCAGCCTTCCCAGATTCTGAAAGTCACCTCCAATGAACTTTTGAGTCTCCTCTCCCAGCGTCTCCACTAGCAGCTTTCTTCTCATTGCCTCATTTGTTTGTTTGCCTTTCAGATGTTTAGCTGCAGAAGAGCTGAGCCCAATTCTGATCATGTGCTGATGACTTGGTGGCCTTATGCATCTGCTCAGATGCAGAATTGCAGCTGGCAATAAATTTCATTGCCCTTGGGAGCACTAAGTTTACAGCTGAAGGAGGGAACAAACAGCAGCCTCAACCACCACCCTGATGCCTAAAGGGAACCAGCAGGGTAGGGGCAGATCTTTGCAGGTGGTGAAGCCTCTCAGCAGTGACCCCATCAATAAACTCTAGGCATCTTTCCCACTAGTGGCTCCCACGCACTGCCCCTGACTGGCATCATGTCACTCAAGGTGGGACTGGTGCTCTTCCAATCCCCTTCTGCATCAGCTGCTTGTTCAGCACCAAGCCAGGTATCCAAGTGCCCAGGTACCCAAGTTCATGCCCCCTCCAGTGCCCAGGAGCTCCCTCCTGATCCCTTCTGCTGATTCACAGCACACCAAAATGAAAGCAAGTCTCGTGGTGCAGGCACTGATCCCAGAGAGCTTATCCTCTGCACTGCCAACCATCTCCAGCAAAACCCCTTCATCTCATTCACCTGCAGCTTTCCATGATGATCCACTCCCAGCCAGAGGCACAGGTCCACAGCAGAGCCCCCAGACCAGCTCTCAGGAGACAGTCCTCACCCTCAGAGACCTCGAGGGTTGGCTGAGGACAAGACACACCAGTGCAACTGGCCAGCTCCCCCACTCTGCCTTGCCACCTGCTCACCTTGCAGCTATTCATAGCTGTGGTATTTAAAGTTTTAAGCCTCTAATAATACATCCCTTATTTCTCTGCTGCAAGTGGATGCTCTTAACCCTGTCAGCTCCTACCTTGTCCTCAAAACACAGGGTGAGGAACACAGCAGAAGGCAGATGCTGGCTCACAGTGGGGCTGGTGGAGCAGGGAGACAGTTTGCTCCCACTTCAGAGGGGCCAACATATTGTTCCTTTATCAATTTGTGTTTAAGGCTGAGGATTGATGAGTCCCTCATGCTTCAGTTCCTACAGCCACTCCTGCAGTAGTTTCACAGCACCTTTTCCTCTCCTCTTTTTTCAGTTGCAATGTAAGGCTTAGAAGGTCAGCTCTTCTTTTTGCAAGCATAAATTGGATTCATTATCTGTTAAAATGTCTGGCTTGGCAGCAATATGTGAATTTGCCAAGGAAAAAAAATAAAAACATGAATGAGGTCCAAGTAATATTAACAAGTCTGGAAACTAAGGCATGTGGGAGTGTTAATTACAGGTAACAGGCTCCAATGCAGGAAGTGGGGACATTCCAGTGCTACTCAGAGGGGAATAATGCTCATGGGTTGGGATTCCCTGAGGTTGTAAAGCTGAGGGAGGGTTTGTCCAATCCTTCACCATCTCTTGTGTCTACACACATGGTGCTGCTGCTTTGTCCAAGTTGCTGTGGGGCAATTTCAGGCACTAGGGCACAGGAGAGGACTTGGGAGAGACACATGCTAATAATTTGGGCCTGGAAGGACAAAATGCACATTGTTACCTTAACTCTGGACTGACCTATATCAGACCTGATCTTCCCTGAGTCATTTCCTCATCCCCTCACCAGCAGGCAACGAAGCTGAGTGGGGAAGAAGCAATTCCTTTCCTCAAGCAGGTAGAGATTTCAGGCCCAGAAGGAATGTTCTCAATTCTCCTAGCCCAAATTAATGCAGGCATCCACCAAGATGCTGCTGAAACCCTCTGCTGTTGCCACCAATTGCTGCCTCAGAGCTAGAGAAGGGTTGTCCCTTCCTCTCCTTCTTCCCAGCACCTGTAAACCTGAGTGGGCTGCAGCATTAAACACAAATCATGACCTTAAAACCTCCTATGATTAAAAGACAGACAGTGTAATTCCACAGCTGTTTAAAGTGAAATCCATAAAGGTTAAGTTTAATATCAGAAAGATATTTCCCCTCCCTGGAGCTGTCAGACCTGGGCCAGGGAAGCTCTGATAAGAAACCTCAGGTGGCCTTTCCCTTGCCAGGACCTGGGGGATGCTCCCCAGCCTGGCTTACACCTGGACAAGACCTGGAAAACTGCTGGCAAAGGACCCCAGGAAGCAGGTTGCTCTTTCCTCAGGAAGAGAGGACAGATGCACCTGCCCATTTCAGGCTTGTTTGCTTGCACAGCCTTTGCTGGGTTTCCAAGTGCTTCATGCTGTAGAGCAGTCACTCCCCACTTGCTCACCCACCTCCTCTTGTGGCTCCCATATTCCTTCCAGCCCCAAGCCCTCCAATCTCTCCCCATCCTGACCCAGTCCCTTCTGTTGGAAATGACAGTTCAGGAAGCCTGATTATCTTTGCCTCTGAGCTCTGGGCTGCTGCAGTTTCCCTCCTGCTGCAGCACTAATGCAGGGTGAACCGAGCCAAGCCAGGAAACAAAGAGTCCCAACAGGAGATGTGGCTGCTCCTGAAATTGTGTGCCAAGGTGAAGAACAAAATAGCCATGCTTGGCCCCCAAAGACTCCAACAGCATCAGCTGAAGCTGCTGCAGCTGGTTCTGGCTGCTGGAATCCATAAGGGGAGGGAAATCAGGGGATGGGGCAGAGGGTGCAGGGGAGTCCAGCTTCACCCTAGATCATCTGACTCTTCCCTGACAACTTTGGGCAGTTGCTGTTTGAGGAGAAGTCAGCAGCTTCCACTGAAAACTTCCACTTCAAGCTTCTGCCAGCCTCTAACTCCAAACAAGCTGCTCCTTGGTCAAGTCTTTGAAAGCTAAGTTTGTCTTGGGATTCTTTCCAGACAACTGAAAGAGCCCTTGAAAAACCCTGTCCTTGGCACTGTGGGGGGGTAGGACATGAGCAGCTTTTTGAAAACTTGAGCTCTCCTGCTTGGGAATCTGGCAGAGGAAACCTTTACTGCCCCTTGAGATTAGAAAGGACAGGTTGAGGGAAATCATCTGTCATCAGGTGCTAAAGAGTAGCATTCATTTTCTCTGCTAACAGAAGTGACAGGGTTGAAGCCCTGCATGAGGACACTAGAAATCTGTGCCCTTGTCTCCATCACAGATGCCCCCTCCAACTATGACAGGTCATTTCTTGTTCTGTAAAACTAGCAGAGTAACCCTTATTTCCCCACTCTTTGCCCACCTGACTGAGGTTTCTTAGCACAGAAAATGTCCACCTCCTGCCACTCAGAAGTTGAGGCTGTTGGTGTTGAGGGGAACACAACCTTCAGACCCCCAAGAGCACAGCTGCTCAGCTGAGGGTCTTGAGCTGCTGGGTAGTGCTCAGCCCAGCACCCCGAGCCCCAGGTAAGAGTCAAGTGCTGTTTTATCCCTCAAAACTGGGATAAATTAAACACGGGGCTGCCTGCAGCGTGGGAGGCAACATCCCACCAGCTCAGCCCTTGCCCTCCACAGGATAAAACCTAAACCTGCTGTTTGTGCCATGGCCCTCAGGCCCTGCTGCTGGCCAGTCCCAATGTGTAGATGAGAACCAACCCCACCCCTGAGGATGCAGAGATTTCTTCCCTGGTCCTGCTCATACCTGGAATGCTATTATGGGAAAGCAGAGGCTAAGACAGCAGTTAACCTGGCTCCAGCAGGAAGCCAGCTCAGTTGTCAGCCCTCACCCTCTCTGGGGTAAAATCCTGCTGCCCCTTAGCAGAAACTCCTCCTGAGCTTCCCAGGCAACTTGTTCTCTCAAAAGCTAATATTTTTTAAGTAGAGAGCTGACAAATCCATTTGTGGTTAGTTCAGAAGAAGCAGAAAAAGCCACAGATGTCCACGAGATATTGGGAAGCACTCAAGTCCTGACATTTTCAGGCTGGTTTGGACATGAGCCCCACTTATTCTGCTTCACTCTCTTCTCTCAAAACTAGTAGGAGCAGCTTTGCTAGGAGCCTGAAAACCTTGCAGCAGGTGGATACAAAATAACCTTCCCCCCAGGGAAATTTTCTTCCTGACCCTGATTAATTAGAACCTGGCTGCTGCCCTGAAGGGTAGAGATGAACACTACAAGAGGAAACCAAAGGTAGACAAAAGGCTGCCCAGGGGAAACAGCAGCTACCTGCCAACTGCCAAGCTATGGCTTGAGCTGTAAACCACTTTGCAAGGCAACCTAAATACATTTTAAAGTCTATTTTCCTGCCATAAAGCAAGATGCTTTCCTCCTTGGGAACAAAAGGGGGTCTCCTGGGCTGAATTTCATTTTCTCTGTAATGAAAATTAATAGTAATGGTAAAGACTGAAGCAAGGAGAAACTATAGCTTCCTCCCACTCCACATTCCTCTATCTGCCACTCTACTGCAAACCTGCTCTGCTCTCAGAAGAAACAGGCAGTCACTACATTTTAATTATGTCAGTAATGTATTTGCAGCCCTTGGAGTCAGCACAATAACCATTTAAACACAAGGTCAATCTGCTTGCTGTAACAGACTGCAACACACTAAGGCTGCTTGTTTCCACAATGTGTTCTCTTCTAGACAGACACCTTCTCCTCTCTGCTTTTATCCCTTTTTCTTGGAACAGGCAGGCAAAGATTTCTGGCAAAAGCCAAAACAAACATGGAGAAGCAACTTTTCCGTAGGTATCATCCAAAGGTAGCTCTCTGGGAAAAGCCAGGACTTGACTGAGAAAGTCTTTGGCTCCAGGCTCAGAAGAGCCCACAGTTGTGTTATAATCCAGAAGAACTGCTGGGACTGACACAAGGTTGGAAGGGGATTGACAATCCAACATGTGAACACTCCATGAGCTGCAGCCAGTGCTCCATGCAAACTGCTCCTGGCCCTTTTGTTTCATGGGAAAACACTCCACCTCCTTCCCACCTTTGTGTTTCAGGCCATTAATTCCTAACCACAGTGGCCACTTCCCTTGCAGCAACACGCTCCCCTACCCTGGGGGACCTGCTCTGTGCTCCTGACTCTTCCCACTGTCCCTCTACAGCCAGGACTGGGCTCCCACTCAGTCACCCCAGGCTCTCTGCCCATGGGGGGGCTGCTGCCTCCCAGCCAGCTCTCAGAGCCCCCAGCATGATAAGCCAAACAATCCCAGAGGAACCAATTATGGGGCCAGATTTGCAGCCATCAATCAGTATCATTTACATGGGAACTGTCAGGCTGCAAACAAAAAAAGAGGTGATGTGAAACAATCCTGTCTGAAGGTTTTCAGCACTCTTTACAAATTGCTGTAGTGAATAACTTGTTGCCTGTATTTATCCCTTTTCAAATTGTCTCTTTGCTACACTCATCCATCTTCATTCCTCTCTGCTCTCTCCAGACACTCCCAGCTCATGATTTGACATGTGTGCTCTGCCACTGGGCCATGCCCAGAGAGCAATCTCAGGAGGACAGATTCACCCCTGGGGCAATGCCACTGGCTTCAGGATGAACCCAGCATGGCCCTTCACACCTTTCCCCACATCACTGCAATTGAGACAACACGGTTGGACGTGATGATCTTAAAAGTCTTTCCCAGCCAAAACTGTTCTGTGATCCCATGTTTGCCAAAGATCAAAGCTCTGGCAGCAGGACACCTGAGTCCCAGCCAGGACAGGGCTACAACAGCCTTGGAAAGCAAAGCACTTGCTCTGTAAAGAGGTGGGTTTCCCTGAAACACTTTGACAATTATGGGCTCCAAGATGCTTGAGTCAGGTCAGATCCCAGCAAGCCTGAGCTTGCCCTTGCACACAAGAAGCAGCTCAACATGTCACAGCAGTGATAGCTCCTGTGCTTGAAGCCCAGATCTCCTCCACTCTTCAACTGCCAGCAGAACAAGGCACATGGCAGTTATTCTAACAGTCCATTTTACAAGGAAATTGCAAATCAGAGATGTCACTGAGAAGAAGGCACCACCCTCAGACAAGCTGCAGCACTGCTGTGTCCCAACACACTGCAGAACAGCAAACACTCAGCTAGTCAAAGCCTCTCCTTCTGCAGACTGGCTCGTACCAACCCAGATGTTGCTGCTATTCCAGTTTTCCCCTTGCTAGAGGAATCCTGTCACCTTCTGGCCTTGATGCCCTTCCACCCAGCAGCAGGCACACACCTTCACCTGCTCCTTGGAGCCATCACTCACATCCAGTCATGTCTCCAGCTGTCCTGCTCTTTTTAAAAAAGCTCATCTTCAAAATTAAATACATTTGTTTTCCCACACTTCAGGTTCTTTCTCCTTCGTTTGCCAGTCTCATCACCAAATGTGTGCCCTAGATGCAGTCACTCAACTCCATCTAGAACCACTGCTTCTCTAATTGGTACTCTCTACTGCCTTGTTTTTATTTACCTCCGAGAAGGTTCAGGAGAGTTCTTGTATGAAGGAGGCTATAAAAATAAGCTTGTCTTGTGCTGTTCATTTCAGGCCACAGTGCAAGGTCATAGAGTCATAGAATGGTTACAGTTGGAATGGACCTGAAAGATCATCTAGATCCAGCCCCCTGCCTGGGCAGGGACACCTCCCACCAGCCCAGGCTGCTCCAAGCCCCATCCAACCTGCCCTTCAACACTGCCAGGGAGGGAGCAGCCACAACCAAGATATCATCACTGTGTGGATCATTCTTCAGTGTCACCTCAAACTAATTCTCATTTCTTCTCATCGATACAGGCTTGACTCCCCAAACAAGGTGAGCCCTGAGCCTGGTGGCCAGTGTGGCCCTGTATCACCTCTGCTGCCAAGTTTATTCATCATAAATGCCACCAGCCCTAACCAACACCCCTAAGAGCTCTTCTCTCCAAACCAGGACCTGCCTCTTGCATTATGCTAAACTCTCTCCACTAGAGTATTCCCCAAGCTGGAAAGTTGTTTCTGTAATAGATTAATGTTCAGGCTGAACATTTATTTATATTATGTTTAATTCGCTTCATCCATTGCTAATTTGCCTTTTGCTCTGTGCCTGTCAGGAATCCATGTGTCAGCAATTCACTGAGCAGGGCAGCCTAAGCATATATCAGACTTCATAAATTGCACCCCAGTGGCTGGGGTTGCTGACAGAGCTGCCAAGCAACACTGATCCACTGTGACCTGCCTCTGGAGGCACAGTCCTCTGGGGTCAGACAGGGTAACCATCCTCCAGCTCTGCTTCCCAGTTTGCTCCCACTGCCAGTTTTCTCCCCCAAGGCCTCCCTTTTTGGCATTATTACTGTTATATAGTAAAAATGTACACAAGACACAGATACCTGGCAAAAAGAAGTGCTGAAGGGCAGGTTGGATGGGGCTGTGAGCAACCTGGGCTGGTGGGAGGTGTCCCTGCCCATGCAGGGGGTTGGATCTAGGTGATCTTTCAGGTCCCTTCCAACCCAAACTATTCCATGATTCTATAAAAATCTGAAAGCCCTAAATGTGTCAAGTTATGGGGTAGGATTTGCTCAGAGAGCCTTCAAGAAGAGATGGCACATGGGGAGGGTAAGAAGGGGCTATGACCTGCTGCTTTACAAAAGGAGAAGCAGAGCAGGGTGAAAGGACTTGCCCAGGGGAGTTTGCAGTCATCTGCTTCCCATGCTGGACACACACCAGCCCCTCCTGGGCAAGCAGGAGCATCAGGACCTTCAGAGGCAGCACCACACCAAGTAAACCCACAGAGGTGACACAGAAGGTCAAATTCAGACCTTCCCGGGGCAGCCAGAGCTCATCTTCCCTCCTGATGTCTTGGACTGCCACTGCAAGGATCCCTGATCACCTCAAGCTACTCTCAAGTCTGAATTCCCCCCAACAGATCCTAAAATAGGTTATTCATGGAGAGGCAAAGTGTGCTAGAATCTGAGTGCTGTGCAAAGAAATTTTTTTAATATGCTAAACAAGACTGAAGCATCTAAAAATGTTCTTTTCATGCCTGTGGAAAATAAATGTATCATTATTTCTCATGGAAATAATCCCCTCCCCCTCATGTTTCAACTCCTGTAAATGCAGTCATATCATTTGGGGCTGAGTAAAATGTTTTCTTGCTGCTGAACAATATTAGTCCAATGTGGCATGAGCTCTTGAATAGTCAACACAAATAGTATTTTCCAGCAGAGGAAAATATTCAGCCTCCCCCACTCCCTAAATCAGCTCTAATTATGAGAGCACCAGAACCAGATATGCCCTTGGAGATGGCAAAATGTGTGTTACTCTCAACTCTGAAAGAGAACAAGCAGAAATAAAGCAAAAAGTCTTCCTGAATAGGAAGCTGAAAGATTTCATAACATCTTAAAGGCAAGTTATTTTTGTCCTTCTCTGAGGGTCGTGTGTGTAAAACAATCTTTGCCCTTCCTGGCTACATCCTTCCTGTTCCTTCCAGCAGTCTGGGAAGGAGACATCTCCATCTCTGGAGCTATCAGGAGAGCCAAACACACCTAAGTGAGGACAAACCTCTTTCTCCAACCACAGCATGGCACTGCTGAAGAGCTCACAGGAGCATTTGCAGCTGATGGTGCAGCTGTACCCACCAGCTTTAAGCTAGAGGAGACTGCAAACTGGACATAAAATTGGGCATTCCCAGACTCCTCCCATAAAGAGGGATAAGGCAACTCCAGGAACTTCAGCCTGGAGATCCTGGGAGAAAACCCCCACCCCTGACCACCTCTCTGCCCCAACAGCTGAGACAATAATCATTGCCTAACAAAAACTAAAGGAAATTCTACTCTTACTAGCAAATTAAGAACATTTCCTCCAATCTTTAGAGCTCACAGCCTTTGTGCAAAGATAGAAAAAAATGCAGGCAGCATTTGCTGTATTTTTTAGATCCTTCACCAGCAGAAGAACCAGAGCAACTACAGAGTCATGAGGAGGAAAAACATTTGACCAAGTTGAGAGTTTGTTTTTGATCTTATCCAGAAACTCTGCCCTGGGCCATCATTTCAATCAGGTTGGGATTTGTTGGGGTTTTATTAGATTCTTCCTGTCTTCCCATAACTACATCCCTTTTAATGAGTTTTCCCTTGACACGAAGCCAGGACACCCTGTCTCACTGTTCCTGCTGAAAAGGGAACTCCAATCAAAGCAGAAAAACCCAACGAGAGCATCAAAATATGGAGGTGATTAAAATTTACAGCCATTATATCAACAGTTGCTCTGTGCTGCTGATTTACTTTGTCTTTCCCAAATCAATTTCCAGATGATCATAAACATCATCTCACATCTGGCATTAATAGCTTCTGAGATAAACATTAGAAAGTAAGTCTGCAAAGCCTGTTCTCCCAGTTCATTGACAGCAAAACACACTCACCCACAGAGCTGAACACTGAGCCACCAGAGAACACAACCACCTGACCAGGTAAGTGGAGTTTCCCCCCTTCCCACAGGCATAGAAATGAAGCTTAAAATTAAAATTGAACCTTTTTCTTTCCCTTTACAACCACCTGGCTAAGGGTTCTAATCAAAGCTCAGGGATCCAGGTGCTCTGTCATGGTTAAAGACAGACTCACTGTCCAAATTACCTGCTTCCAGAGAGCAGGAGACAGGATGGGTTGTCCCCAGCTTGATCTATTATTTATTGTAGTGATGCATATTGAAGTGCCCCCAGGTCCCAGCTGGGACCAGACACTGTGCCCAGCTTTGCACACACACACTCCTGGGGTGGGGGTCCTGCCCCAGCAGATGGGGAAGGAGGCACAGAGCTGGGGGAGGCCAGCACAAGGCTTCTAGATCTCATAGATCAGTGGTAGCAGAGGTAAGAGCTTGGGAGGGCCCCAGCTTTGCCAGGCTCCCATCAAATCTGTATTTCTGGTCAGGGAGAGCACTGCTTGGCTGGGCTCAGACTGGCCACAAGCCACCAAACATCCCTCAAGTGTGTTACTAGCCAGAAAACACAGACCCATCCCTCCAAACCTGCTAGCAGCAGCTAGCAAGGAAGAGTTGGAAGAAAAGGGAAAAAAATACTGCATATGAAGATGTTCCCTCTTCAGGTATGTTTTTTGGGGAATACACACTACAAGGGAATACACTGAACAGGTTTGGAGCCAAATTCTGTTTCCCTGTGCAGTGTGGAGCTGGAGCACAGCTGAACCAAGCCCTTCTTTTGCTCTTATCACCTAATCCCTTCCTCCCTGTAAACATGGGACACAATCACTGAATGATTAGCCAGGTATGCAGGATGGCACAAAGTCCAGTTTTCCTGCCAGAAAATACAAATTCTTTTCCAGAATCTCATTTCAAAACACATTTCAAGACCACCTGCAACCTCCTACCTCTGAGGAAAAGGAATTATAGAATTTTTTTTAAAGCAGAAGATTTTGAACTATATGCAGAGAAAATCCAGTATAATGGGGGGAGGGAGAGAAAAGTGACTTCCCTGTTCCTCAGCAGCTTAAAAAGTGGCAATTAGCAAATTGGCATGCAAATGTGATCAAACTTGACAGGCAGAACTACAACACAGCAGTAACACCCATGGAAAAATACAAGCAGCAAGCAGAACAATAATATTTGTAGAAAACAGAAACAGCAGGTAAATATTTGTATGCATTGGAAACTGGAAACATCCTAAGTGTGACTTTCTCTCATTATTTACATTGAGCAGAATGTGATGTGTCTGGGGGGGAAGCACAGTGCAAACAACTGTGTTCCCCACTATGAAAAGGTTAAATCTGGAAGTTCTAAGACACCAGCCTGAGAAGTGTGTTGAGTGATGGGGAGAGGGCTGCTCAGGGCACCTACAGGCAGTTTTCACTTGGCCTTCAGCAAAGGTTTGGGCACCTCAACACCTGATGATGTGATGGTCACTTCCCAAAGCACTAAGGTTTGGGTGTTGTCAGGCCCAGCACGTTGCTGACACCAAGAGCTCATCTCCAGCCAAATGGTGTGAGCAGACAGATGGGCAGAGGCTGCAGAAGAGCAAGTCAAAGAGGAGCAGTTTGGTGCTCTCTGGCAGACTGCAAAGCTTCTGCTTTGCTTTGTCTTTTTGAATTGTTGGGCTTAGAAGTCGAGAAGAGGAAAGAAGACAACTAGCAAAAAGACTCCTGGCTGGGAACTTGCCCAAAGTTGGTATTCAGAAAAAAAGGATGCAGCAGTGGAGAACAGTTTGTGATCAAGACAATCAGGTGCTCCCTGGAAGTCCTTCTGTCACCTTTGACTTGCTGGGCACTTTCCCCAGGGCTGCACTTTTCCTGGCACTGCATTTTGCCACAATTGTGGGTGGTTTCAGTCAAGCAGTGCAGGAAGCTGTGCAGGGAGCAGAGCTGATGGGATCACACCCGAGTTGTCTCAAATAGTTCACATGACACCCCGTGAACACAGGGATGCCCCAGTGCAAGAAGTTTCCTGCCATAAGATTTCTTGGGGCAAAATGAATTGCCTGTCATCACCTCAAGAGTTTTTAAAGTCTCACTCTATGTTCAAGTGGAAAAGCTGCTGAAAATGGGGTCATTTGATTAGCTGCCTTAATGCTTCCACTGAGCTCTTCCTAGAATTCAGTCCTAGGGAAGAACGATGCTGAAACAGGCAGGGAAATATCACAGCAACATGGTTCTGACTATAGCAACAGCAAGAAAACATGACCTAGGGAAGTGGATCTTTGAATCCACATTCAGACAACAGCACAGGCTCATCTGGAGAAAATAATCCTTTCCCCTTCAGGTGGTTTTTGTCATTGTTTCAGTTGAAGAACAGGAGTAAACCTGAAAGCAATATTTTGATTTCCTCTTTATTTGCTCTTGAAGTAATAGAGGATTTAGTTTTGTTTTTTTACAATGCCATGGCCAGACACAATTAGTGGTTTATATTTCTATAGGCAATGTGTCCCAACAGCTTTGCTGCTGACTCAGTAATGTGCTCTGTGAGGGCACTAATAAAAGCATGAGCATGTATGCACACACAGGCACCTAGAAACAAGAGAGCAAAACAACTCCCTGGGAATAACAACACAAGTCAGAGTCAATCTCCTTTCAACTTATGCCTCATTAAAGGAGAGGTTCTTCTGGGCCTGAACTAGGATTTGATATTAGTTTTCAATTACCCAGCCTGCTTTTTAAACACTTCCTCAATTACCTTTGCCACCTCTCTCCCATTGCAGCCCCACAATCAATACATGGGCTAGAATCCTTTCCCAAACTCCAGTGGAATTTAAAAAGCAATCTAGGTAATAACACCAGCCTGCCTATAATCCTAGGGAGAGGGGACATGTTTTCTTATCCTCTAATATAATGTCACCCTCTTCCCAAGTTGAAAGGCTTTGCTGGATTTTGCTTCACCTCACTAATGATTATATCTCCTCTAACAATAAATAGAAAGATTCCAGCTTGATTCTGCAAGGATATTTATTACCCAGGGTGCCCTTTGATCCTGTTTAGTCTAATTGAGCCTGGCACACAGCTCCAGGTTGCTAATGCATTTCTACCATAAACTATATTTGCAGACAGATGGAAGTTCCATGATTGCCTCCTTTCACTGCTATTAGGGAAGCAGTCAGCTCCTTCCTTTTGCTTACAATTTAATTACAAGGCATATGGAAACGTCAAGAGCACTGAAGCCAAGGCCCTTGCACAGATTTCAGGGCTCATTCTTTGGCCTTTAAGCCACCACTCTGTTTTTTCAAGGCCTAACTAACTCCTAAAACTGAACCTCTTCCACTGCATTCAGAGCCAGGGAGACCCCTTTGTGAGCCAGGCTGGGATGGGCTGCTGCTCTGGGGAAGCTGCTCTGGGACTTGTGTAGTTTTAGCATGGGTGGAAGAAAAAGGTCCTGCTTCCACTGCTCCAGGGCAGGGAACAACAGCTTTTCTGATCCTCATCCCAAGAAGATCACCAGCACTGCCTTGCTAAGACAAACAGCCCAGACAGACATGCCCCAGCTGTCATGAGCCTGGTTAGCTGGAGCAATGATCTCAGAGTAGCTGGAGGTTCTCAGACCTCATCAACCTGAACAGTTATTCAACAGCAGCTCTGAAATGTCAGAGAGCCAGTAAAAATTGAGATGCTTCAACTCCTGCCTCTTTTGAAATACCAAGGTGCCATTAGCTGTGCTCATTGCCCTCGGGGAGGGAAAAGGAGGTAACAATGGCAGTTCCTGGGCTCTTTGCACCAGTCTTTCTTCTCCCTCCTCTCCAGATGCCCACGAGGAGAAAGACACTGCTCTCCAGGATGCCCACTTTGTAAAGGAGGCAGACACAGGCTTCAGGGTACACTGGACCAAAAAGGGCTGGATGAGGGAAGCTTTCTAGCCATTATATTCCTCAACGTGCTTCCCATGCCAAAACAAGCAGAGCACATTAGCTCTGGCCAAGACACAAACAGCTTCTGGCTGGTTTAGGTGCCCCTGGTGCAGAGAGGAGTTTCAAAGACCTCTTTTTCCTAATAGTGACAACATCTTCCAGTGGTCTTACAGAAGAGACCCGAAAGAGAAGAGCCCAGCCCCAGTCTGAGGGCTCAGGGTGTAACTCTGACACAGCAGCAGCCAGTGCTAAAGGGAGGCCATTAAAATCAGCTGCACTGCAGCTCAGCCTTCCCTGCTGCCTCATTATCTGAAGTTTCCTTGTTTTGTTTTACTGCTCTCAAGCTGAATCCACAACAAAACCTAACCTCAAAGTGGAAATGAGCCAAAGAAAATGAGGGAAGGGGAGGATGGAAACTTGACATTCGTTTCCTCCCCCCAAAGAGACACCTGACAACTCCTGTTGCTGAGTAAGTGACAGTCATTCAGGAGGATAATTGAATCCCTGTCAATTTGACAGAAAAAATCAGATCAAACCCACAATAAGATCCTTGTAAAAATTTAAAAAACCCAAAAAAAGAACAGACAACTCAAGCAAATAAATTTTAGAGTGACCTAAAGCACTCTTGGCCTGACTTAAGCCAAGACTAAGTGGTATCCTACAGTGTGATAGACAAGAACCTCTTGGAGAGCAATAAGAACAGATCCAGCAGAGACCTCTGGCTTTGGAATCCCCTCTAAGGTCCCAGAGACCTTAAGCAGCTCACACAGGGCTCTGCAGGAAGTTTCTTACACATGAAAAGCTTCATCTTGAGCAGGTCAAGAGGTGCCTGAGCACCTGGTGACACACACCAGCAACCTCTGGAGAGCAGAGGTGCTCTCTTTCCACTTTTGCTCCAGACACAAGGAAATTGGCACCTGCCACCACAGCCCCTTCCCCCTCTTCTCCCAAAGGCTGGGCACCAGCAAGCTGGTGCTCCACATCCAACCTGCTGAACTGGGAAATCTCACCCTATCACCTCACTGTGAAATTCAAAACCAAACCTGCCATGGTCTGACAAACCCAGACAGGACTTCAGTCTTCTCAACACCGTGGCTGTGTATCCTGAACACTGGTCCCAGCATGCTGGGGGCTCAGTTAACATCACTAATGTTTCCCCACTTTGGGATTTGTCTCCTCTTTGCTTCTTCAAGTCTTTTTCCCCTCCATCAGAAAAATCTCTCCCTACCTTGCACTTGGTTTTCTTTCCCCCTTGACAGAAGCCTACACTTTTTCCCCCCCCTTTCTCAAATTCTCTTCTCTGTTTTACCAGGTTCAATTCCATTTAAACCAAATTGCTTTATTGGTGCCACTGAAAGACAAGGATTGTAAAAAAACCTTTGGAAATGTCTACCATACCCATTATGTGACAAATATTTAAGGAAGAAATACGCCAGCAAATAGAATATATTCCACATAAAGCTTACCAGGAACATTAATTAAAAAAAAAATTAAGTCAAACTCTTGTTAAGTGCATCACAAGCCTGCTCAAAATTCAGAGCTCATAACATGTTAACAGATAATCAACAGCATTCCAGCTCCCACTGCTGTGCTCACCCTGGACTCCAGCAGCAGCTTTCCACAAATCAGTGATTTCATGTTATTTCAAGGATTCTGGGCTGAAAACTAAAGCTGCTTCCTTTGGATCTCTTCTTGCTGCACTCATGCCAATAAAACCATGGATCTCTGTCTCTTCCCCATCACCCCTCGGAGATGCAGCACTGAGGGTGAGGAGAAGGTTTCTACTGAGTAATTTTAGACCCAAAGAGGGAATAAGTCCACAGCCATTTTTAGAATGCAGCCTTGGACCAGATCTGTCTCCCAGCATGTTGCCTTGTTAGTCTTGGATTCCTCTCTATAAATAATTATTAGATGCCAGGGACTGGTGGCAAGGAAGACTCAAACCCAGAGCAACAGAATCACAGTAGAGTTTGGGTTGGAAGGACCTTGAAGATCATCTAGATCCAACCCCCTGCATGGGCAGGGACACCTCCCAGCAGCCCAGGCTGCTCCAAGCCCCATCCAACCTGCCCTTCAACACTGCCAGGGATGGGGCAGCCAGAGCTTCCCAGGACAAGAACAAGCAGATCCTTAATTACATCCAAGGACCTCTGCAATTCCACCCTTCCTGAAGATGCCATGAGTTTTGCCCTCCTGAAACTCATTTTAGTAAAACCCTTTATCCTACCATCACACAGCCAGAGAGCAAACCTTTGCTTGATGCACTTGAGAATCACCTTGAAGCAAGCAGCGTGCTGGGTGAAATGAGGTGCCACTCAGCAAAAACAACACTTAGAACCCAGTCCCCAGGGATCAAGGACAAGGTTTCAAAAGCTAAAAGCATCTCAAGTCAGGGCTGAGACTCTCAGAAGCTGCAAGCAATCTGGAGGCCAGGTAAGTTAACACAGGGCACAGTGGCTTTTCTGGGATGGACCTAAGGGGACAGAGCCTGCCCTCACCACTGGGCATTTCTGCTTCTTCCTCATTTTTCCCTTCCCTAATCCACTTTTCCTGCTTCCCCACAGCTGAGCACCCCAAGCAGCACAGCACACTGCAGTAATGGCCCCTTTCTCAGCCCATTCCCCCACCAGGCAGAGCCAATCTTACTTTGACATGCAAGGCAGTTCCTAGTTTCCACTTCTCCCTTCAGCTCTTGTTGGATTGTTGGCTCATTTCTCTGGCAGCTCCTGGAGCCCCCAAGAATCCCAGCACAGACCAAATACTCACACCTCTCTGAGAAGAAATGAAGTTTCCTCTGAGGAAGCAATCAGTCAGAGTGTGTTCCACTTACTGCAGAGATTAAGAGGCCTCTGCTAATGGTTTTATTTCTGGAACAGCAACTGGCAGTGCTGCTTCTGTGCCCAGCTCAGCCTAACAGCACTTCTGGGGCTGCCTGGAAACTGCACAGCTTTTAAAGGCACCTTCAATTTCAGATCAGGTGAAACATGGGAACACCTGGTTTCTCTTCCTCTCCTCCTTCCCCTCTATCCCCTTTCTCAAATAGTTCTAGGGCCAAGAGATAATTCAGGTGAGGAGATGGTGCTGGAAACAAATGGGAAGTGATTCTTTCCACTTCCCTTAGTGACCATTTTCTCACTCTATTCAAGCCCGATGAAAGTAGATTTAAGATGAACCCAGAAGCTCAAGAGACCAGGGAGTGGGCAGGTGAACCTTTTCAGCTCCAAGCTAGGGATTTGAATCCTGCCCATTTCAGCCATGCCTGGATATTCAACACTCAACTTCTCACCACAGGTGGAGACCAGTTAAACCAAAGACTCACACTCAGGGATTATTTGCCAAAGCTCCATCCCACATATACCCTTTCCATTTGTTTTCAACCAGACCTCTAAGTTTTACTAGAACTTACCACATGCCAAATGGGACCTGGTGCTTAGAGATGCAATGATTTCAGGACAGAGTTGTCTCTTTCAGAGAAATGAGCACCACAAACTCATTTTTCCAGAGGTAAAGTGGACTAATCATTCTGAATGGGGATGGTTATCTCCTCCTCTGGCTTGTGTGTCCTTAACAGCAGGTAAAATGGCTGTAAAATGGTTTCCTATTCATTCTATACTCATTGCTTTCTTCCAAAACACACTATTTCTCAGAGCTCTCGGTGTGGGAGACTCAGTACCCAGAGAGTTTTAGTCATTGACAAAACCTGGAAGCCCCTCTGCACTGCCTTGAACCAAGGCTGGTCATGTAGCTTCTCCACACTTTCCTCTGGGTCTGTTTCCTTCTTGCTGGTCTCCCCATAGAAACCCCCAAACAAAAAATTATTTCATAGCATAACGCAACCAAAACGTGCCCTAAAAAGGCCTCAAATGAAATTAGAGATGATGCTCTTAGTTGAAAGAGCATCTTGACAGCTGCTTTTAGCAGCCTAACTTCTTAGCATCTGGCTGAGTGCTACAGAGCACTGCTCTGCAAGGGAGAGAGGTCACACTCCCAACTGCCCTCTCTCCACTAGCCCAAGCTTCCCCTAGATTAACTGTCCACTCCACCCCAGAAATCCTCACACCTTGCACTCCAAGAAAAAAAAAGCCCCCTGCACCAGTTCACCTTTGAGGGGAGGGCAGAGACCACCCCGTTGCCTATTGGGGTGCAGACAGATCCACCCAAAGACCCCAGAAGAAAAGTCCAGCATTTCAACAGCCTCCTTGGATGGAAGTGGAATGCACAGTTCATTGGTTAGACACAGTCCTTCTGTGTTCTGATCAGGGGTTACTAAAGCAAATACTTAGCAAGATAAATGCTGGATGGGTCCCTGTGACCTGTAGGCAAGACTGTTCAGGCTGACATATAAATTATAGCCCCACTTGCCCTTTGCTTTGTCCTCAAATGGGTTAAGGAGCACTCAGGAGTTGTTCTGATGCCCACCTGACACATCACAGTAAGAGCAGCTTGTTGAGAAAGGGGTAATTGAAGTGAAGTATCTGTGAGGAGGAAAACAGAGGTGGGCTGCAGCAAGGAAAAGAGCCATCCTTGAATTTGAAGATCCATGCTCTACCTTTAATCAAAACCTCATTGAAAATGATCCTGTGCCTGCAGGAACTGGGATTTAAATGGTGGCTGGAACCATTCAACTGTTTTATTGCTATTACCATAGAAAAGTACTAAGATCCTTCCCCTTCCAGTGTTTACAGACTGGAATGTCTCAGCAGGCTCTGCGTGAGCATGTCAGAGGGCAGCAGGATGGGTGTGCAGGCAGGCTGAATTACTTCAGAGCAAGGTGGCTGATGCTCTCATCTTCTCTTTCCAGAGTAGAATCCCAGGGAGGCAGGACAGCTGCAGACAGCAGGGCACACCAGCAGAACAGGTTGCCCCACTGAAGTGAAAAAAGCCACCAAGGTGCCTGTAACTTCCAGAAAAAGCTCTTCTTTCCCCTTGTCAGTTCTCTGCTGACTGAAGGAACTTCCCCATTCTCTTATGTGACTATTTACTAGGGCCTGCTTGCATTCTTGTCTGGTTTGTGGCCACAGGAGAGCAGGATCTCATCCTACATCTGAAGCAAGGACCAGGTCTCTCCCTTCCCACCAGCCTACCAGGCAGCCAGCTCCTAGATGACCTTGCAGCAGGAGGTACCCAGAGTTTTCCAAGCCCTGCCCATCAAGAGCACTTAGATGAAAGGCCAAAGCAGCAAGTTTCCTTAACTCCAGTGGAGAGGCAGCTGCACATCGTGCCATTAATGCCATGATCTGAGAGATCCGCTTGCTGGCTGGCCAGAGACAAGCAGAACAACTGGTAGCAACAAATTGGCTTTGGTGCTCCAGCATAGAGCCCTGTCCTTCACCAGCTCTGCTCATCCCTTCTTCCAGCAGGGGCAGCAGAGACAAAGGTAATAGCTCCAGCAAGCGTACTGTGAGCTGGTCTGAATTAATTAGAAAACAGACTTAGTTATCTCAGTGTTTGCCCCCTTCTCACTTCACCTGCACCATCAACTTCCTAGCAAGCCCCTCCACTACTGAAAGCAGAAGATGGAGGCAACTTGACCCCCAGGAGACAGGGTAGTGACAGTTGTGACACAGGATTCCTACATCTCAAGTCAAGCCCCATGTATGATCTAACTTAGAATCAGACTCGTTTGGGTTAGAAGGAACCTCCAACCCCCCTGCATGGGCAGAGACACCTCCCACCAGACCAGGTTGCTCAGAGCCCCATCCAACCTGCCCTAGAACTTCTGCAGAGCTACCACCTGCCAAGAGCCACACTGGAAGAAAAGCCTCATAGAAGATGATTTTCAGCATCATGTTAAAAATCCACAGGAAAAAAAAAACAAATCATCTTTCCTTTTAAAATGAAAAGGTAGGACAGTGTTTCTGTCACCTGGGTGTGAAACGCAACCTCTCCAGAGATTATGTTAGTATGTAGTAGATAAAACAGGAAAAATGTCTAGGTCTGGTGTATTGATAAAGAGAAAGCCCAGCTAAGAGCACTTCCACTAAAGCAGCCAATCCAGTTTCTAACTCCTCCCTAGAGCTCCTGCTCCAACACAAAACTCCAGCCCTAGAAAGCCATCACCAAGACACTTCCCTGGGATGCTTATCAGCTGCCTTTCATTTGTACACGTTTCATTGAGCTACTTTAGAACACCTAGTACCCCACTAGTTAATTGAAGACCATTTTGAATCCTGAACATTATCAGCTGCACTATGTTTATTGCCTGTTTCTCTCTCTGGCCCTTGAAATCCATGAACTGTTTAATTAGCAGACCTACAGTGAGAACCATTTACTTAAAGACATGGGAGCATTCCATCCCTGTTGGAATTAGATAACCAAGATACCTTTGCAAATCTGGCCTCAAACCTTCCCTTGCAGAAGGAAAAAGGAGATTTCTCTGCCAAGGAAATGGCTGCAATACCCCAAAGGAACCCCCAAGAGAGACCAGGTCCTTGCTACCCAAACTAATAAGCTAAAACTAGGCAACAAAACAAGGCAATTAGAGATAAAGACCCAGCATTTATCCCTTTCACTGGAACTCATTGAAGTGATCAGCATTAGATTAAAAGTAGATTCAGTTTTTGGAGGGGCAGAGCAGGAAAGGGCTTGATAGTAATTGCAGTTTTCTTTCCTCCTAAGTACTGGAAGGAGTTATGTGGTTGAGAAACAGGTAATAATGAAGGGAACAAATAGGGGAGGAGAAGCAGAATTAAGGCATTATTTATCCATACTAAGTCTGGATTCTTGGACTCTCAAGATGCTTTTCTTGCCTACAGGTTCCAGCTCAGAGCAGATCCTACCACAAGAGGCATAAGAGGCAAACCTGCCCCTAGGCAACAAGCAAAACTGTCACAAAAGCCAAGGAAAACCAAGTGTCCTGCCCTGGCCCTGCAGCTGCTCATCTGGGGAGCAGAGATTGCCAGATATCCCAGGTGTTTGGAGATCTGTGTGTTGAGACAAGGACCAGGTCAAAACAAACACAGCAAGACAAGGTTGCTAAGACTAACGACAAATATTGAGCCTTTCTGTAAACTCAGGGAGCTGAATGACACAACACAGAGGTGCTTTCAGTTCAGGGATCCATAAGGTTTTGCTTCTGTTCCAAATTTACACTCATCAGTACAACTTGCAGCAATCTGGAGGGAATAAGCCTTTTCTCAGGGATATTTTGCAACTTCCACTTAAGCTCAGTCTGTCTTTATGTTCACTGCCATCTAAACTGTGAATATATTATACTTCCCCCCAACTTGCTTATTTTATCATCTATCATCAGTGTGTCATTTATGTGCAATAGTGCCTAGATGAGAGCCTGGGCAATTTTTTTATTTATTCCTGTCTTATTCAGAAACTTCACCTTAATGTGTTATAATACAAAACATAACAGCCATTACTGGGTTGGCTAGAAAAGTTAATATTTCATTTTCAGTGTTTTCTGCCCTGATTGGCTTCCTACTAACATCAGAGGTAATTCTCACATATTTCACTGGGAAATGTAATGGGGTGGAAAGATATTCCCCAGCTCTGCAATCATTGAGCCACAGATGGAATAGGGACTTGCAGCCATGCATTGGTGTTGCCTGTTCTGGAGAGACCTCCAGCAATTTATTGAAGGTACTAAAGATATTTGTGAGGGAAACAAGATGAGACATTTCCTTTTTCTTTTGTTTGTTCACAACACAAACAAGAGAAAAAAGAATGGCTGCATTTGCTCAGCTACAATCTTTAAGTTAGTGGCATGGAAAATTGCATTGATACTTCCTGAGGAAAATGATCAACTTTATTGAACAGCAGCAAAAACTGAACATTTGCCCAGGCTTTTAAAAAAAGGAATCTTCATCTTCTCTCCATAATAAGTAAAGCAGGAAATAAAGCAATTTGGTCTGCATGTTCTCCAAGGCATAAGAACTTAATTGGAGGCCAATTTATATTTGGGGAGGAAGAAAACACACTTGATCAATAGCTACATAGATATAAGAGATGTAAGATCTGAAATACATTGAGCAAACATTCTTTGATGAAGGAAATATGATGATTTCCATGTCTGGAATATGGTCCTTTCACCTCTAAATTGCCAGATGGACTCACATTGACTGGGCAGTACAAGACTGTACAAGGTGTGAGCAATTCAGGTAACTCATCTCACTTCTTTTGGTGTCAAGTCTACAGGAGGTCACCTTAGAACCATCAACCAGCAGTACATGCCATTTCAAATTCATTAAGAAATCTAGGAAATAACTCAAATTACCTGGTCTGCCTTTGTGGGGCCACATTCCCCATCCAGAAGGCCCTGAAGATGATTTTCCTTGCCAAGAGAATTTCTGCTCTACAAGCAGGAGAAGATTTCCTCACTACAAGCACAATCTTGCCCTTTTAGGTGAAGTCCAAACAGGTGGCTCCTTCTAGACAGCCATGAAACCTGTTGCTTGTTCTTCTGCACGTGGAGAACTTACATGCATTTATTGCAGGATTCCTACAGACTCCTGCCCTCTTCAGCCCTCTCCATTAATGCAGCACATTCCTGTTATGTATTTACAAACAACCTGCCTTCCCACCTACAAGCTTTTAAATCTTGAACTCCACACTGGCAGACATCCTTCACCATTCATTTTTAGATGTCAAAAGCAAACTCCTGAAGCATTCCAAACCACATCCTTAAGCCCCACAGGGTCCTTACTCATGTCATCCTGTCTGAAAATCATGTGGCCTTGCAAGTGCCTGAGTCCAAAAGCTCCTTTCCTGAGAATCTCAGGCTCAAAGGTATTTCTTTTGTGAGGTTTTTGTGAAGGTATTTCTTTTGTGAAGTCTACCCAGCATTTCAAAAAGTCTTGCTGTTGGGCATCTGAAGTTACTGATGTCCAGAAACCCTGGGGCTATATGAGCCTCACATTCCCTGTTAGATCTGATCTGTCTGGAACACAGTGGACAGAAATAAATCCACTTTAAATAAAGAAAGAGGTGAAAGCTCACGGGAAGCCACAGCACTCCCAGGACTTTGATGACAATTCAAAGGGCTCCCTGCAGGGGCTGGCAGCAGTGTGGCTGCCATCCTGAGCAAGCCTCTGACACCAGTTAGAGGGAAGCTCAGCCAGAGGGCAGGGCAAGGCATCAATAATCCAGTGGTCACAACTTGCAGCAGCCAGCTGAAGGTGGTTGTGTTCCCCAGCCCCCTTCCTCGGATCAGAAGCAGCTACAACACAGGCTCACAAGTGAAGCCTGGTCCTTCTCTTCAGCTCACAAGGTTTCCTCTAGCATCCCTCACTCCTTCCCCCTTTCTCTGCCCTTGCACCCCAAGCCCCTCCCTTGCTGATTGATTTAATTATTCACAAAATGGACCTCGGGTGCTCTAGGTAACCTCTTGCATTTCTTGAGGTGAGTGACAAAGCCCCAGTGATGCATGTGGGGTCACTTCAAGTACTGATCAGCCTACAGCTGACCTGCAACTTGAACAGCCAGAGCTTGTCAGTCCCCACTGCACCCCAGGGCACCCAAGCTGCAGAGATGCTCTGGGCTGCCTGACATGCTGCTCTGCCTGCAGAGACAGGGGCACAACTGCCCAGGCAGCAGGGAGCTTGGCAGTGCTTGTAGCAGACTCACAACCTGGTCCTGCTGGTGGTGCCAGCCCTCTTTGGTCCCTTCAAACCACAGCCTGGGTGGAAAGACGTGCCTCAACAGCCTGTCAGCCCTTCCCTGTGCTCAGAGCCCTCCCTGCAGCTTTCTCCTGCCCACTGAGGTCTTGAGCAAAGTCTCCTCAGCACATTCACTCCTCTGATTCACCTGCTGCTGCCTACTCAGGGGACTCAGCTGGATTCAAGCCTTTCCCCAGCTGCAGAACCCCCTGGGCTCTGACTCCTGTGCCAGGGCTTGAAGCAGAGGGAAGAGAGGCTCAGTTTGCAGGAGCAGTGCAGCACAGCAGCTCCATTTGCTGGCAGATCCCCACGTGCTGCTTGCAGGGACACTGAGGGCACCCTGTGCTATCAGGGTCTGCCACAGAGCACCCACCCTGTGTTTGCAAGGGGCACCCATCAAAGACTTTCATGAAGCCAAGAAATCCTCAGCCTCAAAATCCTGCTTTTGGGATTTGGGATCAGTGGCAAATAGTCACCAGAAGCCCAAGCCGAGGATCCTTGCCCTGTGTCACCTCCCCAGTGCATGGCCAGACACAGCCCCATGCCAGCCCAGGACCTGGGGCTCTCTCTGTGCAACTCAGCACCAACAGACTTGTGCAAAGCAGCAGCAGTTAGTTGAGGTCTGTCTCTGCACCCGAGTGTCCCTGTAAATCCAGCTTTTGATTCAGACTCTGCAAGGAAGGGACAGAACCTGGTCAAGTTTGGGTAGACCTTGCCCTGAAGATGCAGAAGGGTGTGCAAGAAGGGAAGGGAGGGAGGGACGTGCTCAGCCCAGGCTGAAGAGCAACCACCAGCTATGCTCTCAAGCACTCCAGTGAGCAAATAAAGCCAACAAGATGAATTTACAGCAAGAACTGCTCAGCTCCACTAATGAGAGGCCGAGCTGGGCAGCAGCAGACCTCAAACAAACCTCTCCCCATCCCTTCATCAGCAGTGACCCTGCACTCCCCTCCTCCCCCACTGCCTCCCTGCTGTAAAGCAGCTTTTTAAGGACACATATGGCCATGCCTAATGAAGCCACTGGTTTCACATTCATTAAGGGGTGTTTAATCTCTCAGCCATGGACTCTGCAGCCTTGGCACTTGCTGCTTGTCATGTCTGATGTGAGGAAGGGATCAGGCCCTGAAGCTACTGAGGGGTAGGAGAAGCTGTGCAGGGAAGGACACTGCATTGTAAAATTGGAGGACAGCAACTTATGATCATAATTTAGCTTAAAGCAACAGGAGGAAGAATTTCTCAGGCAGCTATTTTTGACACCAAGGATACCATCATCTCTTGCCCTTCTGTGCTTCCTTTGTGCCTGTTCTGTTCACTGAGGAGAATGTAAAGGTGAGCTACAAAAGAGAGGGAAAGGGGGAAACAAAATGAAACATGGTTTCAGCTCCTAGTTTGGTATTTAGGACCATGGGTTGGCCCAAAAAGCTGCAACAAGTACCAGTGCTGAGGGCAGGCTGAGAGCTTGGGGAATAGCTTCTATTTTCAGTTTGCCGAGACCATATCTCAGAAAGCACTTGTTGGGCATCTTAGAATCAGATGCAGAGGGCAAAGGGACCAAGGCTGCAACATCCCTGGCTGTAAGACAGTCCCACTGTTGCCCTGACAAGACCCTGACAAGTCTCAGCAGCCACAAACCAGAGCTGTGTCCAAACCACATCCCCAGACCCTTTGGTCAGTGTGAAGAGCTGGGCTCAACCCCAGAGGGCAGGAGAAAACCAAGTCCTGACTCCCACTTCCAGGTTACCCTCAGGCTGCTATTGATACTTGTCTAGAAGAAATGCCTCAGTTTTGTCAGACAAAAGAGCATAAGCTTCTGGACCAATATTTGCTTCTAATTCACAGCACAGACGTATGTTTCCAGAGTACCTGACCCTGAAGGGGAATGAGAACTGGAACTCCCATGGACTCCAGATGAGACAGAGGTTTGTGGTGCCCTCCTTCCAGAGATGCTGCTCTCCTCATCTGACAGCACAACTGTTCATTTCTGGACACACCACTAAATGAGGGTTTCCTCAAGAAAACCAGCAGGGAGAACACAGAGCCTGTAAGCATTTCCCTTAACAGCTCACAAATCTGGAGCCATGGGGCTCTTCTGGGAAGAGTCTTCCTCCTGGTACCATGAGATATCAGCTTGCAGATGATACCACAGGAGACAAGAACACATGAACCTGCAGAGACCCCTGCATGGCAGCTCCCCTCTTTTACCAGATCCTTTTCAGTGATTTCAATACACTATATTAAGACACTGTCATAAAAGAAAATCCTCAAGTCCAGGGACAGAGGGGAATTCATAACAGTGACTTTTTCAGTTTCTTCACTTTCTCATCCCAGACTATGCAGCCTACAGGGCTGAGATCAGGTCTCTCTGTATGTGTGTATATATATATTTAATCACTGCTGAAAAACAACAAGGCTTTTCACACACCTTAAATAAACAACTCATTGTGTTGGCCAGGCACACACCATCTCTATCTCCCTTTGCTTTCAAGGGCAGGGGAGGGAGTTTGCCTGCATGCCAGAATTCTGGAGCACCTTTGAGCCAGGGGCTTGCACCCCCTGCCTTCTCATCTGATAACCCCTTCCTCCCAGGACAGGCTGCCTCCAATCCAAGGGTTTTGCTACCCTCAAAAATCAGAACCCCATAGGGAAAACAAGCCTGCTTTTGAGGCACAGCTGGAGAAGTGGAGAAATACACCCAAGATCTAAGTGACAGAGAAGCAAATGCTTCAGTGGTGTTTCCTGGGGCTCCCACTGCAGGTACCTGTACCAAAGCACACCTGCAGAGCCAGCCCTGCCACTGACACCAGAGTGAAACCTCAATTGTTGACACACTTCACAGGTCTGTACAGGACAATCACTGCTCTGCCCAGGACACCTCAGTGGTTTTCTAAAGCCTGGTGCCTGCTGAATGTTACAGTGGAGTTGGAAGGCAGAAGGCACAAGCTGAATGCACTACAAAGAGCTGATTCCCATTTCAATTCTCCAGGAATATCCAAGTGAAGGTTTCATTTAACCATCCCATATTCTCTAAGGACTGCAGCTCTCTCTCTCCACTGTCTGAGGAAGGTTCCTGTGCACGCAAACACACTTTAGACAGGAAAATCACCTTCAGCCAAAGCACACAGGTAAATATATGCCAGAGCATCTCTCCCATCACAAAGACACTGCCACACATGTGCTGTGCACACAGCTCCAGTCACATCATGAACCACCAGGTTTAAAGCACCCCAAGCACAAGGGAAATCCCCTAGTTGGAAGAAAACCACCTGCTGCTGCAGCCTCAGTGTCCTCACCCCAGGAGACAATCCCACTCCACAGAGCTTGGGGAATCCCAACTGACCCTGCAGGGAGGTTTCTGGGTACAAGAAAATACTGGGGACCAAGGCTCTGCTCTTTATCTTTTAGAAAGGAGTGAGAAGAGAGGGATACCCACCCATGCCAGAAATTCAAGTGTTTGTATTGTTGTAGGAACCACGTTATTTACCTGTAGCTCAAACCTGACTGTGCTGGATGGAGACAATATCAGCCTCTCTGAAATGTTTTCTAACTAAGCAGGCAGGCAAGCAAGGATAATTGCATTTGGTTTGTAGATAGAAGAGAATGATATAGATGTCCTACAGGAAGTTGTGTGGCAGGGATGGGATTTTTATCATCTCAGAGTAGCTAAAAGCATTCACTGAGGGGCTTTTTTATACCTTCCTCTGCTCTAATGAGGTTCCAGCCTTTGAATAAACAGGGTTCAGAAGTAGAGCTTTTGGGGAACAGGTTTTCATGTCAAACATGGAAAAAGTCAGCAATTCCTCTCTGGAAATGTAAAGAACCACCACTTAGATAACCAGACAACTGCATCTCACTACATTAGGTAATTCTTCAAGGGTACAGTGAAGTTCCCTCAGGCAGGCAGGCTCCTAGCCACTGGTCAAAACCAATTCCTTAAGCTTCAACTGTCTGAAAACAAGCACAGCAAAATAACTATGAAGCAGGAAAAAATACAGGTATTCCCATCACCTGATCAGAGACACTGCAGGCTAATGGTTCCAGTCCCTGATGGGGTTAGGGAAGGAAAACTCTCTCCAAGGGTGATTTATAAAGAAGGAAGGGCCAAATATAAGAGATATTAAGCAAAGATGGGAAATTCAGAACTGAAATGGGAGTGTTTGAAAAGCAAAATGAGGGCACTTGAGCCTGACAATGATGAGGCTTAAATCCATAAATCCAAAGGCTTTGCCAGCTATGCAGCCCACAGGCTCAGGAGCCAACAGGACACCAGTGCCAGTGGCTGCACTGCCCTTGTCAATCCCTCCCAGCCCTGCTTGTTGCCCCCAAGAAGCCAAGATCCTGCAGGTCCTCATGTCCCACCTCTCCCAGCTGGCACCAGTGAGCCCCAGAATGGGGAGCAAGGCTTTCCCTGCTGTGGAGCTGTGGAAGATGCAAAAGAAATCCATCCCTGTCCCATCCAGTCCCCTCCCTGCTGGCACAACCAGGTAAGGTAAACCCGAATTCTTTCCCTCCCAGCATTTTAAATCAAAGTCTGTCTCCTTGAGAGAGCAGCCTGTGAAGCAAAGAAATCCTTTTCCTTTCTCCTCCTTCATTCATTTCAAACGTCAAGCAAATTGAGGCCAGCTCTGGAGGGCTAAAAAGCCCAGGCCTCTTGCAGCTCCAGAGTGCTGACTTGCATCATGTCAGATCTTACCTCCTTGTTTTGTAAATAAGTCACAGGCAACTGGAATAATATACCTGTCAAACACCAGTGAGCTCCCAATTTCCCTTGACAGCACCAGCTCACACGTGCTCCTTGCCTTTTACAAGAGCCTGCCAGAAGGAATCAATTCTTTAAACAGATGCTGATGTATAAACATGTAGCTCTGGTGCTTTGGTGTGTTCTACCCATTGCCACTAGACTTGAAAGAGGTTTTACCTCCAGAATTCATTTCTCCTTTTGGTTTCATGCCAGATCTGGCTCCAGCCCTGCCCAGGGAGATTTACTATGGGCAGTGCAGGTGAGGCATGAGGGGGCTTGCCCAGCTTTTTGTTTGAGCCTGCCCTCAGTTCATGACTTTGCCACATGTTAAACAGTTCACTTGCAAGTCTCCATGATGTGGGCCTGTCTGCTAGACAATCTGACAGACTTGGCTTTTGAGATAACTTCTCTGCTGCTTCTGATAAGAAATAGAATATTTGAAAGGAAAAAACATGTACCTTGCAGGCTGGGAGAGTTGAGGGGTTCAGCCTGGAGAAGAGAAGGCTCCAGGGAGACCTTAGAGCAGCTTCCAGTGCCTGAAGGGGCTCCAGGAAAGCTGGGGAGGGGCTTGGGACAAGGGCAGGGAGGGATGGGATGAGGGGGAATGGAGTAAAACTGGAAGAGGGAGATTGAGGTGAGACATGAGGAGGGAATTCTGGAGTGTGAGGGTGGGGAGACCCTGGCCCAGGTTGCCCAGGGAAGCTGTGGCTGCCCCATCCCTGGCAGTGTTGAAGGGCAGGTTGGATGGGGCTTGGAGCAACCTGGGCTGGTGGGAGGTGTCCCTGCCCATGCAGGGGGTTGGATCTAGATGATCTTCAAGGTCCCTTCCAAGCCAAACTACTCTGTGATTCTAGAAATCAGGCTGGACTCTGTGCTTTGGCAGTAGCAGAGGGATCCAGACATCCCATTCAGGGATGAAGAAACTGAAGCTCAGGAATGTACATTTTAGCTTAAGGTCAAAAGGTGTCTGTGTTACAAGTGGAAAGAGAAGAGATGGCACAACTCAGAAGATATGAGACCAATCTGTGGTGCCAGAAACCAGCACAAGTCTCTGCATGTCTGTAGAGCACAGGCTGCCAGGTCTGCAGCTCTATCAAGTAGGTGCTTGAGCCCACCCTCAGGGTTAAGCCCTTCATCTCCAGAAACCAGCATGTTGTTACTGCCACACCAACCCAAACCATGGCATAGCAGCAACAGAACATTTGACACAAAATAAAACTAGCCAAACCCCTGGGCAATGATGTTCAGACACCACCTGTGCTTCTGCTGAAGGAGGGGCACAGCTTCCTGCAGCCAGGGAGCAGCTCTGACCCCTCTTCCACTGCTGAGCATAAAGCAGTTGACATCACACAGGAGCAAGTCACAGGAAACTGAGCTTGGTTGCTCTATTAGTGGCAAAACAAGGCATTTCTGCTTTTCAATCCAATAAGTGACAGAAAGGGTGAATTCAATGCCTTGATTGCAGGTTTAACAGGCTGTGCTGGGTCAGACCCATGTTCCCTCTAATCCCTTATCCTGTTTCATACAGTGGCCAAATGCAGAGATGGGGAAAAAGGAAGAGAGCAAAAACATCCAAGTCTTCCCTGATCTCTGCTTTGAGCACTGATTTATCAGACCATAATACTGAGAGTAATTGCATTAAAATTATGAAGATTCAAGCTACGACTTGGACCATTGAGCACAGGCTTAGCCAAATTATTTTTCCTTCTGTTCAAACCCAGTGCACCATCATCTCATTTACTAAGCTAAACGATCAAGAGTTCAGCAAAACTCTCTGCAGAAGGTTTTTATAACGTTCCCCTCTACCCAAGGGCAGCTTGAAATAAAGCAAAGCAGCTCCTGGAAGTAGGATGCTCTTACCCCCCCACGCAGAGGAGGAGCTCCAACCAACATTTTACAGCTTCATTAGGTGTCAGAGGCTGCAAACAAACCAGCAGCAAAGCCAGGGACATCACTGCAGCCACAGAGTCACAACAGTAGCCAAAACACTGACCAAATGTTTCCACTTTGTGCCAGGAAATAAATAAGTAAAAAAAGAAGTGTTGACAAATAAAAACACAAGAGCTGGGCCAGGCAAGAGATGCTTCACTATTTCTCTGTGTCTGGCTTTTGCTTTCTAATGTTGACACATGCAAAAAAAAAAGACCCACAAAGAACCAAAATACCCACCCCTGCTGTGCCCAGATCTGGGAACACATCCCAGAGCCCATGAAATGTGCCAGCCCTTCCAGCAAGAACCAGGGCACACCGTGGGGACACACAGCTTGGCTTGGAGCACCTGGGACTTCCCCAGCCCAGGGACAAGCACTGGCCAAGAGGGGCCACCTGCCCCAAGCCCCAAAACCGAGAGGAACCTGACACAAAATCCTTCATGTGGCTGAAATCAGCTAATGGCCCAGAAGTTCTGGGAAGCATGTATCCAGACCCTGATTATGTAAGCCTCATTTATTTAAGAAACTAAGCTAAAAATGGTAATGAGAAGCTGCATCATCTTCCACATATTCCAAGGTTAAATAAACCCTGCGTTGTAAGCATCACAGAAATCTGCTTAGATGCTTTTTTCCCCCCCCCCCCTCAAATCTTTCACAGGTTCAGCACCAAAATAGTCACTTGTCTTCTCAGACTTTCCCTCATCTACAAGAGGAAAAGTGTCTGGAGTAGTGCCTGCTGGAGAAACTATTCCATCACACCTCCCCAAAGAACATGATGACAGCAGGTTTTTATTCCAGAATAAAAACCACTCCAAAGTAATTAGCATCCTCTCAAAGGGAAATAACTGTGTTAGAGTAAAGTCACTTCTGTTCCAGAAGAGTGTGTGTCCATGCAGGAAGGCTTCAGGCTGAGCAGCTTATTCTACCTCAGTGCAGGCAAGGACAGTGAGTAACAAGGATCTCTCATTTCCCCTCCTATAGGGAGGGCAACCAGATTAGGAAAGCTTGTGTTCTTCAGGAGATGTTTGAACCAATTCCTCAGATCCACCAGTTAAGGCAAATAAATTTTTTGGCAGGTTTTATAACCACTGTCAGGAATTGGAAGAGAAAGGTCAAATTCTTTCCCTGGCCCTGAAGAAAAGGCAAGAGCTACACTCAGCTGCATTATCAGGATCAAAGCATCCACAGGGAAGAGCATTTTTAGGAACTCTCCAACCATGCACAAACCTTCACGTTTTATTAGACAGCAGAGACTCCAACTGCAGCACAAGTCTGAAGGGCAGCACTGGCTGTGCTCCTTTCACAGCCCCTGGAACTGCTTGTTCAACACTAAAAAGGACAAGACATCCAATATTTGAAGACTTAGCTACATGTAACCCCTCTGCCCTGTTGCCTGGCTGGTGGTGCAGAGCACAACCCCTGACACCACTGATGTTCACCTGTTTCCAGTGATCTGGGAACTGGGAGAGAGAATCTCCCAGGACTGCCCACTTCCCAAACAGACCCTAAACTGAAGCAAACCAAAGGGTTAATTGAGATCAGAATGGCCTGGGATGATTTTAACTGTGGGCCAGCATGTACTGATCTATCTTTGGAGCTCCTTAGCATATTTGCTCAGCTTATTTGCATACACAAATATAAACCCTACTCTCCAAAAATTGCTCAGGCAGAGTCTGGAGCAAATTAAACACTCAAGCTGAGGAGAGAGAGACAGGAAGGGAAAGAGGGGGAAGGAAAATGATAGCTATTGCATGTTCTGGGCCTGTAGCTGACATGGCTTAAAGCAAAGAGACTTGAAAACATCAAGTATTGGGACAGAACAAGGAAAACATGACAGGGAAGTCATGCTGGCCTAAAAGGAGTTGCATGAGTAGTTTATTGCTGCTTATTTTTTCAGCTAATATAGAAAGCTGTAGCTGTCAGCAGCAACAGGGATTCTATACAAATGGAGAAATTCTTGGGGAAAGATCAAGGCAGAGCACCTGACCCAGAGATTTTGGGACAAGGGATATTACTGGTTTCCATGGCTTTCAATCAAGCTTTGACAAGCAAGGAGACTCAATTGCATTGGCCAGCTTCATCAGAGGGCCATGCAGTGGCCAGGCTGGGCAAGCAGATCCCACCTTCACAGCTGGAATCAACCTAGGAAGCACATTTTGTGCCAGGAAGCAAAGAGGGGGGGAAAGGCTGCTGTGCTGGCAGCTCCATTCCCCTGCCAGAGCAAGGAAACACAGCTGGGTTTGTGGCTCAGTGCTACAGGAACAAGCTGTTGGGACTTGAGTGCAGGACTCTTAAGTACTTGTGACTTTTCCCACCCTGCCCCAGGGGGTAGCAATTGCTTAGTCAAATTCTGGTGGGCAAAAAAAAAAGGAATCTCACATCAGGCTCCATTATCAGCAGGTCTCACATGGAGCTCAGCCAGGAGACCGAGGGGAGGCTCAGAAAATGCAAACCTCAAATAAAGGTCAAATGAAATAGGCTGGCTTAGACCAGATACCAGTTTGCTGAAGCAGGGGATGTAACAGGTTTCTGACAGGTAAAAACGCTCTGAAAAGGGGGGTAATTTTCCTTCGGGCCACTAGAAGCAGGGACAGGGGAGAACAAACAGGGTGACTCTGCAGGGGAGGAGACAGAAAAAGTAGACTGAGGTTTCTTGCCAGGAGAGGCAGAGCCTCCTCCATCATTCACCACTGCTAAACACCTCCCCATTCTCCAGGGGAGCTGACAATACCCCAGTTCAGCACTGCCTTAAAACCTGCTCAGCCCAGCAATTCCACTTTACATTTAGGTTACAGGAGTTAAGAAGGATTTTCTTGGAATGAGCTATTAATTTCTGAGCAGAAATGAAGCGTGATCAGCTCTCGGGAGTGAGGTTTCCCCTCCAACCCCCACTCCCTCAGCAAACCACCACTGGGAACTGGAATTAATTTCTTGCCTCCTTTCCCCTATGGCAGGCAGGCTCTGAGCCCCCAGACTTGCAGGATGAGTCTCCAGATGCATTGCACCATGTAAGGACTGGAGGGAATATTGTCACACAGGAGATGGAGAGGGAACTAACAAAGACAGGGGAGAGGTTTCAGCTTGCTTTCTAGTCTGATCTGGGAGTGATGAATTCATCACACAGAGATGAGAAAGTGCTGGAGTAGATCTAGGCTGGCAATATACCCTGTGTCTCAAGGGGAAGAGGTAGAAAAGACTAAGGAGGCTCTTTGTCATGGTGCTCCTCTCAATCTTTGAGCTCCCAGGTTGAAGACAACCAGGGCAGATGAGGCAGGAAGAAATGCAAAGGGACCTACATCACTACCACCACATGAGAGAGTTAGAGAGTCAGCCCAACCTGGAACACCTTTCTCAAGCTTTTTCCTCTGGCCTCTGCAGATAAATTGGCTCAAAACAACTTCCACAATGATAGTGAGCAAAAAAATATTGCCTCTCTGCCCTTGACAAGGCTTGAAGCTTTTGTGACCAAGCCCTCCCAGACACTTGCCCTGATCAAGGAGTTCCAAGATTACGTCTGGAAGACACCCAACCTCTATCTCTAATCAATGAGCTTTTCATTGAGAAATTTCAGCTTCCATATCTGTGGAATCTTTGCCAATGAAAGCAGAGCTAACACTACAGCCAGGAGCACCCACAACCCACGGACCTCTTGTAACTTGGCCTTGGCTTTGCAGCTTCTCTGGAAACATGTTGCCCCAGGGCTGCAGTGACAGCCCCACCAGCCTCTGACAGGCTCTGCAATCTCATCACCAGGAAAACTGTCTCCATCCACCCAAGTGTGAAGCACAAACCAAGATTTTTACCCCTGGATTTACAGCTCCTCACTGAGTGGAGGATGGTTTTGCCCCTGCAAGGATCTGAACTTTGGAAAACTTGGAATTAGATGAAAACTTTGTTAGAACTTCATTTAATCAGCAGAGAAGCTTCTCCCCAGCAGGGGTTTTTCCAAGCTCTTCCCCACCCAGAGTTGCCTTCACTCTTGCCACAAAACAAGGCAAGAAACTGCTGGAAAAGAAAGGGAAGTATCTGCTTGGGGAAGCTCGGGCATGAGGAAGATGGGACAAGATCCAAACAATCCATGGCTGCCTGTCTTTGATCTGCTGAATAATTCTTGCAAGGCCAAGGAGCATCTTGGGCACATTTCTAAAGGAATTACTGGGCAATCCCAGAGCTGAGGATCCCAGTGAATAGGCCAGTTCCACACAAAGGATTCTCAAGCATTTACAGAGGAGCAGAGTGAAGAATCCTTTTTGTTCTGGCCATGTAACATTAGAGAACCTGTCAGCTCTCATTTCACTTGATGACTTCGGTAAATCTCTGTCTCTTTGTCTTTTTCTGCTTTTCTTTCTCTTATTGTTTTTCCCAGAAACAGTTGACATGAAAAATGAGAAACAAGAATTGCATTGTCAGTTGGAAAGGCACACATGTAATGAATTGTAAACTGCTTGACCCTTCTCGAGTATTGATTCTACTTTTTTTAACTAGCATGGAGTGCTTTGCAGAAGCTGATAAAAAGAAGAAAAAAAAAGAAACCTGCCAAATAAAAAAAATTGAAGCCAGGATTTTCTTATCTTAAGTTTAAGCTTGTCACTTACAGGCCTGGCTGGAACACCATAATACAAAACAATTCTTTCACTGAAAAGAGGCTCCCTCAACATACCACTTGGTGTGCTTGAGAAACTTGCCTGTTTTAATTTATCACTGTTTGGTTTTTTTTTCATCATCTAGAAAATGTAAATAATTGAGCAAACCTCATTTTCTCAACAAGCCAACTCAAAATGTTCTGCTTTCTGGGATTCTATCTCCCTATCAAAACCTTAAAGATGCCCATGAAGTATTTGCAGTCACTGAAGGAGCATTTTTATGAAAAAAACATATTTCCTGCACAACATTTGCATTTTTCAAGCAGCTGCAGTAAATCCCTATCTCACCAGGAAGCTGAGAGAGGAATGCTAAGCTTTAAACAGTTTTAGAAACAGGGCTTCAACTGGCATAAATCAGCCCAGTTCCACTGAAACAACAGATTTTGAAGCCCAAATGTGCATAATGCAAATTTGGGGAAGTTAGCCAGCTACACCAGGTAATTATTTGGCTCCCTAATATCCCTCCCCCACACACAAACCAACAGGAACCATTGCAAGGGATCCTCGTGTAAAGCAACATGCATTTTTCATCACCCCAGCAGCATATCTGGGGGAACCTGCACTGCTCACACTGCAACCCTGGAGCACGTTCCTCAGCATCCCAGCTATTCCGAGCGCTCGGGAAGAGGTAACAAAGTGTTCCCGGAACTGCCTCTGCCACACGGGAGGTGCTGTTTGCATTGCAATGAGCAGCAACTTGGTGATTGACTGCAAACAGCAGCACAAGCTCCAGACAGATGCTTCAAGAAAAGGCTTTCAAGCCCAGAGCAGAAACTCTAGGTGAATTGCCAAGACAGAGATGCATTCACAAGGTATTTCCCACCCCATCAGGGCCAGCAAAGAAAATAAAATAATAAAAAGCCTTTTAAATCTCCTTTAGCAAAGATGGGAAACAATGAGGCTTTGATCTTGGCAAGAAGCACCAGAAGAAAAGGGGAGGCAGCCCAGGTAAGTACAGGACTTCAAAGCAGGTATCCAGCCTGCTGCTCTTCATCACCAGCAGTAATTGTGTGCTGCTGGTTCTCCCTCTTTCTTTATAAAGAGACAGTTTGTAAATAACTTTTAACAGTCTCTTTTCAAGCACCAAAACCTCCAGGGTGCCCAGAGCCATGGAACACTGCTTGCTCTGCAGCCCAAGGGAGCAGATGTCCAGAGGAAGCTGTGGCAGCCACAAAACCAGGCAGAAACACCAACCTCAGAGGCACATCTCCACCCACTTGGACACATACGGGTATTTAGAGACCATGGAATGGTGAAGGTTGGAAAGGACCTTAAGAATCATGAGGTTCCAACCTGCCCTGCATGGGCAGGGATACCTCCCACCAGCCCAGGCTGCTCCAAGCCCCATCCAACCTGCCCTTCAACACTGCCAGGGATGGGGCAGCCACAGCTTCCCTGGGCAACCTGGGCCAGCACCTCATCAACCTGATGAAGAAATTCTTCCTAATATCCAGCTTAAATCTCCCCTCTTCCATTTTAAAACCAGCACCCCTTGTCCTATCACCACACTTTCTGCTGAAATGTCTCCCCAACTTTCCTGTAGGCCCCTGGAAGGTCTCCCCAAAACCTTCTTGCCAACTCACATTTGCCTCCCAAAGCCAGGGATCCCTTGGCTCATCTCTGCACAAGGTGGTTGCAAAAGGCCTCACATGAAGACACAACTGCTGCTTTTAGTAAAACCACCCTGACTTCCCAGGCAGGCAGGGGATTTCACATCAGCCTAGAGCCACTGCTTAAGTTCCTCTGCTAAGGTGCCCACACTAATGTGACGGGAGCTGGTAGCTCATGGGGCAGGAGATCTCTGACCCAGGCAAGCTGAGAGGCCAGCAGGTACAAAAAGGCAGGACACTGGGATTCAGGCAGAGCATAAGGAATGCTCTAAGTTTAAGCAGAGTGGTTCAGAGGTATATTTGGGGGTCTCAGCAAATACTGGAACTCCCCTTCCACATTTTGCACCCAACAGAAGTCACTGACTTGCTCCCCACCTCACACATCCCATGTCTGGGAACAACCTGACTGCTTCTTGCAGCTTGTAGCACCCCCTGAAAGGCTCCCAAGGACACAGCCTGCAGCCCAGCTGAGTGTACAGAGGCACAGAGAGGAAAGGACAGAGGAGCAGGCTGCAAATGCAGAGCCAACAGATGGACATTTGTAGATGAATTGTTGGCTGTTCCCTTTGATACTCTTTACAGCAATGCAAGACCTCCTGAGGCACAGCCTTGGTCAACCTCCACTCATCCTCCACCACCACACACTGCAGAGGAAAGGCTGGGGAGGAGTTTGGGGCTGCACACACCTCAGACCTTTCTCTAGTCTTTCTTCCTTCCCCCAGCATAGCCTCCAGAGAAGCTAAAACCAGTTAAAAACAAGAAAAAACAAAATAAATAACCCAAGAGAACAAAGTGCTGTGTCAACATTTCTGGGACAGATAGAGAGATAAGAAAGGGAAAGAAATTACTGTGCAGCTGCTGTCTCATTGACAGATACCACTGCACTTTAAAATGCACTTATCTCACTAACAGACCTGCTGCAATTTTTCTCCAAGCTGCAGGAAGGATTTGAGACCAAAAGAACCAGAAATAACTGAAAGTTTTCCTACCTTATCAATGCAGTTCCAAGGTGAAGAGAGGCAGAGCAGATGGGAAAATCCTCTTGCACCTTCAGCCACAATTGAGCGTGGCTATAAAAACAGAAAAACAGCTAAAAAAAAAAAATAACTCCAGGTCAAGGAGGACATCAGACAAGAAGCAACAACCCTGCAACACAAAAAGCAAAGCAAAACTTGTGCTGCTCAATATATAGGGCTCTGGCCAAGGAACACCTGGTGCTGGCTGAGCCATCAGGGTCTTAGCAGTAGCAGCTGAGGAAGAATATCTGCCCCAGTCTTTGTTCATAGCCCAAACAGCTCATCCCAGTGCCAGGCTAAAGGCTCAGAGGGAAGGTGGCATCTTTAGGTGATTTTTAATAAACTGAAGAATCTGTGATGTGGATATGGGGGAAAATATTTTCACAATAAGTCTGAGGAGAAAACTTTCCAGTCCCAATTAACTGGATCAGCTCCACGCTCAGGGCTGCTCTTATCACTTCCACCTGATCCTCCACCAATCAGTCATGCTGGTTGTGTTTTTGCTGGTTTGCTGTTTATTCCACAGAACCCCTGAAATCTTTCTTCAGTTTCACTCCATTTCCAGGAGACAAGTGTGCAAGAGTGTAGACCTGACAGATCTCTGCATCTTAGGGGGCTTGGGTGAGGGGGGAGAAGCTGTGCCTGGCACTGTCTGTGCTCAAGGAAAACTGCAGCATGAGGACTATTAGACATCAAAGAAGTTGCATAAATTCTCATCCTTGGGAACTATGAGTCAGAGAATCATAGAATGGTTTGATTGGGAATCAAGCCTTCAAAATAATCTAGTTCCAACCCCCCTGCATGGGCAGGGACACCTCCCACCAGCCCAGGTTGCTCCAAGCCCCATCCAACCTGCCCTTCAACACTGCCATAGTATCCATATGTTTCTCAGTGCAAGGACCTACTTAATAATGCATTTAGGTTTGCAAAGTGGATAAGATCCTTGTTTGGATGAGGGGTGAGTTTCCCCCTATGCCAAGCTGATTCCCTAGGGAATAGCTGCAGTTATGATCAGACTTTCACCATGATGCTGATTCTGATTGTGCATTTGAAGTTTGCCATCTGTTAATGCACATTGGGAAGAGTTGAAATTCCTTCATTCCAGCAAAAAAAATACCTGGGAAAACATTGGCTGGAGCAAAAAGTGTCCTTCCCACCCTGTGTTGTACTGCCTGAATTTCTGAACTACAAAACTGACATCTAGACCCAAATGAGCTTCAGTTTATGCCCATCTTCTGATCAGCCTTGGAGAGAAGGGAAGAAGAGCCTCCAGGTCTAAATAACATCCAGAGGGATGGAGGTAGCAAGGGAAATGCTTTATGCTGATCACATGAAAAAATACCGTCAAAGCCTGAACAATAAAGAGAATTTATTCAATTGCTCAAAACAGTATTTTAAAATCAATTCATATTGAGCTTCCATAACAAATAAATCATTAACTCCTCGTGGTGTAATGAACTTGAATTGACCTCAGCCACTCACCCTGGAAGATGTGAGGCCACCAGGCAGCAGAGAAAGCCCCCTCACCTGCTTCATCCATACCCTGCTCAATTCTTAAAAGCAGTACCTCTATAATTTAGAACAAAAGTCTCTCCAACCCAGAAATAAACTGCCCTCTAAGCAATCAAATTTAGCCAAACCAGCCCACTCCCAGTTCTGAGTCCATCACCTGTTTAGGACATAGTGACTGTTTTATCTATAAAGCAGTAAATGGCACAAATCTAACCCTCAGTAAAACCCTCTCTCAGCAGAGGGAGGCTGTGCTGTCAGTTTGCACAGGCTGCCAACCAACATCTAGAGCCTCTCTCTGCAGCCTGTACTTGATCATCTGCAGACACTGGAATCAACAGATCTGCACTGGATGCAAACTAAAGTCACAACTCACTCTAAAAGTTAATGTCTAACTTAGGCAGCAAAATGGATCAGTTTTTCTTTCCCCCCCAACCCTTTGCTGAATATGTAGAATCTTCTCCAGGAATTGCAGAACCTTGGATAACAAATTTAAGGCTACTGTCAATGAGTCTGTTTTCACCAAGCAATCAGCAATGTTCAGTGGGATGCTTGGAATCCACAGCTTGGGAATCAGCACAGATCTGAGCTGAGGTGGGACACATCAAAACACAACAGAACCATGGAACCAGAGACTGGGTTAGATTGGGAGGGATCTGAGCATGTCCAAGTGCTTTTCCTACTTAACAAATTTCCCTTGTTTCCAAAGCTTCTCCCTTAAGCACCAGTAGAAGAACCAGCATCTTGGAGACCTGGATGATTTAAAAATTGCTCAGACTTTTTATCTTTTTGGCTCCTGAACATCAGTCACCTCTTGATTTAGAGTGTATCAGATCTCGAATTATTTATATTTTTATTTTCTGATTGAGAATAAATTTGTGGTGAAAGGAGCTCTGAGTATTTTATTTGCCACGCTGTGACTGGCTTTCAGATTGCCTGCATGCAGTGATATATGCCTGCTTTGTTCTCCTCATTGCATTTTTCTGGCTCTTTAGTGGAAGGTTTATGGCTTTTCTGTGCAGTTTGAATTTGGCAGCCTGTATGTTTCTTTAAATAATAAATACAATGTTTACAGGGATAAAACTTCAATTGCAGATAGAAATATGCACCCACATAGAGATGTCAGTGCCAGAGGCTCCCATCTCTTCCCGTTGTAAGCATCAGGACTAAACTCACAGATGCACACAATCCTCAGCTTGCTTCAAGAGCTGATCTGGGTTCCCAGGGAGCTTCCCAGACCTGGTCACAAGGTGACAGCCCAGCCCACATGAAGGTGATGGTGCTGGAAACAGGCAAACCAACAGCCCCAAGAGGGATGCTGGTTGGAAGATTACTTCTGGCACTGCACATGCCCTTTGGAGCTCAGCTGGGAGGGAGGTTCCTCTTCCAACATGACCTAGGAGGGGTAGGATGGCACAGCAGCAATGCTCTTGCAGCACCAGTAGGTCCTGATCCCATCCATGTGCTCTGGAGCCAAGCACCACCAGCCACAGCTCTGCAGGTACAGGAAAGGGATCCAGAGCAGGACTCAAATCCCTGCCACTTCCTGAGCAACCACAGCCCAAACATGACAACCAGCTGGATACCTCTCAAAAGTGAGGTTGGATGCCTGAGAGCACGAGCTAGCACATGTCTTCCCCAGTTGTGCTGCCAGATAAAACCCCAGTTTCCAACCCAGAAGGGCATTTTTGGCCCTACATTGGCACTGGGAAGGACACAGCCCAGTGAGGGAAGATTTATGTCCAGCTCACCTGCTACTCAACCTCAGGTGATCCAGAACCAGGAAAGCACAGGCTTTAATACACTTTTTACTGCTCAGTGCAATTTTAACCCAGCCCTCATGAGTATAATTAGCAAAACCACACTTAAACCAAAACTGGAGATGGATTCCTTTGCTGCCACATCTCCTTAATAAATCTATTTGGAATAGCAAAGGCAAATATGTGGTGCTGTACAAAATGACACCAGAGGGGCTGTAGCCAGTGATCAGAACTAATGGATCACTACTGAATAATAATACTTAGCGCTTGAACAGGTTTTAAGGCTTCAAAGAGCTGAGCTAATTAATCCACACAAAATCCCAGCCAGGTATTACTGGATTTTTTTTCCCCTCCTTACACAACGTTCAGAAGATTACAGATGCTAATTGTCCCCACAGTCACAGTGGGGGAGTGAGGAGATTGCTAAACCAGGAGGAAGCAGGTTCATGCTGACGTGAACCCCACGAGGCACAAAATGAGAGTTTGGGGCCCTTGGGGACAGTGTTTGGGTTAATGATTCCTCCCTTTCCAGTGATCCTAAGGGCTACTGTTGTTATTGCTCCCCTAATTTTCAGAGGGAGGAAAGAAAGGCGAGTGGGAGGTTGAAGAGCCCGTGAAGGGATGTGGCAGAGGAGCAGGGTTAGGAAGCAGAGCTGGGGGGTGATTCCCACGAGCAGCAGAAGCAGAGCTGTGGGCACATGTTCCCCCCAGCCTCTCTGCTCGACTGCAAATATTCTCCCACGCTGGATCCAGAGCACCAGCTGTCCAGGTGACAATAGAGCTAAATCCCTCCTCAAACATCCAGGCAGCTCCTCCCTCTGGAAAGGCCGTTTGGCTAATGCAGTGTTTGCACATGTTAATCCGGAGCAGAGTCACCCCCTGCGGGGCAAGGGCTGCAGCAGGTGGAGGATGGGAACAGGAGCTGCCACTCACCCCCAGAGCAGCACCCCAGGCCCTGCTGACACCTGTCTGGAGGAATAAAGGAGCAAGCAGGAGCACAGACCCCATCCAGAGATGCCAGAGGAGAGGCTCCCAGCACCCGGCACTGACGGTACAGGGGGCACCCACCACCACTCTGCCTGTGCTCTGGGGCGTGGGGGTCTCTGTGGGGCCAAGGGGAATGGGGGCTGCCCCATGGCCTGGCCACTAAACACCTGGGAAGGAGCAGGGAGGAAGAAGCAAGGGGACTTCACTTGCTTGGCGGGCAGCACTTGGGGTCTCTGGCCTGTTATTGTTGTTTAGTGACCAGGCTGAGTTGGGGTTTGCTCTGCCACTGGCACACTGAGGGACTGCTTCACCATTTTGCTGCTGTTCTCACCTGCTTTGTGTATTTCTGGTGTAGACTCTGGAAGGTGGGGGATGTCTCCTCTTAGGGCTGGGGGTAGCACCTTCACTGTGATCTGGTTCTGATGGGCTCACACTTCTCCTTCTCCACTGGTACCAAACATGCCTCTGGAGTCCCTGGGAGGGGCAGAGGGAAATGGGCCAGCCAGGAGATTGAGAACTGAAGGGATTTGTTCCCTGTGCTGCAAGCCAGACTGGCTGCTGTGTCCTACAACTAGAAAACCCAGAGCAGACTAAACTGCAAATCGATTGCACGGAAAAACTTCCAGCACCTCCCCTTTCCCTGGCTGCTCTTCAAGACCAGCCCAGCCCATTGCCATCCTCAGCCATGAAATACCAGGCTTGATGGGTCTGAGCTCTCCCGAGTCATCATGGATTTGTCCAGATCCCTCACCTTGTAGTTCTGTAGATTTTTAAACAAACAAACCTGCCCTTGGCTTTTTGCATGTGGTTTGTGATCATTCATTCAGGGGGCACGGGGTGACTGACTAATCTTCAGGCTTAAAGGGCATTTTGCCATCAGCAATTCAGCACAGGGGAGAGGAACCAAATAATTTATGTTGTCACTGGCCCCCACACTAATACCACAGCACTGAATGGGATCAATGAGAATGTGCTGCTACACTTCCTTAATGCTTTATTACAGGCACCAGGGCCCTGCTAAACAGCCTAACAAAATACCAATAAATAGACTGTTTGCTCCAAAGGCTCCTTCTGCTGCTGCAGTTTCTCCCCCTCAAGCACAATTTCTGCAGCTCAGTGTGCTTCAGCACAGCCAGAGGGTAATCTGGTGTGTGGGGAGAGATGGGAATGGGTAGAGGGATGAAGGAATGGATGGACTGGTAGCAAGCACAGGGGTGTTGGTTTTCAGAGGCTGGAAAGAAGCAAGCCCATCACCAGAGGAACCCTGGTGTCCAATAAACTGCTCTGCTTTCGGCTTCCTACAAACAACAAACCCCAAAATTGCTCACAGGACAGATTCCCCTCATTTAAGAACAGTCCCAGAGAAAAACAAACAAACATAGCAATGTTTTTTTCTTTCAGTTTTTAAACCAAGATCTTAGGGACTGTTGGTGTGAAGTGACATTTCATTGGAAAGGTAGTAAATGCATGTACAGAAGTAGGGGAAAAGATAGGTATAAAAGGCCTACATGAATAATTTTTATTAAGCCCAGACAAAAATGGGTTTTGGTGATTGATGAAAACCACCAGGATTTTAATTTTAGAAAAAAAGAAAAAAGGCTTTGACCTTCCCCCAGAGCAGGAAATCCTCTCTCCATCCTGCTTTTCTAACACGTTCCATTTTTGATAGAATCTTTTCTTTACTGTCTCTGCCTAGAATATCTCTGCAAAGCTCCTCTGCTGAGAGGCAGCTGGGGCTGTGCTGCAGCATGATGGCAGAACACAGACCTCCTTTTTTACCAAGAGCTAGCAGTCTACCCAAACCTTTGGGTCAGGGAGGGCTCCGTGCAGCCTGCCTCTGAATCCCAGCCAGTCTGTGCCTGAAAAATCTCTGCTGACCAAGGTCTGTCCTACAACTTCCCCCTGGGGGCTTTGGCAAAGCACCTGATAAAGATGTCTTCAGCCTGGCTGACATCAAGCTCTCATGCTGTTTACAAGAGATCTGTCACAGACAAGTGCCTTCTGTACAGAGTTTCCTCCTCAGGCAGAGGACATCCTAAATTAGCTCCCGAGGATGGAGTTATTCCAACACACCCAGACACCAACTAAGCCATCTTTCAAGCTGCGTGGAGCTGAGCTTGAGAATTTCAAGGGTTTGGCTCATGACCTGTACATTTTCTCTCATTTCTGATCCCCGCCCTTCTTTTTTTTAACTCGCTGATCTCAGAGTTTATTCAGAAGTTCAGCTGGGGAGAGGGAAAGATTTGGAGGGGAGGGCCAAGAGATGGGGAGGCTGAGAAATGCCTGCTGGGAATGCTTTGGAAACCACCCAAAAGTAGGATCACATCATTGTTAAGAGGACTGTCACCATGAAACAAAGCAGTCAGCCTCATGGGCTGCAACCTGCTCCTCCTCTCAGCTGTGCCTGCAAAGCTCAGGAGCCCAGCTTGCAAGAGTAGCTGTGGTGTGGATCTAGGAGCAGAGCCCAGGAGCTTTGGGTACCCAGGTTCTTGTTGAAGCCTTTCCCTGTTGCCTTCATTTCTGTCTGCAGCCAGGGGAGCAGATATCCTCCACAAACCTGGCTCTTCCACTGCCTCTCTTCCCCCCGTGCCACGGGGTTTGCGGAGCAGAGCGAGGTGCCTGTAGGGAAGGGGAAGAGGGGGCAGCACCAAGTGGTGAAGGGTTCATTTCTCTAACCATAAATTCAGCCTCCCATAAATTTGATTCCATGATGCTGCTCCCACGGGGCTGGTAAATCACAGGGAAGGAGGAGCAGGCTGCAGAGGGAAGGTGAGTGCAGGTGGGAAGCTGGGGCAGGAGGGGCAGGGCTGGGGGCTGCACGGGCAGAGACCCCCCACACCAGCTGCTACCCTGCATTCCCACCAGATGGGAAGCATCTCCTTGGAAGCTGACTCAGCTGAATGGACGTGTTGGTTCAGTGGAGGACACCTTGCATCTCCAGCAGGCTTTTCATGGATGACCATGGAGACCAGCTAGGTCTTTTCCGCTCTGTCTCTCTCCAGAAAAGCTGATGTTCTTCTTGTTTTACTGACCACCTTTCTCCCAGAGGAGCAGCATTTACTGCACGTTTGACACCTGCTGTACAGAGCCAGGTGTGTGGCTGTACAAAAGATGATGGATTGCTCCTGTTCCTAAGAGGTGAGCTTCTGTCTCCAGCAGCATCCTGACACTCTCACTGAAGGGGCTCCTGCAAATTGCAACACACAAAATCCTTTCAGATCCCACTGAGTGGGAAGGCACTGCAGATATTCCCAGGGGTGAAGAATGAAGTATTTGTGGCCTGACACCTGTGCAAGCTCCACGAAGATTTGGGCAGATGCTGAGAGCTTCCTGTGCACAGTCAATATCCTGATCCTTTGTCATGGCTGAATTCACCCAGCATGGCACTGCCCAACCTGCTTGCTTCTTCAGGAGCAGATCCCAACTGGCCTTCACACACCCTGGTGACCTTCTTTGGGGACACTTCCCACCCTGCTGCCTGGCCATCACATGTGTGGCTCTCAGCAGCCCAACGTGATGCTGACCTGAGCTTCCCTCCTGCCCAGCCTGCTGCTCTGCAAAGCAGAGCCTTGCTGACAGCCCCGGGGGAATCATGAGGAGCAGGGAGAGCCTGCCATGCCCTCTGTGCTCCAGCCTCCTCTTCGAGTCCCCTGCTACAGCAGCACAGCCTGTCTGGGATTTTGCCCCTTCTGCTTTGCCAGGCTGCTCCTGTGTTCCCCTGCTCCTTGCAGGGTGGCTTTGGGAGCCCCTGGGCTGTCACAGTGACCACTGGCCACCTTCACCCTTCTGAAGGTGAAGCTAATGCTGGGTGACACCTCCCTGCCAGCACATCACACACTGAAGATGAGGCAGCTGAGGTTGCTCCCTCCTTCCTGTCCTGGAAACACCCACACCAGGCACCTAAATCTCCCTGCAAAGAGCTTTTCCAGAGTGATGAAGGGGTTTTTTAATGCATCTGGAATCAGCCTCTCACAGATTTTACTGCCTCTTTTTTCCTCCAGAGCAGGGTGACTAACTCAGCAGATAGACCAGATGGGGTCACAGGCTGATTCCTGCTCTGATCCAACCAAACCAGGAGAGTCAATAAGAGGAGAGGCAGAACTGCCAGAAGCAGAGTGTCTCCCTGGCTCCTCCATAGGAGATCCTGGCTCTGTTGCTTTTGGCTGTGCATGGCAAAAGCCATCAATAAGGTCTGCTAGCAAGGAAGCTGGGTAAAAGATTCTGTCCTCCCTTCCTGCTTCTGTAGGAAAAACCCACAACATCTCATCCCTGCAGGCTTCTTTTAGCTGCCTCCATCCCTTCTCTGTGGAGAAGGAGTCACAGACAGGCAGGGACATTTCTCTTTTGCAGCCATCCCAGTGTCTGTGCTTCATCCACTTGCTGATAAAACCTCCCTTCACCACCAAAACAAAGAGCAGCTTCTAAAAAACCTACCCACCCCTCTGCCTCTAAACCATGTCTCACTTCTGATTGACAGGTTGAGAAAGTTCCTAATTATGTCCCCTGGACACTTGTGAGGCAACCCACCCCAGAGCATGATTTGATGGCTCAGCGAATGGATGGCCTCGTTTGTCCCCATTTCTGCTACAGAGCCAGCTCCAGCCTCATCAGCCTGCCTTGACCTAATTTTTTTCTCTTGCATAGGTCAATAAAACACAGCAAATTGAGCTAATCAGACACTGAGGATACACTGTTCATTTGGGCTGGTCCAGGAATGCTGCAAACTCTGCTGTCATGGGCAAGGAGAGAAGAAGGCATTTTTCCTTAAAAAGTCAAAGGGAGTTTGACAATGAACATGTAATTTCCAGAACGTGCATGAGGCTTTCTTTGTGCTTTTTTTTTTTTTTCCTTGCCTCCCTTTTGCTCTGCCTGCATCTGGTGGTTGCTGCATGATTCTGCTTCTCTTGAAAGCAGAGAGGATTGGTCCTTCCCTGGGGTGATAATTGCCAAAAGGACATTAAAAAAACAAAACAACACTTCGAACAAAACAACAAAAGAAGCGTGCATCTGGCTCTAGAGTGTCCAAATAAATCCTGGGTAAATGCCAGGCTGCCTTAGTCACCAGCTCTAGCAGGACAAGGAGAACCTCCTTTAAACTGGGTAGTGAGAGGAAGAGGAGCCACAGCAGAGGGCTGCCTGTGCCTGGCACTGTGCAGGGCTGGGTGACAGCAAAGTGACACGTGGGACCATCCAGGCTGCAGAACACGCCACACAACACAAACACAAAGCAGGGTCAACCCCCACACACAGGCAGGGACCTCCTCACGAAATGTTTTTCATGCCAACACTGACTCAAATGTGACATATCTGCAGATAAACCCCCCCTACACACACACACACGTCTGCAAATCCTCACACGTGCCACCCCCTCCTCAGCCCAGCTCGCCACGTGGAGGTGACACCTGCTTCCAGACCGAAAAATGTCCAAGGGCAGAATGCTTACATGGATCAGCCACGGGTGGAGGTGGTGGGCAGGAACCCAGACACTTTCTGTGCTCCTGTGGCCATCGTGTCCCTCTCTGAGCCCACGGGGCTGGTGTGCTCTGCGTGCTCCCCCACGCAGTCACTCTTGAGCACGGTGTCCTAGTGCATGTGCAACACAGCTGTGTGACAGAACGTCCCACCTGGGGGTTACACAGACCGTACAGATGCAGATGGCACCACACACATGCCCCCAACATCCCCCCAACCCACACAGACACAGCCTGGAACCTACTTACTGGCTCTCACTCAGCACCCTGCTTGCTTCCAGCAGTCCCACTGGCCCTTCTCCTCCCAAATGCCACCCAGATTTACCAGCAGTGTTAAAAAAGGACCATACCTGCTAAGCCCTTTGCCCTGTTGGGGTGTCATACCAGCCTGTGCTCTTGTCCTTCCTTTCTCTGGGCTCTTTCCCCACGTGGGGATTTTTACTCCTCGAGTCAACGAGCCCAGGCCTGAGCGAGCACCTAACGAGGGCATCTCACATCCACCTGATCATCACCCCATGCACTGCTTGGGAAGTGGAGCCCACCAGATTCCAGGCTTGGCCTAGGGCTGAGGTCCAGAGCCCTCAATTCCCTAGGGAACCGAGGAGTTCCCTGCTGCCATAGCAGCCCCGTGTAAGCCTGCTCTGCAGAGTGGGCAGGAGCCTTTCCCAGGGAACTCTCCCTTCTCCCAGGGAACTGTCCCTGCAGGCAGAGCCTGCCTCCCTCCCTGCTGCCATTCCCACCCAGGGAGTGCAGCTCCAGCACTGCAGGCACTTGGAAGCAGCCTCAGAAGAGCAGGCAAAGGGGACAAGGTCACCCCTAGCCAGGCACTGCCCGTGGGAATTAAAGCTGGCACACACATGCCAGCAGTGATGAGGCCTCCACTCCTGGATGGAGCTGCAATGCTCAAGCTGGCCTCAAACCACCCTGGGAAAGAACAGCAGTCCCTGCAGGCACTGAGCACCTGAATCCCCAAAAACGAAACAGCAGGGCTGGCTGGTTGGGGGGGAGAAGAGGAGAGAAAAGCAGGGCTGGTGTGGAGAGGGCAGGGGCTGGATGGGTCCAGAAAGGGCTGCAGGGCGGGGTGGCTGAACCCTCTGTGGCATGAGAGGCTGGGGACTGCAGGGAAGGGGAAAAAAACCCACCTGCATGTTGCCCTCAGCATATGGGGACCAGGCTCCGTTCACCACCGTGGGGAGACGTGGGCTTCTGCCACCAGAACTGCACCAAATACCTGCCCTGAGGGGGGGAAGCAGTGGGCTCCAATTCTCTCTGCCATTTGCCCACTGCTCTCTCAAGAGATTGCTCAGGTGTTTGCACTGAGGGAGAAGCCACAGCTGACAAAAGATGCTCCCAGGCAATTAGTCCCCAGAGGCCTGTGAGGGCTGCAATTGCTGTGCTAAATCACAGCCATATTTAACTGTACTATTGCCAGGGCAGGGGAAAGGAGCAGGAGCTGAGTGCACAGAAATATGCCTGCCTGTGTGTAGGAATTCCCACTGCTCTCATTACAACACACGAGGGTGTTCCCACACTGGACCAAGGCCTCCTCCTGCTGCACAGGGAAACTGCAGCTCCCAGAACTGTCCCACAGCTTCAGCTTTCTTGGTCCACTCGTTGCAGCAGCTTTAAGAAGCCTGGTGCTTTCAGGAGCTCCTTCCTTAGGGATGGAGTTGTGCAGTCCCGGGGCCTTGCAGGGACACAGCTCAGCTTTCTCTAAGAACTGCTTGTACAAAAAATCGCAGCAGTTGATGTCAGCTTGGTAAGGGAAGTTCTACCAGCAAGGTTAAGCTCCCAGGCCAACATCATTGCACTGACACAAAAGCAAGTGGGATATGTCCATCCAGAAAATTAAGACCAGACCAGCGTGTAAGGACAAAAGAGATACCTGGATTTTATTTCCCCCCTTTTCCCACGATTCACTCTAGCTCTCCTGTCTCTTAGAAATCAGCAGGGCCAGGCACAGGGATGCAAGAGCCAGGTGACACCATCAGCTGATGCCAGCACCCATAAGAGGCTTGCCCTCTCCCCCTGCCTCCAGGAAAACCCTTCCACGCTGCCAGGACCTCAGAGAAGAATCAGTATTTGCAGAGCCAACTCCTCTCCTTGCCTGCTGGCCCTCACCACATCTCACTCCACAGCATTGTCCCCGTGTCTCTGGTGCTGGAGCATCAACGTAATGTGATGTGACACCTTCCCCCACACTTTGTTATAAATATCATGTTTCACTGTAACTGTGTCTGACACCCCCTTGGAGGCATTTTCTCGTGCTCCCGGCCAGGACGTGGGCACGTGCTGAGCCCCCCAGCACATGCTGTCTCTGGTGGTGGGGGGCTGCCCTCCATAGCCCCTTCCCTCCCCACCACCAGCAGTAGAGGTATCAGTGGCAGTGGGACAGGGCTGTGCAGGATGAGCCTCCTGCAGAGATGTCCAAGAAGCAGCCCTGCTAGGTCACAGATCTCTCCCTTTCCTCTTCTGTAAGATCACAGAACCATCGTGGCTGGAAAGGACCTCTCAGATCTCTGAGTCCAACTGCCAAGCCAAAAAAAAAAAACCCTCCCAGAATCTTATGAGATCATAGAACCACAGAATCACCGACTGGTTGGGGTTGGAAAGGACCTTGAAGATCATCTAGATCTAACCCCCTGCCTGGGCAGGGACACCTCCCACCAGCCCAGGTTGCTCCAAGCCCCGTCCAACCTGCCCTTCAACACTTCAGTGCAAGGGATGGAGCCTTGTATTTCCCCATGACCGAAGTCTGTTATTTATTTGGAAACCAGAACCATGTCTTCTTCATCACCACGTCCCACCAGGTCCCGGACACCCCCTCCTTAGCCATCCGTGCTTGTAGTTATAAGAAAATGCCACTAGATGTCTGTCAGGGTCCTGTACACTGCCTGGATGGTCAGCCCCGGTAAACAAGACAAGGCTGGGGTGCAGCAACTCCTCACTTCGTTATCCCAGTCTTTAGTTATAACCTTTTTTGGGAAAATGAAATAAATCTCGATTTTCCTTTTATTTCCTTCTAAGATGTGCAGGGAAGCTGGGCGTTATCTCTCTGTGCCAAAAGCTCTTCTCCGGTTTCATTGCAGCCATTTTTGGACAAGTTTTGATAAGGTGCCCCTCAGGACATGAGTTCTTGGTGGGTACCTTCACTAGGGATGCTTAGAAAGGGCTTCACCTCTATCCTGCCATGGGGACATGGACAACAGTTTCCCCTCAGGACATGAGTTCTTGATAGGTAGCTCCATTAGGGCTGCTTAGAAAAGTCTCCACCTCCACCCTACCATGGGGACATGGAGAGCAAAAAGATGCTGTTCCACTACTAACCAAGACGAAAATCAGCTGTGCAACCATTGAATGAGCCCTTCTTGTAGCAGGACTGCTCAGGAGCTGAAGGTCCAGCAGTTCCAGCCAGGACAGGGCAGGGACAGCAGGTGCTTCTGCTCCTGGAGTCACCCTTGGTGCTGGGACCAGAGGTCAAGCCATGGAGCTGCTGCCCAGGAGCCATCTCTGAGGCTTCTAAGGGGCAGCTGCAGCTTCATGGTTTCACCTCTTGGGTAACTCTGCAGCAGATGCAGTGCAATTACTGTCACTGATGTAAGCACAATTACTGCTCGAGCTGCTTGAGAAATGCCAATTATTTTTCAGAGGAAATCTGAGAAGGAAATCATCTCTTTTTGTGTTTCAGGGAATTTGAAATTTCCACCAGCTTCTTTTTTATCTCAAAAGAAAAGTATGAGAAACATGTTTTTTTTTTCTTAATACTGTTGATGTAAAAACGTATTAAGGGAAGACAAGAAATTTCTAAGAGGGAAGCTAATTTTAAAGAGACCATTTATATATTTTACCTTCTTTTTTTAAAAAAATACATAACAAAAATTAATATTTTTCTACTCCAAATATATTCATCTTTCTATGTAATAAAGTTAGTTTGGAAAAAAATAATAACCAGCTTTACATCCAGATCTGTCTTGTGGAGGCCAGGATAGCACAGGAGCCTCTGCCTTCAGAGCTGTCCCTCCTCATGGCTGCACAACCCAACTCCAGATTGTGACAGTCAGGGAGAAGAAAAGCAAATTTATTTCCCTTTTCCTTCCCAGCTGACAGTCCAGTATGGGACCAAAGGGGACACCCTATTCAAAGCTCCCAGGAAGGCAGCTGGCTGTGAGCTTGGCTGGGAGAAAGAGGCAAAAGGCAGTTAAAAAATAATGGAGAGGACAGAAGAGACAGAGATAGATACTTGGCTCCCAAGATCTGGGGATGTAACGAGCACAAAGCATTTGGAAAGGCTCAGAAGTTGTGTCTGAAAAGCTCCCCTGGCTGATGTGTCAAGGAGCTTCCAATCGTTTTTCAAAAGCTTCTCTTCTCTCTGTGCCTCTCTCCCTTTGTAATGGGTGGCTGTTTCTAATTATCTGTAAATGTTAAATGTTCTCTAATTCAATCAGAACAACTTGTTCACAGATGGCAAACCCTTCATCTGCTCTGCTTTCAGCAGAGCCTCTGACTCAAGAGCCATTGATCTCTTCCTTCCCAGAGAGGCTGGTTTGAGACAAGCCAGGGGTGCAGAGAGGAAAGGAGTCTGGAATGCCCAGGAACAATTCCATGTCTTTCATAGAATCATAGAATCATAAAGGTTGGAAGTTCCAACCCCCTGCCATGAGCAGGGACCCCTCCCACCAGACCAGGCTGCACAAAACCTCATCCAACCTTGCCTTAAAAACCTCCAGGGATGGGGCATCAACAGCCTCCCTGGGCAATCCATCCCAGCTCCTCACCACCCTTAGAGTGAAGAATTTCCTCCTAACATCTCACCTAAATCTCGCCTCTCTCAGTTTAAAACCATCACCCCTTGTCCTGTCACTGTCTTCTCTGATGAAAAGCCCCTCCCCAGCTTTCCTGGAGCCCCTTCAGGCACTGGAAGGTGCTCTGAGGTCTCCCTGGAGCCTTCTCTTCTCCAGGCTGAACAGCCCTGATTTTCTTAGCCTGTCTTCATAGCAGAGCTGCTCCAGCCCTTGGATCATCTTGGTGACCCTTCTCTGGACCCTCTCCAACAGGTCCATATCTTCCTTGTGCTGAAGGCACCTTTCCCTTTTCCTTAGACAGTTCCCATGCCATCCTCTGCTCCCGTCTAACCCAGGGCTCTCTCCTGCATGGAACGCTGCAGTCCTGAGGCTGGCAGACACATGTTCAGCCTCTCTGAATGATGCTGATGCTGATCCCGTTGGACTCAGCATCCCTTACCTCATCGCCTGCTGCTGAATGGCACGTGCTGCTGCTCTGTGTCCTGTCTCTTCTCCCTCTCCCTGCCCAGGAGCTCACATCCATCCCCCCCTCAGCTGTGGCACTTCTCCCCTTGCTGCTGTCCAGGTCAGGGCAGAAAACTCCTGCCTGAGGATCCTTAGTCAGTTATCCCCATTCGAGTGACTAAAATTTGCCATTTGCACTACACAAGGCAGGGGCCATGGGGTGCAAGGAGGGGGGAGGGGAGGTTTCCTCATTAAACCTGAGGGAAACTCTTCACTGCTGATTCCTAATGATTTATTGAAGCATCTGGTCTTCCCCTCAGACCTGGAAAAGGGTCTCGCCTTTGATCAACCAGTGACTCACCATCTGCAGCCGAGGTGCTTCACAACAAATGAGAGCTATTTTAAGTGCAGGGAAGGGGAGGGGAAAAAAAATAGGCCTCATCATCCCTGAGAGGGGTGGGAAGGATGGAAAACAAGCCGCCCACAGGATAAGGCGCTGGCCCGGCTGCTCCTTACAGCTTTGCTGCTCCCCCAGCAGCTCCGACTGGTTCCCCAGCAGCAAAAGAAGAAAAAAAAAAGCTGCTGCAAAGGGTTGTGTGGGGGAGACTCTTACGTCTCAAGCAAATGGCTCCAGGCCAGGGTAGGAATAGAGCAGCTTAAATGACGCTCCACGCGTCGCAGGGCGGTGCAGGTTCCGTCAGGCAGAGCAGGGCTGCAAGCACAGAGCACCCACAGCCCCTCCTGAGCACAGGTGCTGCTCGTGCTTCCAGGTCTCAACTTGCTCCTCTCAATACCCATCTTTCCCTTCCTCACAGCGTAGCCAAAAACTAAACTCTCCCCAGTCAGGAAGGTGTGTTTCCTGAAAGCTCTTTTTCCGGGGGGGAGGCAAAAAAATCTCAAGCCAGGTCCTGGCACAAAAAATAAAATCCTTAAAAAAAACCCAAGTCTGGAGTACCATCTCTGCTAACCCCCTACCCTTCACTTTTTGACTCTGCAAAAATGCCTTTAGCTAAAAGTCTATCCCCTGTGTCGAGAAGGAAAACATTTCACTGCTCAGGACGTGAGCAGATTCACAGCTACCAACCCAGCCACCCAGGAGAGGCTCTGGGCACAGCAAGCTTTGCAGAATCACTGCTCCATATCCTTCAACAACTGGCTAAGGAGAAGCAAAATCATTAAAGTGTGTGTTATACTCACTGGAACAATCCTTGGGCAGCAGCTTTATGAAGAGCTCCACTGGGCAAAGTGCTCCAGGAGCAGTGATTAGGGAGAGTTTGTTAATGAGGCAGATTTTAGTGTCTAAAGGCACGTGGAGAGAGAAGAGAGAGAGTAGGTTCTTCATCAAATGTTTAGCATGGGCTGGCTACAGCTGCTCTTCAGTGGACATAAATAAATTCAGTTCTCCCAGCTCTTATCAGCTGAGGATCTGACCCATGGGATGCAGGAAGCATTGAAGGACATAGCACCAACCACACCATCATAAAACTGCTCAGCTTTGGCAGCTGCAGATCTCAGAGCCTTTTGCAGACATCCAAAGCCATGCTTCAGAGCCAGAAAGGTTTTCCTCACATTTCCAAACTGGCTTTTTCCCTACACTCCCTGAAGGTTCAGCTGCTTTAAATCACAGTGATCCCCCTGCAGCAGAGGAGGGGGGTGGAAAGGGACCCTGAGTAAAAGCATAGTCAGCCCTGCTGTTCTGAACTCCCTGGGTCATCCTCCTCTGTAATGAAAATCAGCATCACCCTGTAGGTACCAGCAGAACATGACCAATTTACCCTGTCTGAGGCTCTGTTCCCAGACCTCTGGTATGTGTTTTGCTTTGCATGAGAGATGAAAGGGCTGATCAGTGCTCTTAAGAGACCCAACACAGTTTTACCAGTGCACAGATGGCATGGACAGGAGGATTGCACACACAACATTCCCAAAGGCAGGAAAAGATGCTTCCTGTTCCCTTCTTCCCTCTTCTAATATGCCATCCTCCCCAGCTTCATACTTTTCCCCTCAAGAAGGATCAATGGGTCTCCAAAGCCACACAGATAGTTTCCATTCCTTCCATGAGATTGCCAAGTAGCCAGTCGTGACCTGCCCTCCCCATCTCTGCCTCAGTGGTGTGACTCTACCACTCCAAAGTACCCTTGGAGTTGGGAGTTCCTGCTCCTGTGAAAGTTCAGCATGAGATGGGGAAACCTGTGTCCCTCATGCAGTGCAGAAAGGGGGGGGAATGAGCTGGAGGTGAAGGAGCTTAAAAAGGGCAGAGAGACAAGTGTCCCAGAGGCACTGGAAATGGAATTCATGGGAGTTTGTTAGCAAAGGTGAGTTCAGGACAAGCCCTTTCCCAAAATAACTCCTGTTGGATGCAGGATGGATGTTCCATACTGCTCCAGAGCACTTCACAGAGGAGCCAGGCACCTGGGGTGTGGCTTCCCAATGGCTTTCATTAGCACCAGCCTTTATCCTCTGTTATTACCCACAGTGTGAGTGCTTCCAGGAGCTCTAGTCTCCCTTCTCGTACTGAATCATTTGAAATAAGGTTTGAAGGGAGCAGGGAGGGGTGGTTTTGGAAAGGTATCTCTCCTTCCCAGAGGGAAACTAGGAAGAAAGGGGAAAAAAGAGCCCCTGTGGTGCTGGGTGGTGTACAAGCAAGGAAAAGAGAAGTGAAGAGATTGCAATCAGATCTTACACAGGCTTTCCTCATGTCCTTCAGGCACAAGTACCTCAGCTTGGCAAGCCCGGAAGTTAGCAGCAAAAACGAGGCATTTTCTCAGCCACCATCTGATCCTCCTCATCACTTCCTGCTCTGCCCACCCACCCAACCATCCCTGCTCATCCTGAGGATGAAACCCACTCAGCCAAGCCCCTTCCCATCCAGCCCTTCATCACTAGGGATCGATTTCTTATATTGACTGAGCAGGCCCCAGCCATTAACAAGTTCATTTTCCATCACTTAGATGCAAATGGATTCCCTCAGGAGCCCCAGGGTCACTGAAGTTTCATTAACAGACACCGTAAAAATACTTCAATATGTTTTTAAAAATCACTTGAGAGCTAGAGCGAGTCCATTGTCCTACTCCTCTCAGGTTATCTTAGATAAAAGAAAACTTTGCTGCCTGCAGATGGACAAAAAGCTCTTAACAGCTTGTCCCTGCTATTATCTATCTCACAACACATCACCTCTAAAGAGGTCCAGTTTCCTGTAATGCTGCAGATGGAAACCATCTACTCATTTATCTAAGCTCTGGCTGAATGTGTTCCAGCCACTAAGGGGTTTTGGCCTCCAAACTTTCCAGTTAGCTGTCACATGTTGTCTGGTGGTAAACTGAGGCACGAAATGATGAAGACTCAGACCCAGATCCGGGTGCTCAGAGAGACCAGCAGAACAGATGTCATGGGCAGGTGTTGGTAGTTCTGCTGCAAAGTGAATTGCCATTCCAATTGTTTATATCAGGGCTAAAAACCCCATAAACTGAGCCCTATCTGGCCTTGGACAGCAAACAGAAGATTACATGGGAAAATACGTGTCAGAAATGCAGGCTGAACTCAGGAGTCTATTTCTGCTTCTGAAAGATTTCTGTCTTCTTGTCCTGTGTCACTAAAGGACACAGCCAGTTTTACTCCCATGAAAATCCAGGTAGATGCTGTGACTCCAAGAGAGGGGCTTTGGAACCCAGAAATACCCCCAAACCTCCACCAAAACCATGGCTGTGGAAAATCCAGCCCTGCAGACAGTTTGTATTGTAAGCTCATTTATGTCAAGAGCTCGAGCTGCATATTCAAAAAATTTGCAAACAAAACCATAATGTGACAGTTTTCTCCCTGCTTGGAAAGAGATGACTCACAAAGTCATCCTACAGCCCTCACTGGGTGCCAAGGATGGTCTCCCAGGACTTTGAAGCATAGACACCTTATCCCAGAACCCTAGGATGAAGGGAAAATTCACTTGGCTCTCCCAACGCTGAGGTGAATCCTTTCTTTTCATGGGAAGGCTGTAAAATAACATTAATCCATTATTTTTTCCCCTGGTTTCTTTTTTTCCATCACAAGGAAACCCCAAGCAAAGAGCTGGCAGGGATCAGCAGGTAGAGCCTGGCTTTTGGGGGGGTTCAGTCAAAGTTTGGGTGGCTTTGCCGTGGGGACAAAAGCTCATCCCCAGTGCCAGGCCAGCAGCTCTGCCAGGGAGGTGGGCAAAGCTTCCCTTTCCATTGTTTTTGGAAAGGTCTCCTGATCCCCTTGGAGCTCAGCATGAGGAAGGTGACCTCCTCCCTCCAACATCTGCACAAGAAAGCAGAAACTCATGGATGGAGGAGACTGACTGCTCCCACTGTCAGGCAGGGGGAGGAAAACTGGCCCATGAGGTTTGTCCTCTGCGAGGAGAAATGTCATTTCCCTGGCCCCTCTGCAGCTACTCCGGGCTGACAGAAACGTTTCCCTTGGAGTCCTTCCAAATCCACACTGCTGGCTCCTCAGTCTGCAGCAAAATTCCTCCCAACAGTTATCAGCCAGCTCCAGTTGGCATTTACAAAACAAGCTGCAAGGTGGGATGACTTGAGATGCAGGAAGACCCTGGAGGAAAACCTTTGCCTTCCCCCACGGGAGGATGGAGGATGCACAATATTCTCCCCCTGCTCAACCAACAAGAGATTCATTAATGCCGACAAGCTAAACTCAGGCTCTATTATTCATCTCTGTATTTATCAGGTATTTATGCTGACAACCTAGAGGGCGATAAATCAGCAGCACCGGGGTGTGTTGATTCCTGTGGCCGATTCTGCTGCTGACGATGCTCCCCTCGCCTGGCAGGGGGGGCAGAGGGTTCGGAACAGCTCCTTGGTGACAGCAGGGAATTCACGGCCTGGCTGGAAGAGGGGGAGCCAGAGAGAAGAAGAGTCTTGGTTGGACGTGTCTCCGAAGCAAACGGCAAGGACTGAATGGGGATGCTGCTGGTGCAGCAGCGTTTCCCCACCTGGATGTGGAAAGCTGCTACACGAGTAGCTGTGCCAGCTGGGAAGGTGTCTTGGGCTCCCTTCTGTGTCCATCCATGCCAGCAGGGACAGGGAGAGGGGCTGCTCTGTGCTCACAGCAGCAATTTTGCTCAACTCGTTCCAGGTTTACACCACAAATTCCCATGCCTGGGCTGGATTTGCTGCAGGTTTGCTGGAGTCAATGCGTTGGAGTCGCTCCTTCACCTTGGCAGGAGGGAGTGGACCTTATCCAACTCCAGGGATTCCAGCAGGGTGACAGTGGAGTTACCCTGCTGGTGGCAATGTGCCCCTTCAGACTCAGTGTGGTAGCTGCAGGGGCACTGCTCCCTGTTCACAGCAGCAGCTCCACAGCCGTGGCATCAAATTTACACTCTTGTGCTATTGACTTGACAACCTGCAAATGAGACAGAACTGCAAACCTCTTGACTTCTCGCCCTGTGATCCAGAGATCAGGTCCCAGAAGAGCCTATGCAAGAAAAGTAGCCTATTTGTGCAACTACTAAAGGAAAAGGGCTTATTTCCACTTGCAAATTTACAGCAAGTTTTGCTCGTGATTCAAACCCAAAGCAGAGTGTGTCAGTGAATTCCCAGTACAGAAAAAATCTCCTCTGTGGCTTTTCCCTCATGGATGAGTTCATAGCAGCTCCTAAACCCCTCAGTCATGAGGCTGTTGTGGGTATTGGTGGGGGACCCTGTGTCCTGCCTTCCTTGCCATGCACGGGCACTGCCAAGGCACTCGGAAAGGCCGGGCTGCAGTGCTGTTCAATAATGTGAGCTGTTTCTTGTTACAACAACTGCTGAGGCTGGAGCGTGCTCTGCATGAGCTGTGCCAGTGCTGGAGAGCGTATCAGCTCACATGTTGGAGCTGAGAGACAAGTCTTGAAGAGAGAGAATTCCCCTGCTTGGACTTCATTAGCAATGTCGGGAACACAAGCTCTTTGAAATGGTTCTGTTGATTTCACTCTGTATTTCTTCTCCGTGCTGCTGTTTCTCTGGGAATGTCGTGTTAAATGCTCCTGTCTCTGGCCCTCTGTGCCTGTGCACACACACAATCCCAAGTGCAGCCCATCTGTGTGCATGTAGGACAGACCTTTTCATTCCTTCCTAGATGTCAGCTCAGTCAAGAAAGGCGATGGCTCCTTCTATCCAGCTTTTAAGCAGCTTTGCTGAAGCAATTGTTCTTTGCCGACTGGAACATGCTCATACACACACATAGAGCCCAGGATGAGGCAGATAGAGGATCCAGGAGCCAGCTGCCCAGGTCAGGGGAGGCTCCAAAAGGGCTCTGTCCCACAGTGGTTGCAGGCAGCACTGGCCAGAAGGGGCAGGGGATGCTGAGCAGGGCCAGGGGATGCTGAGCAGAGGCAGAGGATGCTGAGCAGGGCCAGGGGATGCTGAGCAGGGGCAGGGGATGCTGAGCAGGGGCAGGGAATGAGGAGCCAGTGCTGCTGACACTAGATGGAGCTCGGCTGTTGTGCTTGGTGCCTGGGACCGGCTCTCGGGCTCCCGCCGGGGGTTGCACGGCAGCATCAGCTTCACCGGTCTGTTTTTTCCTTACGAGTTGCTCGGGATGTCTGCTCCACCAGAAGGGCTCCTCCTGCCCTGCCACCGGCATGCAGAGCCCCGATGGTCTCTGTCCCGGGAAGGGTGGGATCAGCTGCATCCTCTCCTTCTGCTCCGTCTTGCTGCATGGGACATGGGACTCCTGTTTTCCCCAGTCTTAAGTCTGGAGAGCTTCCTCAGGACCACTTAGTTCTTTTCCCGACCTAAGGGATGGAGCCTCCATCCCTTCCTCTGCCAAGCTCAAAGAAGACCCCAAATTAACAACCTCACCCTGCAGTAACTTCACTGTTGGTGGCTGGAATGGAAGGTGCACAGGAAACCGGGAAGAAAAGAGTGGAGCAAAGAGCTGCAGTGTCCAGTGGGTTGAGCTGGACAGGGATGCTGCTTGCAGGAGTCTTGCTCAGGCAAGGGCAAGGGCAATCCAGCCCAAATTCACCACCAGTTTGTGGCTGGTTGGATTGAAAGGCTCTCAGCCCAGCTGGGCATTTCCAAAACACAGGTCCTCCCTAGCCCACCAGCCTTGCACTGCCAGACACTTGCCACTGAAAGCCCAGAGTACAACTCACACTGCTTTCTGCAAGGCTGGGATTCCTAATCTCCCTGGGCTTCTTTTCTCCATGTATAATGAGGATTATGGTTTAATTCCTGCCTCACAAGGGGGTGCTGTGGGGATTGGGAGGGCCCAGGCACTCAGATGGCATTGCAGGAAGGCTAATACAAACCCTTCAGCAGAGGGGGACAGAAAAACCCCACTGCTGTTTGCAGACTGCTTACAACTTGCATCGGTTTCCATTAGCTGGGAGGCAATTTTCTCACCAGTTCAGGTTTAATTTCTTCTCCAACTGCTGGAGAGAGAACAGCAGGAAAGGAGTGACTATCAACACAGAATTGCCTTTTTAAAGGATGGTGCTTCCAGATCTGCAGGTGTGTGTGTGTGCGGTGTATGTGTGTGCATTTGTATGTGTGTCCATGTAGGCATGGAGGAGGCTGTATCAGGAGAGCTCAGAAGTTAAACCAAGCAGAGAATCAGCTCAGGAAGCCCTTTGCATCTCTGCTCTCTCTGCTCCCTCATTGCCGACTGCTCTGTGGACACATTATGTGTGTTTACAGATGAAAAAGTAACAAAAAATAAAAACAAACCAAGAAAAAACCCTGATGCTGGCTTTGAAACTGTGTTCAGTACAGCCTCCTGCACTGACTCCAAATGTTTATAAACACAGAAGTTAATGTAATCAGCACTGCAGCAAATACCCACCAGGTACCCAGCAGAGACAGGAGTGTCAAATATGCTCCCAGCTCAGAATGACAGGCCTCTGCTGTGGGCTCTTCATCAAACAAAAGCAGCTGAAAAAACCCACTGAGGAATGTTTTAAAGAGCAATTCCTCCCCCGCCTTCTTCCCTCCTTCCAATCCCCTCTGGTAATCATAATTGTAAAGAATAATATCAGCTGTCCCTTCCCACTGAGCCTTTCAAGTGGCAGGGCCTTGCCGGGCTGTGTGTGTGTGCAGGGAGCCACTGGAAAGTGGCCAGTGCTCAGGAAGGGGAGCAGGGACACAACCCCAGCCAGCAGTGGGATGGAATTCCTGGGTGACATTTCCTCCTCCGTGGCAGGCAGCAGTCCCAAGGATGGAAAGCAGTGGTCTCCTGAGGGCTATCCATCAGGCCAGCCCCATTGTTCCTGGGCATGTGCTGTGCTCATCCCAGAGCAGACAGGAGCTGCCTTTCCAAAGATTTGGCCCTGCCATTGTGCCCTGACTCCAACTGTTCAGCCTCAGGGAAGGATGTGTAGCAGCTCGCCAGGGAAAACCTGGTCCAAAGGAGTTGTGTCATTGCAGAACCCCTTAGCAGTCCCACCTTGTGTCCTCCTGCACATTGCCAAAAGACCACTTTAGCCAGTGGGAAGGATGTGGGGAGGTGAGCACGCAGTGTCCTGGTACAGCAGGTTGCTGCAGAGACGTTACCTCACATGGCAGCATCAGCAGAAAAATCTTGTCCTGGCTGAGCAGCCAAAATGCTGGGCAGACAAACCAGTGCTCAGCTACAAGCAGGCTTTGTTGTTTGGTGGTGGTGGTGCTTTTCAGCCAAATGTTGTTTCATGCTTTAATTGCGATTTTCAAGAACTATATTAGCATGACAACTTATGGAAGTGTCAGCCAAGTTGCTGCACCATTTCTAGTATCTGTGCCTAAAACAGATTTCACAGAGGTGTAGAGAAAGGGACTTGTCCAACTTCTGGATCTCTGTTCTGATGGCTGGTTGCCATCTTAATGTGAGACTTCTACCATCCCTAAAAATCACAAAAATGGTAAATATCACTCCTCTAGGAATTATTTTCCTTGGGGAAGAAGGGATTCTTCTCAGCCCAGTCCCTCAGACTACCTAAAGCACCAGGTGAGTTGTGTTATGCCTCTCTTTATTTCTAGTGGAATAATTTTATGAAAGGGATTTCTGAGCCTCAGAGTGGTTCATGTGCTCCTGCCCTAGCAGCAGAAAGGATGGGCAACCTTTTCAACACCTGCCCTATCACTGCAGGCACCATGGTATATGAAATAGTCAGGGCTTCTGCTCTCACGTTTCTGGCTGGGATGAGCTTCAGAAACCTTGTGCTGTGAGGGTTAGAAACAAGGAAACAATTGGCTAAACCAGCTGATACAGCAAAGCAGAAAGCAGCCCCATCAGCCTCTCAGAGGACATGCACAAAGAGACCTCCCTGAATAAAAAAAAACCAAACAAGTATGATGCAATTAAATATGTTACATATTATGATCTTCCTCCCCTAGAAATAACAAAAAGTGTCAAGCTAAAGCATTCTACTCCTGCCTTTCCTGCTCATGCAGAAGTCCCCTTGGGCTTCACGGAAATTTTGGACTCACAAAAAGCTGCAGAGCAGGGGCCCCATGGCACTGGGTAATAAATCTTAGAATAACAGCCAGAACTGTGCCAAATGTGATGAGTTTTGCTTTGTGCAGGATCGCAAAAATAACACGTTCTGCCTCCATAATAAGGCCTGATGCACCAGGGTGAATGGTTGTCTGCTGCTGGTTCTACATTTCTGTCTCAAATGGTTGAGGTCTGGGATTTCATAGAATCAGGGAATGGTTTGGGTTGGAAGGGACCTGAAAGATCATCCAGATCCAACCCCCTGCATGGGCAGGGACACCTCCCACCAGCCCAGGTTGCTCCAAGCCCCATCCAACCTGCCCTTCAACACTGCCAGGGATGGGGCAGCCACAGCTTCCCTGGGCAACCTGGGCCAGGGTCTCCCCACCCTCACACTCCAGAATTCCCTCCTCATGTCTCACCTCAATCTCCCTCTCCCAGTTTTCATCCATTCCCCCTTGTCCTCTCCCTCCCTGCCCTTGTCCCATGTCCCTCCCCAGCTTCCTTTGGGAAGCCAAGACCCACAGCTCGATCACATCTCCTCATATTCTTGAAGGGACATCTTGATCGTGCCCTGGACTTATCACTGAAATGTCACCTTGCTTAGATCAAGTTCTGATCAATCCCAAGTACTTATTTCTGTGATTGATTTCAGATTTGAGTTTGCAAAACAACTGGGGGCAAACTTCATGTGCTTGCCCTGTCTGTTCTGTGTCACTCACAAGCTCCCATGAACAGAGTCCCTCTTCCTAGCACTCGTAGTGAACAACTCGGCCAGTTTCAGTGGTTGCCAAACCACCACTGCTCCCTGCAGACAACCAAAGGGTGCTGAGAGTGAGAGCAGACCTGCCTAATCACAGCTTTGGCTCTCCTCCTTCCTCTCACAGAGGAAAACCTCTGGCTGCTGGGCCTGAGAAGCAAACCTTGAATGTGTGAAGTCAGGGTAACCAACCCAAGATGTCTTTGCCAAGGTCTGAAGCGAGCTTAACCCAGTAGTGCTGCCCCACACACTTCTGCAGAGGCCAGCTCAGGTGCCAGTGGCATTAAAAGGGAGATGGGGCAGTGTCACACTGGGAAAAATGTAAGTTGGAACATTTGTGTAATGTGGGGGACTTGTCCAGGGGAGCACTGTCTTGTCAGAGGTATCTTTAATAGACCCAGGAAAAGAAATAATGAGATTTTATGGATTAAAGGTGAAATTAGTCAGATAAACACTTCAAGGACAGGAAAACCAACCACTGAAACAATGGTTGCAGGAGCTTGTCTGTCCACAAGGGCTTGTGATCCTAAACTCTGCCCTGCAGCTTTACAGAGGAGGCAGGAGGCTGAAATCACCAGGGCAAGCTCAGCATCCTCCACTTCCACAAGCAGGATGTCCAGAGGAATCCCAGCAGCCTTAAAGTCTGTGAATCTATTACCTAAACCTCATTACTATGTAACAACTTCTGCTGTTTTGGAGCAAACCTTGTATCTGCCTAATCCGCTTTGTTACAGAGCTGCCCACCCTTCCCTGGAACAGGAATTAACTTCTAAGGGAATAAAAAGAAGGAGGAGACTGCTGAGGGGGTCCTTATCAGTGTCTTTTTATAGCTGCTGGCTGCCCCCCCCCCCCCCCTCCTTCCTTCTCCACTCCTTGTGGAATCCTTCCCCACTGATTCTGTCCTTTTCTGCTTGCCAGGCATCGATTTGTTCCCGTGTTGTTCTAATGGAGCTTGAAATCAACATGACTTTGTTGGTGGTTGTTGTCATTGTTGTTCACATCTTTGTTTGGGGTCCAGCATCCTTGCCGAGGCCAGGGCAGCCCAGGAGCTCGCATCAGGAGGCTAAATAGCTCCTTAGCAGAAGATCCACAAAGGCTGTGGCTGTGTCCGCATCGCAAGGGCTGTAACCAAGCACAGCAAACCGGAGCCTCCCTCCCCCAGCACCTCAGCCCTTGTGCCGGCTCCGAGTCCCTTCTTCTTGTCAGCGCACACGGAAAAAAAAAAACCAAAAACCAAAAAAAACCAAACCTCCTTCTTTCTGTAGGCCCCGTAAAAACCGCTGCGTGTGACTTCGGATCTAGGTGCAAAAAGCACTTGTGCCAATCCGGATCGCACAGGGTAGCTCCGTCCGCTCCTGCCCCTTGTCCCCACGGGCAGGTGGGACGCTGTCCCTGCCAGCAGCCACGGCCCCCAAAGTTCCACCATCCGTGAGGAATCCCAGGAAACAAGCCTCAAACCCACCCCAAGCCGGGTGCTGAGGCACAGCCGGAGAGCACCTTCGGGCTCCTACGGCAAGCAGCGTTTGTGCGGCCGACAAGCATCATCCCCGCCAGCAACAAAGCAAAAGCAGCAGGGGAGAGCTGGGGAGGTCGGGACACCCCTCCGGCCACCCCGAGACGAGCCACCCGAGGCGGGAGCGGCGCTGCGGGGCAGGCGAAGGGTTAAAGCTGTTCCCTCCCTCCTTTCCCTCCGCCGTGCACTGACATCAGCAGCCGCGGCCGAGCCGCCCCGCCCGGCTCCGGGGCTGCGTGTGAAGCCACAACCCGGACACGCACCGAACCAGCCGCGGCCCCGCCGTGTAGCCCGGGCAGCCCGTGCCCCCCCGCCCGGCCCGGACATGGACCGTGGGCTGCTCAGCCCGGTCTGAGGGCAGCGGGGAAGCGGGAGGGCAGGCAGCGGGCGGGGGCTGCCGAGCCCCGCCGCCGGAGCCACGGGACCGCGGCCGCAGCTCCGCGGAGGGCTCTCCCTCGCTTCTCTTGATTTGTTTTTTTTCCTGCCCCCCCTCCCCCCCCCCCCCCCTTTTTTTTTTTCCCCCCCCTCCATCCCCCACACTTTCCTCTCTTTTTTTTTTTTTTCCCCCTCTTTTTTTCTTCTCTTTTTTTTTTTTTTTTCTTGTTTTTGTTGTGTTTTTTTTTTCATTGTTTTTCCCCTCCCCTTCTCGCTCGCCCGGCTCTGCGGACGTGCCCGCTCCCGGAGGAAGGCACCCGCGCTGCCCCGCACCCGCGGAGAGGGGCCCCGCGCCCCGCCGAGCCCCCCGCGGATCTGCCAAGCTCTCCCTCCCTCCGGCTTTGCCTGCCGGGCACACCAACCTCTTTGTCCTCCCTCTCCTAGGGGATTTTGATTTTCGAATTTTTTTTATTCTTTTTTTTTTAATTTTTAAGCAGACTTGAGCATCACCAAAGGGCGGAGAGGGTGAAAGGGGGGGAGGGGTGGGGCTGGGGGACCCGGGGAGGGGGGGCAACGACCCTGCCAGACCGACCCCTGCCCATTTCTCCTAAGGAACTCTCATGGCTTCACGGCTGCAGACAAGTTGCCGTGCATCTTGGTGGACTATCGGAGTTTGCATCCTGGTGGCCGCGCTCCTCCCAGGTGAGCCGCTGCCGGCCGGTGGCCCCCGTCCTCCAACCCCCCAGGAGGTGGTGGGCTCTGCCGGGAAGCTGCGGGGGTCGGGGGCAGCCCCTGAGGATGGCTGCGGGGTGCTGGGGTGGTGGGAGGGGGGATAGGGATGCGGGAAACCCTCGCGGAGAGGTGGGAAGGGATGGGATCGGCTTTTTTTGGGGTGCGCGCCTGGGTTTGGAGCAGGTGTGGAAGCGTCTGGGTGAGGGTGGGAGAGAATCGGGGCCGATTTTTCATCTCTGGCTGGGAGAGGAACAAGACGATCGTTTGTTTTGGAAGCAGCTGCAGGCAGTGGGTTCCAGAGTCCTGGGCGCTGAGGCGGTTTGTTTGCTTTTTGGATCGAGCAACGTCTAGCGAGGCATGAGAGCCAGGCTTCCCGGGAAAGGGAGCCACGAGGCTGGGTAATGAGCACAGATGTTTCGGAAGGAGAGAGGGAAGGTTCAGCTTTCCAGCATCCCCGAAATCCCTGCTCCCCTCAACACACACACTTGCCACGGGTTCTTTTGCGGAGGGGCTGAACTGCTCCCTGGTTTCAGACCTTCCTTTCACTGCTTTTGAACTTGGGTACCTGATGGCATCTGATCCTTTGTTTCTGTTCCATCCCTTCGATTCTGATCCATCCCTTCGGTTCTGATCCATCCCTTCGGTTCTGATCCATCCCTTTGGTTCTGTTCCATCCCTTTGGTTCTGTTCCATCGCTTTGGTTCTGATCCTGGAGAGGAGATGGACATGGATTTGTATCGACTTCTCCCCAGCTCATTCGACCTACCCTGGCGGTGGCAGAGCAGCCCGTGTGTTCCCACCCCAGGGCTTTGTCCTGCCCGTGGGCTCTAGAACAGCTCTTAGAAGCAGGAGAATGGCCCACTTTGCAAGTGCCCTGTGGGGGACATTTATTCTGCTCCAGTGTAGAATGGGTTAATGACATCCTGGAGGGCTTTCCGGAGTCGGAGCCACGGAAGGGGCACCAGCAGTCGGGGTTTACAGGCTTGTGAATGACCTGGGAAATGCAAATAGAACCGATGTTTGCCCTTTTCAGGCTAGGCTCCTGGTGGCTGGGTCGGGAGTGTGTGGCAGTGGGCACATGTGCCACCCCTGCTGGGTATCCAGCTTTCTGCAGAGGGGAAGAGACAGCCTGTGCCTGCAGGAGGGGGATCTGCAGCTGGAGAGAAGTGAAGGCAGGGTGGAATTGCCTCTGCTCCTCCACTCGCTGGGCTGGGGAAGGAGCCTAGAAGAGCAGGCAGGCAGGCTGGGCTGTGACTCTGAGATGTGGCTGCAGTTAGCCAGGTCTGGGCCAAAGGACTGGCCAGCTGAGCAAATGCCAGGGCCCTGGGTTCTCTGGTGCTACCAAAGACAGAAATGGTAACATCCAGGGCATGGGACATCAACAGAGCACAGTGACTGGATGGTTCAGCTAAAAAAGATGAGGTGAAATGGGAGGGGGTGGTGGTCAGGAAACCAGGGAGGCTGTCAGAAGGAAAAGGTTATCAGAGTGTTGAGAAACCGGGTCTGGGTATAGCTCTGTATTCCTAGGACAAAGGGATCTGCTGTGCATTGCAAAAAGAGGTGATGGCAGGGACAGCCTCAGGCTCCCTGTGCTCCTCTGTGCTTCCAGGCAGGTGCCTGGCTGAGCTCTGGCTCCTCACAAGGAGTCCCAGAATTTTCCATGCCATTCTTCACCTGGTCTTCCCTCCTTCTTATCCCTCCACTGACCAGCTCCATGCAGGTATCCCTCCCCACAACCCCTGGGAAAGGCACTGGAAGTGCAGTAATGCTGTGGTGACTGTGCTTGGCAAACCAAAAGGGGTTTAAGCTCCCCCAGTCCCTCTAGGAATTGCTTTCTCCAAGGAGACACACAGACAATGAACCTGGGACAGCCTGGCATCTCACCTTGTCCTGCCAAGAGTTTTATTTCCCCTGCTTATCCTATTTTTGGCTGTTCTCAAGGTTTTGCTGCCAGCAGTCAGGCAATCTCATCTCCTGCCACTCTGCAGTAGCCTGGTAGTTTGTCTTGCACTGTCCCGCTGACAGCTCTGCCAGGATTAGCCAGTGGTGCATCTAGTGGTGCCTTGCCAAGCAAAGGGTACAGCCAGCTCTGCAGTGCTTCAGGAGGATAATCCTTCCCAACCCCTGTCCGTGATCACTGAGTTCCCTCCAGCCTGTGTGGGCGAGACTCTTGGCTGGACCAGTTTAGTGGTGGATGCACCACATTTGCAGGAATGACTGATCCTGTATTGCGTGTTTATTCCTTCATGTGTGCACTTATTTTGTACTGTGGACACAACCCAGGGCTGAAGGCCCAGTGCAAAACTGTGCCAGGTGCTGCACAAAGTCACAGCAGACTGGCAGCCCTTACTAAACCACAGGTCTGAGTGCCCTACTGAGGCAGGTAGTCCCTCAAGTTCACCATGCATTGTGCCAAAATCAGCTGAGGAGATAGATAGATAGATAGATAGATAGATAGATAGATAGATAGATAGATAGATAGATAGATAGATAGATAATAGATAGATAGATAGATAGATAGATAGATAGATAGATAGATAGACAGATAGATAGATAGATATAGGTGTATATATATATATATGTATGTATGTATGTATGTGTGTATGTATGTATGTATGTATGTATAAATACATAACAAGTCACAGGGAAGCTTTGAATGCAGACAAGCTCACTTGTCAAGGAGAAAGGGAGAAGGAAACTTAGAATCTTTCATTATAAGTGAATTAGTAGCTGTGGACTTTGTTGGAAAATGTGGTTTGGTACCAAGCACCCAAGAAGGATGAGAGGAAGGCAGGCACTGCCTGCTTTCTGAAAAACCTTTCATGCTGATCTGATCAATGCTATTTCATTTTGTTGCCATTCCCATACAGAACCTTAGTTGTTGGGTTGTTTTTTTATATATAAGGAAATAAAAGTTCCCTGCTTTAAAAGCTGTGAGGGGCCCCTTATAAAAACCTACTTTACAAACTGTCTTCAATGTGATCGGCTCAGTGGTCCAGAACGGATTCAATTCCAGGTGCCTGCAGCTTTCCCTGCCTGTCTCTCCATTTGGAACCATTAACCAGGTATCAGCTCAGGCTACAGCAGCAGGGCTTCAAGATATTGGTGTGAACAGGCCTTGTCGAGAAGCCGTGTGGCATTTTTTTTGGGGGGGGAGAGATCCTAAGTGGCTGATCCTCAGAGGTTAGGAACATTTTTGGTTAAATTTCTGCTTTTACACGTCTTAACAATCTGTCTGTTTATCCGTGCCATGGAACTTGGTACTGCTTGAGTTGCAACCAGGCAGAGCAGAGGCATTCATCTTGTGCTTGTCTGCAGATCTGGGCCTCTATTTCCAAACACTCCCCTCTGTCCGGGGACAAATTCCTCTCTGCTATCACTGGGCTACCTCTTGGGCTCCCAGAGGGGCCCGTGAGTGTTTCTTTGCAAAGGAATTGCTTTGCTTGGAGATCCTCGGCAGGGGAGAGCTGGAGATGTGTTTGAAGCTTTGACACAGGGTTTTTCCATCAAGGTGCTTGAAAGCAGCATTGACTGAGCTGTGGTGACCCCAAGGCCTTAGGTCAAACTTGGCTGCAGCTGGAAGGAGGGATCCTTTTTTTGGGGGGAGGTTCGACAGGTCTCTGGAGTGCTGGGAATAGTCAAAGTGTGTCCCTGCAAGTTCTGCTTCATCTTGTACCCTCTAGAGCTGCTCTGATATCCCAAAGCAGCTTCCAAAAGGCAAAAAAATTGCCAAGAGTTTTGTTCAGCCTTTGGCTTGAGGTCTTAGCTGTTATTTTTTTCTTTCCCTCACCTACCTCCTCCTCAGAAATGACACCATCAGGCTATTTCAGGCAGCCAAAGTGTGTCTTCTGCTGATATTTTCCCATTAAACCGCGCTTGTCGCGGTGGAACCGACCCGTCGAGTTTTAACCTGGCATGAATTGATGAGCTCATGGTTGTGTCAGCGTGGGGGGGGAGGTGAGAGGCTGTGCTGAGAGCCAGCTCAGCCCACAAGCAGGAGGGTGTCTGCCCCATGGCAAGAGCCAGGGGACAACCGTGGTTAATGCTGTTTGCTCTCTGAACCGGCAGCGTTAATCAAGCAGGAGCTCTCAGCCCAGTGCACATGGGTCCCCGTGCAGGGAGCCACACAGAAAAGCAGAGGCATTTCCACCTCCAAGCAGCACATCCAGCATGAGGGAAGTGCTCCCAGTTAACTGGTGGCTGACAAGAGGCGGCTGCTGGCGGAGCCTGGCACATCTCTCCTCTCCTGGCCCCTCCTCTGGGTTGCAACTGCACCAGCTGCAGAGCCAAGTTGACAGGGAGGCACCAGCAGGATCCTCTGGGCGCTGCTCACACCTCAGCTGAATCATGAAAGGAACCAGAAGAGCCGGTTGTCCTGACCTGCTTCCCAGGCCTGCAGCTTCCACTGGCTCCCCTCACCCTCTGCTAGCACCACGAAAGGCTGGGGATAGTGGGGAGAGTCAGAGGGACTAGATCAGCAGCCTGGGCTGGTGGGAGGTGTCCCTGCCCATGCAGGGAGGTTGGATCTAGATGATCTTTCAGGTCCCTTCCAACCCAAACCATTCCATGATTCTATGACTTGGGAATTTTTAGAGGTCCTTTCCAACTGTGACAACTCTGTGATGCTGTGACAGCCCATCATAAGGCAAGGGAGAGCAGTGAGTGGCCACCACTAGCCAGGGGAAGGCTCTTTCCCACCTCCAGCACTGCCCAGCACCTCCAGCAGACAGCCTTGTGGGGAGATAGTGGGGCAGTGCCAGGGGAAGAAGACACTTTTGGTGTTCTTTTGGAAGAGCAGGAGTCAGGCTGCCTGGGAATGCTGCAGGGGTGAGTTGGGAAGTCCTCAAGTGGACTGCCACAAACCTCTGAGGAAAGGTTTGCACCTCACAACATCACTGCTGAAGGTTGTGGTGGCTCCTGCTCAGTCCTGCTCACGGGCCAGCAAGATGTGTTGGGGCAAAAAGCAGAAAGAGAGGGACAAAGATACTCCGGTCTGAGCAACCCCCAGAGATCTTGCTTTTCCAAAGACATCAGCTTAAATCAGGGCAGCTCTGATGCAGGGTGGGTTGGTGCTGCCAGCTGCTGGAGCTGGGACCCAGTTTGCATTTGAGACACCTCTTGTGTTAATTACCAGAGCACAGCCATCCCAGCACGGAGAATTCCGAGCTCTGCACTGAGGGCTCCCTTAACCCACATCGTTGTTTCAGGTGCAAATGTGTTTAACTAAGGAATGAAACCTCTCCTGGTACATCCCCTTGCTTTCCCCTTGGCTGCTGTTGAGCCACAGATGTTCTCCTGGTCCTGCAGTTTTCTTCCCTTCTCCCAGTGAAGGTTTGATTGACTCATATAACCTCTCAGCTTGGTTTTCAAGGGGACACCCTTGACTCCAGAGCAGAAGAGAAACTACTGCCCAAGCTGCTCAAATGCAGAAGTATCATCCATGAGAGTAAAGACAGTTTCCTCTTAGACTGTGTGTGAGAGCCTGTGGCCGCCAGACAGGCACCTCCCTGTCCCTCCACCTCGTCTAAAGTCCTGCATTTACAACCTTCCCTGCATCACACACAGAAAAGGGAAGGGAAATTTGCAAATGCAAGAGCTTCTTTCCCAGCACTGTGTCATTTTATACATCCCATGCTGTCACTTCTGGGTGTCCCTGCCTCCATGGGCACCCGAGGAAGCGTGGGGGGGTCCAACCCTTGCTGTCCATTGGCTCTCCCTCCCCATTTCTGGGGTTGATGCAGCCGTGGCATCATGAGCTGCAGCAGCTCTGGGCTCTGCAGGAATCCCAAGGCAGACAAAGAGCAGCCCCAGGGCATGAGAGGGGGAGAGAGAACCTCAGTCCCTTGCTTGTTTGCCCAGCCCAGGAGGGCAGGGGGTCCCAGACTAGGGGGGCTGCTTGGCACAGGTCTGCAGCAGCCAGGGGGAATCTGGCCAGTGGTCTCTTCTCCCTTCAGCATCTCTGTGGGGTGGTGGGGATGGATGGGAAGAACTGACCCAATTTGATGAACCATCTCCTCTCCATTCCCCCACGATAAAGCAGTCCCTGCAGGAGGTTTATAATCCTCTTTTGACATTCTTTGGTGGGAGGAAGGAGGAAAGTGTTTCTAAGCACTGTCCTCCCAACTTTGCCTCCATCACTCTGCTCCAGCCCTGCCCTGTCTGGGTCTGAGCCAGTCCAGTTGGAAACTGGTGTGCAGCACTGTTTTCCATCTTCCTCCACCCACAGGTGGGCAGGGGGAAGAGCTTAAGGAGAGGCACAATCTGTGTGACTCTCCTGCCTGAAAGAGGAAACACAAGGATGGGGTTTTCTGTTCCCCACCCCAGCCTGTTTGCCTTCCTAACTGCAGGAAACAGGAGTGTGTCTCCATCTGCTCCCAGCCATGCAGGGATGCTACAGAAGGACCTGCAAATCACATCCCTGCCTTGAAGCAGCAGCAGGTACCAGATGGACCACCTGGCTATGAGACAGCAGGTGCTCCCAAGCCTGGTTAGTCAAGAGGTCTCTGTCTCCATTTCTCTTCTCAGCAGTTCTCTCTCTACCTGGGAAAACCCTGTCATCAGGCTGACTTTGAGTCTGCCTCTCCTTTCCCATGGGAGATCCATTCCTTCCCCCCATGCTAGAGCGAGGCACCCAGAGGCATGGCCAGGAGTGACAGAGGGTCCATGGAGCCCACAGCCAGTGGCCACCATCCAGCCTTTCTGCTCTGGTGACATTTCTTATCCCCTGGCAAGATACCCTCTGGACCGGGGGGGATAATGCTTGAGAAGCTTTTCACTGACCATTTTCACTGTTCCTAGGAAAGACAGCCCAAGGGGGCAATCTGAGGGCAGAGTTCTGGTTATGGACTAAAGGTCTAATGCTAATGGGTAGAAGAGGCTGTTGGGACTGAAGAGCTCAAGGCCTGTAATTAGAGGCTGTTGTCCTAGCAAAGCCAGGGGTTACGAACAGTCTGTGATGGGCAGAAGTCATAGACCTAGGGGAGAGTTTAATGTGATGAACAGGGTTTACTCAGAGGCACATACTGCAAGGTTGGATAGTTCCAGAGAAAGGTCAGGGCTCCCATCACTGTCTTCTCCAGGTTTCTGTGTGCAGCAGCTTGACACATGCTGGTGATGCTGGCCTGTGCAAGGCACTGTGGCACTCAGGGCAGGAGAGACCAGCAAGGGAGGCATGAACCCTGCCCAGGCCTTGAAGAGCCCAAACAAACAAGCCAGTTGGGCTCAGAGTACAGAAGCAGGGGAGTTATCAGCACCATGTGGAGTCATATCTCACCCCTCACCCAAACCCATGGCCGTGACAGAGGTTCCCTCTGCCTTGAAACATCTCCACCTCCCACTGGGCTGGGACTAGAAATAAAGAGACTGTCTTGATGTGCTGCAGCCCCAGCTTTCCTAACTGATGACTGGAGCCACTGTGCCAGTGCTGTATGCCCAGCAAAGAGAATGCTGGGGTGGGCAGGAGAAGATGTGCATTGCTGTCAGCACATTAAACATCCATACAAAGCCTGCAGCCAGGAGGACACCAGTTTCACTGGAGAATGAAGCTGCACCAAGCTAGGGCTATTTTTTTCTTAGGTAGAGGCACTGAGACCCCTTGTAGGCAAGCCCAGAGTCACATTCCCACCAGAGCAGTTCTGCTGATGGCCTTCCTAGCCTGGAGGTGCCAAAAGCAAAGGAAATGTAAGGACAGATGATCAAAGTCAGTTTAGGGGCTGTAAGCACACACAAGAAAAAGATCAACCCTGTTCTGAAGAGGTTGCAGCACACGGTGTTTCCTTGCTGCTCTTACCTATGTCACCTTACCCACTTAGCCAAGACCTGTGTCATTTGAGAAGCATTGTTGTCTAAGTGCTGGAACAGAAGGCAGCAGCTTGTGGTTTGGTGCTGTACAGTGGAGACAATGGTGCAATCTGGTCATTACTGGGCCTGTTCATGTGCTTCCCCTTGTCAGCTGCACCAGCACGGTGGCTGGGGACCCAGCTAGGGGAAGAGGTATCTTCTGGGCGTGGGGACAACCAAGGCTGTGCCCATTTATGGTCATTAAAGATCAGGGATGTGTTGCACATCCTTGCCATGCTGTAATTTATATCAGCTGCCAGAGTTTCCCTTGGATACAGGACCCCTCTGGGCTCCATAGGCAGTGCTGCTGGGTGCTGGTGGGCTGCACCCCCTGGCTGGACACACTGCAGCTCTGGGTGTTTTACCTGGGAGATACCAGTTCATTTTTGGGTACCAAGGGGCTGAGCCCCAGGTGGTGGGTGCTGAGGAAAGGGCAGGTCTCAGGGCAGCCCAGGATCCAAACCTACAGAACAGCTCTCCTCATGGCTCCAGAGCCAAGTGCTGTGCTTGTTGTGTCATAAAGCACATGGTGTCTTACGAAAAGCTTCAGAAAAGGCTTCTGGCTTCTCCCTTCGAGGCCATGGTTGTGAAAGACACTCGTGTGCACCAGCACCTGAATCAACAGGCTTGGACCAGAGGGCCACTTCTGCCCTGGGGTTTGCCCTGGTGCAGTCACATCCACCTGCTGCCAGTGCTCCTCCTTCCCTGGCCTTGCAGGGGTTTTCTGCTCTCTCCCCCAGGAGGAAGCAGGGAGAGGAAGGCAGGGAGGGGAAGGGACCTGCTGCCATTGCTTGTGACATCTGGGCAGCCCCTCGTGCTGCCCAGCCCAGCGAGATGCTCCAGCTGCAGGCAGGGATGCCAGCCCCAGCCTCTCAGGGCAGCAGCAGTGCCCTCCTTGCTGCAGGACACGAGGGCTGGGGCAGCCTCTGAATATCTTCTGAAATGGAGGAGAGGGCTCACAGGGGAGCAGGGAGAGGCCAGGATCTCTGTGTGTGCAAGGTGCATGAGGAAGACTTGTACCCGTGAGGGGGCTGAGCCTGCCAAACATAGCTGATGTGCTTGGGTTCAGCAAGAACTCAGAGCAAGTGGGGGAGGGCTTCCTGGGATCTCCTTCCAGAGGGAATGATCTTGCAGTGTGCTCTGATCCTTAGAGGTGGCTTGTTTTGGGGATTTGCTTGATGCTGTGATTTCTAATGGGTGTGCTCATGTATCCCTGTGGTAGAAGCTGAACAGGATCCTTTGGGGAGGATGACAGCAGTCCTGGTAAGGGGTGGGAGGGACGGGAGGGGGAGAGGTTTGCACAGAGGAGAGCTTGTAGAAGGGGCAATGTTCTCAGTGCCTGAGGAGCCAGGAGGGAATCAGGAGCGGGACTGAGTTTGGCAGGAGGAAAGCTTGCAGTGGTTGCAGAGGAAGGCAGTGGTCTGGCAGTTTATCTTTGGGTCCTGTAGGACCCTGCCTGAGAGCAAGGCTGAGAAGTCACATCCTTACACCTCCTGTGGCCGTGCAGCATCCTTCTACCTGTGATCAGCCACTGACAAGGTTTCCTACATGACTGCCAGAAAAGGAGCCCTTCCCACTCCCCACCCTGCACAGGGTAGGAAGCACTAATTAAATGAAGAACAATCAAACACCAGAAAGGAAAACTGGCCTGGTGATCCCACACAAGCAGAGGCACAAATTTCCCTCCCCCTGAGCTCAGCTGACCTTGCCATGCAGAATGGCTGGGAAAAGCACCAGATGAGGCTTTGCCCTCCCTCCAACTCCAGGGCCACGTCCTTCAGCTGACATCCACCAGCAGGTCCCTGTGTCCTGGTGTCCCATCCCTGCTGTGCTGCTTCCACCCTCGGGCTCCTGGCCCAGCAAACCAAGCTGCTACTCCCAGCAGGGTGCCAGGGTGTCAATCCATCTTGTCTCATCTCCTCTGGGATGTTATCCCAGACACCAAGTAAGCAGGAACAGTGCAGGAGTCACCCCTCAGGATTCAGAGGAGCTGATTTGCATTTGCTGCTCATTCAGTTGGGAACTCAACTAGCAATTTGCCAGTGAAAGAACCGTTATCCCCCAGCTCCCCCCAGTCCTTCTGAGAGTTTGATTTCTCAGCTTACAACAGAACCATCACGGTAGGAATTAATTCTCTGGGGCTAATATTTCCAGCTATCACACTAGAGAAAGAAAATGCTTTCCTTCTTTCTCAGCGTGGCAGGAACAGACTTTCAAAAATGTACCCTGATTTTTAAATACCCTTTTTGCCCGTGGTGTAAATACTAAAATGTAGTGGGTTGTTTTTGGTTTTTTTCTCTCCCCTCTCTCCCAGAGTTTAAAAATATCCCTAGCCTGGGGAGGTGCATCTTTCAGTGAGATTTATAAAGGCTGCTCTCAAGTGGTGTGGAAAATGAGCCTCCCTCTGCCCCATCCAGCCTGGCACCTTCCAAGAATTTATTTCCTTTATTTGCATGAGCCTAAGAATACTTAGAGGCTGCATCTCCACTCGAACACTCTTAATTATTTAAGTTTTGTTTATGGCCAGTTTCAGGAGAGCTGACTAGGTCCAGGCTGCTGATCCTTCCCTCCTCTGGGTAATTCAGCCCTGCATTACTGCCCTTTGATAACAACCAACAAATCACAGCTGCTGGATCTATTGCCCGCCGTGGATCACCCGGGCTCCATAAACTGGCTGAGCCTTTGGAATGAGCCCTGTGTGGCCTCTCCCTGGCAGGGCTGTGCACGTGGGTGGGCAGCAGCGAGCGAGAAGTGGGCAGGGGTTTGTGGGTCACCACAGTGGGGAGCTTGCAGGGGCAGGGACTTTTTGCACAGCACCGAGTGTGGCACCATCCTGACCCAGCTGAAGCTTCGAGGTGTGATCGCAGCTCGGCTCGTAGGGGTCAGCAGGAAGCTCTGTTGCCAGTGTCCAGCTCCACACTCAAGTTGTGGCTGCCTCTGGATGTAGCCTGACTCTGCACCTCCTTCCCACAGCACCTGCTGCACCAGCACCCCTCAATCCCCACCTCTGTCTCCTTGCTGTGTCCAGCCAGGTCCCTGCCCAGCTCGGGGCTGAGGTTGAATCTCCCATTAACCAGCTTCGCCAGAGAGCTTCAGCAGTAAAAGTGGCTCTTTTCCCACCCCTGTGCCAAAGCTTTCCAGCAGCACGAGGGGCTGTCCAGATGTCACAAGCAACGGCAGCAGGTCCCTTCCTCTTCCTGCCAGATCCACAGGAATCTGTAGTCTCTGGAGGCCATGTGGTTGCCAGTACCTCTCCTCCTGTTCGGCTCCATGATAAAGAAAAAGCAAGAGAGACTTTGATTATGTTATGACAAGCAACAGAGAGATGGAGTGAAAGCTGCACTCTGCCTATTGTAATTCCAATTAGTAGAGGTAGTGTGGCCAAAGCCTGACAGCTGTATTGATCCAAACTTTGTATGGGGAGAACGTATAATGCAGTTTGCAACTGTCCCTGGGGCATGGGGCCAAGCACATGTACAGCTGTGGGGCAGGAGTGGAGAAGAAAGGCCTGTTTCTAATGGAGCACAACAGGCAACTGCAGCAGTTCACCATCTGAAATGGCAGAGCCAGCCTGGCAGCTAAGCTCTCTCTCTAGGGCTGGATTTACCTCAAACTCTGTGCTGCAAAATCCCGTGGAACCCCTTAGGACTTCTCTCTACCCGCACGGTGAAGCAGGTCTTCTTGGTGTGCATGTGGAATGAGTCTGTCAAGACTCAGTTTCTTCTCTAGGCAGAATGTACCCAAGTGAAATACCCCAGCAGTGCTCTCCCTGCTGGGGAACAAAAGCCCTGGGCTGCCTGGGAAGCCGGGAAGGAAGGAGGAAGGGGGAGTTTCCCTCTTGTGCTTCAAGGCAGCAGCTCAAGGTCAGAGCTGAGGCAGGCTGGCAGGGGCTGTGGGCAGGCTGTTTGTGCAGATGCTGTCTCAGCTGTACCCTTTCTGTAGCTAAGGGGAGGGCTCCAATTTGCTGGTTTGCTGGTATTGATCTGAGACCTTTCACCGGCTTTAAACTTACTCCGGAGATAAAAGGCTAAAATGATTCTTTTTAGGGCTATATATTTTATATACTTGGCGTCCCAAGTGCTGTGGAGTACCTTGCAGTGCCTCCCTGGAAATGGGAATATCTGCTGCCTCACACTGACTTCTACCAGGCGTGAATCAGCTTTTACTCAAAGGGAAAGAATGGCCTGGAGGTGATGGCAAAGGCAGGCTGAGCTCAGAAGGGCTGGCATCACTTCTTGGCTTTGCCACAAGCTCCCTGGAATCTCCTTGGCTAGCTCCCTCCACCTCTGTGTGCCTTTCCTTCTCACAAGCTGCCTGCAGCAGTCCCTCTCTTTTCTGCTCATATTGCCCTGTGTCTGCAGGGTGCCTTGCACAACTGATCTTGCCCAGGTTACTCTATCCAAGCAAGGAGGCCATTTACAGAGCACAAGGAAAGGTGACTCCCCTTCATTTTGTCATTTTTCCTGGCAGCCAGGAGCCAACAGCCCAGGGATTTTAGGAGACAAGAAACGTTTTGCATAGATCGATGTACAAATATTCTGTCAATTCAAACACTGGACCCAGTTTCTGACTGTTCTGTGTTATATGAAATCATGCACCGGACAGGACAGGTGTCAGGGGCTCAGGTTGTGCCCTGTCCTTGGTGGATTTGCAGTGAATGATGAGGCAGGAAGGATGGCTGGATGCTGGGGACAGTCATGTAAGTCTTCAGCTCTCTGCAATGTGTTTTGCTTTTACCACCCCTGTTCTAGGTGGCCTAGGTTGCATAACACCTGAGTTGCCCTGGTGTAGGATGCAGATAACAGAGATATCCTTCCTGCCTGCTGCATGAACAAGCACTTCCAATACCCTTCCAGAAGAGAGGGCACACAGCAAGGCAAACCCAGGCCCATGAGCCATCCAGCTTGTTCCACGTGTGAGCCATCACATGGTCCCGATTATTGTTGCCTCAGACAGCAGATGGATTTAAACAAGTGTCTTTATGCTAGAAAAGCTTTCTAGTCTATCTCCTGGGTAGATTACGATTTTAGCCATATGCAAGAGTCTATGGCATTCCAAGTCTGGGAACAAACATCCCTAGGAAAATGTGTACAATGGCAAGCCCTTTCTTTTTTATGGCCAAAGAAGCTGCGAGAAGGAGGGAAAAGAAGGTTCATATCCAAGCTCCCTGGAAGTTGGAGCTGGGAGGCTGCAGCCCAGTAGGAAAGCAAGGCTCAGTGATTGCCTCCTGCCTGCCTGGGGTCCATCTGCATCCCCCTCCTTACCCCTCCTGCCCCAGTGTGCCCCAGCAAACCAGGCTGGGAGTGTTTCAGAGTTATGCAAAATCCGGTCGAGACAGAGAGAGAAATGGAGGGTTTCAAGTTTGATAATTGTTAATTATTAGCCAAGCTTCCCGTGAGACTTTCTGGGAAAAAGACATGCCTCTTTCTTGCAAAGGTGTTTCGTGGACCATTAGTCTCTGTCCTGGCCACGCTCAGTCTTTTCTTTCTGCTTTCTTTCTGCCTCCAGTGGGATTAATAAAGAGCTGCTGGAGAGCTTCTTATCTAGCAGCTGAATAATGTTTGCAATACAGGGAGGGGAGGCAGCTTTGATCTGGGAAATGGAGCAGAGGGGGAAAAGAAAAAGATGGACTCTTGGGGCAGGGGGAGGGTGTGGGCCAGGCTGGGCTGTGCTGGCGCGTGGGAAGTGGGCATGGCTGCTCCTGCACCCAACCTGTTCTGCAGAGAAATGCTGCGGGTTTCCAGGGCTTGTCAGGTTGGGGAAGGAAGGGCTGAACCCAGGAGCCGGCAGAGAAAATTCTGGGAACTCCATCAGAAGGAAAGGAAGAAAAAGGGGGTGACTATGGAGAGCCCCATCCACTTTGGGAGGCTGCAAAAGCTGCTGCCCTGGCACAGATCTCCCTGGCAGGGTGTTGCTGCCTGGCAGGTCCTGCTCCCAGTCTCTCTCCAGCAAAAGTGGCTGCATCCAAGCTGGCACCAGTGCTGCTGCCAGGAGGGAGGGAGCCCGGAGGCGCCGGGCCACACCTGAGAGGCAGGACGGGCTCTGTTCTTCTCACGGGTGTGGGCTGGGAGCCGGTTGGGCCGGGCTGGGTCCCCCGGGGCCAGTATCTCTGTGAACCTGCCAGGGCCACGGGAAAGGGAGCAGCTTGGCTGTGGTTGGCACAGGGTTTGCTGTTAGGCAGGAGGGGGTTCAGCTCCCCCCGTCCCCGCCGCGCTCTGTGCAGCCTCCCGACACGTTCTTCTCTCCCCCTGCTTTCCATTCCCACCTTCTTCTGGCCCTTCAGCCCTGAAAGAAAAGAAAAGCAAGCTGCTTTCCAGGTGGGGTGAAAGCTTCCTGGGACTCTGGGCAAGAAAAGCAGCTGTCTGGCCCCCCACAGATCAGGGGATAGGGCTGCAAAACTCAGCCACGATGAGATTGAGCTGGTCTGGGGCTAAGGAAGTTGTAATGGTGGCAGTAACAGCTCCAAAACCAGCTTGGGAAAGCAGGTGTTGCTTGGGGTTTTTCAGGAGAAAATGGGCCTGAGCAGACGAGACAGTCTGTGCTAGAAATAGAGGTTCCTAAAGGAAAAGCCAATTAAAAGATAATTCTTTTTTTCTTCCTTGCAACAATGTCCCTTGTCATCCTGAGCCTGTTTCCCCATGGAGAGTCCTTCCCTTTGGCAGGCCCAGACAGCTTTGTAGGCTTTGAAGTGTAGTTTCACACTTGCTGCTTTCCCCCAAAATGTAACCAGTTCTGGGGCTGCCCACACCAAGCTGTGTTGGGTTTGCAGCTCCCTCAGCAAATCCCATGAGGAGAGAAGGTCTGTGCCCCCAGGAAACCCCTTCCTCTCTCCAGGTGCCTGGGCCACGCCTGCCTGCTTCTCTCAAATACTCCAGAGGAGTCGTGGGTATCTCCAGGAGAGCTTAGGTGTTGTTTTTCTGCTCCAAAGCCCCACACCATGGCCCCACGTGGACAGGCTTGACAGTTAATCCACAGGGAGATTAGTGGCTAAGTTTTATCTTCACCCACCCCGGTCCTCATCCCCAGTCTGCTTAGATGAATCTGTCTGGGGGACCTGGCAAGGCTGTGCCAGCTGAGCCCTGTGCCCACTCACTTCACAGATGAAGAGGTCTAGCCCCCATGCCTGCCTGCTGGGCAACCCCCTGGTCTTGAGGAGGCAGGTTTGCTGAAGGAGGGCAGGGAGATGCTCCAGAGGTGTGAGAAAACTTGGCTCTTCCCGTAGCCAGGGAAGTCCAGCTCTTGGGATGGTGGGTCTCAGGGGGTTTGTACCCCTTGGGAAAGGAGCGTGCATGTCCTTCCCTCCTGTGAGGCCACTCTGAGGTGGCATCAAGCCTATGGATGTGTCTCTCCATGGCTGGAGAAGGAGGGAGAGGAGCGCGAGGGGTGAGACCTCCCTGTGCCCCTGCGCTGCTCCCCTTAGATTGGGATTTGGCTCCTCAGGACCATCTGTTCCTGCCTGCCCGTTGCCATGGCAACGGGGTGGCTTGAGCTGGGGTTTCACCAGCAGCGGCCAGGGATGCTGGGAAAAAAAATTAAAAAAAAAAGGAAAAAAAAAAATCCAGGCAGGGAAAAAAGTCTTCCGTCTTTTTCCTGGGCGGAAATGAAGAGGAGGGGGAGGGATCCTGCCAGGAGAGGCTGCCTCCCTTCCTTCCTCCCCGCTGTCCTGTCCCCAGGCTCCTCCTGCTCACCCCTTTTCCCTTCCCATCTCTGCCTTTCCCTCCAGTTTGGGGTCTCCTGTGTGTGTGGTGACAGCCTGGCTGCGCAGGTCTGTGCTGGGAGGTGTCCTGTGGCTCTGTCCCCATGGGCTGGTGGCTCTCAGTCTGGTGGTGGTTTGAGGCTGAAGTCACCCAGGCGGTGCTGAGCACAAGGACATTCAGGACTTCTGCTGGTGGGTGGCTCGGGGTGTGCTCACTCTCCAGCCCAGACAATGGGAGCAAGGTTTTGGGTTCCTTGCTGGCTGTGGTTGGGCCCCTCCTCTCCTGATGCAAAACTTGTGGTTGCACGGGAACATGTTGGCTGGTGGGCAAGTGTGGACTGGAAACGGGCTGAGATCTGCTGCTGGCAGAGCAGACATGGCTGGAAGCTGGGCAGATCCCCTGGTCCTGCCTTGTGTGTGCAACCAAGAGGAGACTGTGGCAGCCTGGCTGTTTGTTTTAATGCAAAGAGTCACTTGTCAGACTGAGTTACTCCCAGTCTTTCTCACTAAATAGGTCTGCACTAGAGAGCAGGAAAATGGGGCCCTGCTGTTTGTGTGTGTGTGCTTGTGTCTGCCTGTGTGTCAGGGTATTTCAAGTGGAAATGGATTTAAAAAAAACAAACCAAAACACGAAAGCAAACCAAAGAGGAAAGGATAAATAACTATCTGTTTGTAGACAGTAAGATCTGGGCTAATGTGTGGCAGATGAAAATGAAATGAACGCAAAGTGACAGATTGACAGCAAGACAGACATGTTTTTGTGCTGGTTTAGCATCCTGATAGAAAGAGAAGATAATTCAGGTTGGGAAGGACGTCAGGAGGTCATCTGCCTGCCTACTGAGGCAGCTGGGGGTGCCAAATGCCCTCTGTCAGGAGCTCAGTGCCCCCTCCCGTGGCAGCAGGGATGAGAAGGCAGCTCTCAGTGGCAGGGCCATGGCAGAGGGGACGGCGGGGCTGAGCCCAGGGTCATTCCTGCATGGATTGCAAACTGGTGGGAATGGGGCCGGGAGCAGTGAGGCTCGGAGGGGCAGGGGGTCAACAGGCAGTGAGTGAAGCAGTGGCAAGATGGGGGGGGACACACAGGCCTATAGACTGAGCTGGAAAGGCAGTCTTGAGGGTTTTGATGATGAGGCTTTTTGTTTGTTTCTCCTCAATCCAGGGAAACTGGATCGATGGAGTGAGTTAGCACTGAGTACCATCCTGCTGGAGTCCTGCTGTGCTGGCTGCAGTCCCAGCCAGGACATTTTCCCACCTCTGGCTTTACCCCTGCACTGGGTATCTCTCTGGCCATGTCTGCTCCCAGGACAGTAAGGGACATCTGGAGCCAGGGCCGAGGCTGCTGCCATGAAGATAAGTCTTGGTTTCCCAGTGGGAGCTGTGGGAAACAGGGTCTCAGACACGAGGCTTCACTCACCTGTTCTGGGAGCTGAGAGGAGAAACCAGGAGCTTGTGTGGCCCTGTGAGGGCAGAGCTGGCTTAAAGTCACCTTCCTCTCCTCCTTATATCCCAGATCTGAGTGCAGTAGGACTGAATGTCACCTGTTCCCTTGTGACTAACGATTTACAAGCGCTCATCCTGCTTTTTGTTTGCAGAGCAAATGCCCTTTTCCTGTTGGCTCTGCCCTCCCTGCAGTGGGGAATCAGCATATTCTGGTCTTGAAGCTTCTCCCAGATTTATGAGCTTTCTCTTCACCTTGAGAGTAAGGCTCCCTTGCCCTGAGGAAGCTTTGAAACCCAAAACACCAATTGCTGACTTAAGCAAACACCATTGATCCTCCAGCAAGTACAATTTCTTTCTCTTTCCTTTTTAGGACACAGGTTGTTGAGGGTTTTGTTGTTGTCATTTGTCTGTTTCACTTTTTTTTTCTTGAGAGACTTGAGTCCCAAACTGTTCTGAGCAAAATCAACGTGATTTGAAAAGAACTCACTGATAACACTTATGTGGGATTTTGCCTCCTTGCCAGAGACCAACAAAACCCCCACAAGAAAAAAAAAAAACCCAACAACCTCCTCTCGGTTTCCTCTCCCCTTGAAAAGCATGGTTCTTTAATTGGCTTTTAATCTGAGGAAGACAAGAGCTGTTTGCATTGAATTGGTAATGGGGGATAATATCTTTCCCTGAGTGATGGGTTATTTGATCTCTGTGCATCAGAAACCTGAGCATACGTCTGTGAAATCAGGCTTGGGGCTGGGGGGGATACACACCAGGACTGGCTCAGGTCCCAAACAGGAGCACAGCTGCTTTTTTTTTCTTTCCAATAATAATTAGAAGTAAGATGGGGAACAATCACCTTTTGTCCTGTTGCTCCAGGGCATCAAGTGATCCTAGGGAGGCCAGGGAAAAGCCTTCAAAGAGATAGGAGGGGTGTTAACACTGCCTAGCATGGGACAAAGCCAAGCCAGTGCTGCAGGCTGCCCCACCTCAGGCTGGTTTGAGGGAGGCTTCCAGTCATAAAAGGCTGTAAATACCTGCCTGAGCAGATGCACATTGAGGAGAGCAGCTCTCTGCCCTTGGTCAGCTCCAAACAGGTGGGGAGCCCTAAGGAGAGACAGCTGTGGGTGCTGCACATCATGGGACAGACCTGAACACCCACTGCCCACCATCACCCTGCTGCTCAGGGACATGGCAGGCGGGTTGGAAACACCCCTGCAAGCCATTCCACCTGGGAAGGGGAGGAGAGACTAAACCTGGACACTTAGAGAAATTGGCAATCCTTTCTTTATTATTCTTCTTTTTTAATAAAACCACACACATCTCTGGTGTTGGTGTGATCGGGCATTTAACAGAGCTGCGAGAAATGGGCCAGTTTGGGCTTGGGGACATGGTTTTGACCTTGGTTCCCACAAGTCTCCTAGACTTGTGCCCTGCACAGGGCCAAACCCTGCAGCAGTGGCAGCTCACGGACCCCTGTGGCTGCAGGTTCCCAGTGCTCAGAGCAGCAGTCCCACCACGGGGGCTCTGCCTCTTGCACACACATTCACGTCCTCCTGTGCCTCTAAATGTCACCGTCAGACCTCTGCTGGGCCCCAACTGGGCTTTGAAAAGGGGATGAAAGGCAGATAGATCAGGCAGCCACCAGTTTACTCTCTCAAAGTGATATTTGCTCTGCAGGCATCACCGAGGTTTTGTGGCGAGATCCAAAAGGGAAGAGCATTGACGTCAAGCAGCCTATGGATTGGGGCTGCAGGGCTCACTCATGTGGAGCAGGGAGGAGCAGTAGGTGCTGGGAGGCATGTGGGCCTGGGAGAGAAATGCACTGGGTCCCTGAGCACTGAGCCCAGTGAAACGTCCTCTTAAATGCCTCCTGGCTTCGAGCTGACTTAAGCACACATGGGAGACTTGTTGATGTGGATGACACCGTTTGTTCCTGGCTGGTTTGGGTTTGTTTTGTTTTGTTTCCTTGCTGCAGCTGCCTTTGGAGCAATAAATAGCTGTGGATCTTGCTTGTGGTCTGTGCAAAGTAGTTAATATTTAATCAGAGGTCTGAAGCTGGATTTGGTTGGTTGGCAAAACATAAAAACTGCTTTTTCTGTTTTCAGAGCTGGGGAGATAAGGCCAGGCTTTCCAAAAAAGCTCAGGACTGGCTTTTAATTCACTAATTATTTTAAGATAGTAACACACTGGACAGTGACAGGTTTTCCAAACACCTCAGCTCCCAGCAAACCACCTTCATAAATGCCAAAGCACCTGAAATGACTGGCACCCAGCCTGCCTCTGGTGTGAAATATTTATAGGAAAAGCCCTACTGACACATGCCAGTGAAGTGTTATCTGCCCCCAGCCCCTCTTCTCCTGCTCTTTTCTTGGGGTTTCCCTCTAGATCTGTTCACATGGTTGGTTTCTGCTCTCAGGATACAAGTAGGAGGCTGTTCCAAGCTCTCAAAAATACTGCAGTACCAGAAGCAGGACACCACTCAACAGCTGCCTTGCAGCACCCTGGTCCCTGTAGAGCTTTTATTGCTCCTTTAGTCCTTTCATTTGGGACAGACAGCGACACACCAGCCTTAGAAAGCTGCTTTTCCCTCTCTTCAGCTCAAAAGTACATGGTGTCTTTCCAGGGTGAACCCTGCCAGACCCCTCAGCAGAGTGTGAGCAGAGAGCTCAGTCCCTACTTGGTGGATCCTGTTCCCTCTGCAGAGCACAGCTCTCCAGTTGAATCCCAGTTGCTCCCATTTCCAGTGTTTCCATGTTGACTTTGCGTTGCTGTAGGAATTTGGCAATCCATGGGGTTCTCCAGTGTATTTTGCAACGCCAGATCTCAGGATTATCATCCCTTGAGACTAAGCAGTGGGATGGCCAAGACTTAGCCAGCTGGTGTTTTCATTGTGTAGGAGGGCACGGTTTATTTGTGAGGACCAAGCACCAGCATGTCAGCTCTGTTGCCTGATCAGAACATCATGCCTGCTAAAACCCAGTGATTGTCTTAGGTCATGGAGTTCAGCAGAGCACTTTCAGGGCCCAGTGCCTTGTCAGGGCTTGTTTTTGAGGGTTTTAAATCCTGACCTGTCAGTGGACAGGTCATGCAAAGTGGACAGTTATGCAAAGGATAGATACTTTGGTTCTGACCCTGCTGATCAGAACTCTCCCTGCTGGGGCTGTAGCACAGGGCTGACTGAAGTGTAGGTGCTGAGAACCTGCTTTCCACTGCCTTTGGAAAGGAAGCAGACTGGGACAGTCAGACCACGCCAAATATTGGCTCATAATCTCCTTGACCTGCTATTCAAGCCCTATAAAATGCAATGGTCCGTTGGAAGCCAAGAGAAGACTTCAGGCCCTTTATAGACCCAGTCGTTTGGTGTCATGTCACCTTAACTGGGCAAAGCATGGGAATTCTGCACAGTTTGGGCCAGATTTTGTAGTCTTTCCTATTGCTGGTACCCCTCGTGTTCAGGAGAGATGCCAAAGGAGGAGCTGCAAAGAGCCCTTACAGGTTATGAAGGACGTAGGGAACAGATCTTTTCCAGTCTGTCACCTTGCACTGCCACAGGGTGCAGGTGACAGGCTCCAGCCCCCTGGCCCTTCTGCACGAGTGCAAGGGTTGCAGGATGGGGTTAATGCTCTGGCAGAGCATCCTTTGTTCCGGGCAGGCTGCTGGGGCTTGGCGAAGGAGCGCTAAGGAGCCAACACCACCAAACAGATACGGCCTCGCTTTATGCTGCTGATTCTTCAGTTCCAACAGCTGTTCCGTTTGGAACGGATGAACGTGTAGTTCGGCTTAGTGGGAGTCCATTAAAAATCCAGCGAGGGAGAAGGGCTGGCGCTGGAGCCCGGCGACGTCCAAAAGTTGCATCCTTTCAAAGCCTGGATTTTCTCTCCCGGTTTGCCGCGGGATCGAACTCGGAGCTCTCATTAGCATAGAAATGCTTGTTGCTCGCTCTGAATTCCTGGCCCCATCCTTTGTTCCTGCTGCGGATGGAGCCTCCCCCAGCCCAACCCCCCCCCCCCCCCCCCCCCGCCTCCCTCGCCCACCCGGGGCCGGGCAGGGCTGGTCCAGCCGCTCCGCTCCCTTCCCCCGATGCCCTTTGTGCGAGGGGCCGGCTGGGTTTGGTGGCTTGTGGGGGGTGTCAGTGGCCAGCCCAGCCAGGAGGGGGGCTCTGGGGCCGGGAGGATTAACCAGCAGACAGCAGACATCTGCAGGGAGCGGGGATGGGGGTGGGGAAGGGCTGCTGCCTTTTGTTGTTGGCTGGTTTACCTTCTGTGCCCGGGACGTGGCCATGGGTTGGGGCCCGTCCTTGGTTTGTTGGGGTTGTTTTTTTTTTTCCCCTCTGCTTCCCCAAAGCCGTGAGGAAAGACAACCTGGCTTAGCCCTGCATCTGCAGAGGGGAACATCCTGCTGCTCCGGGGGCAGGGGGGAGGAACACTTGGAGCAGGAGAGTTTGATTGTAGATGGAAGCATGGAATGGCTGGGGTTGGAAGGGACCTTAAAGATCATCTAGATCCAGCCCCCTGCACGGGCAGGGACACCTCCCACCAGCCCAGGCTGCTCCAAGCCCCATCCAACCTGCCCTTCAACACTGCCAGGGATGGGGCAGCCACAGCTTCCCTGGGCAACCTGGGCCAGGGTCTCCCCACCCTCACACTCCAGAATTCCCTCCTCATGTCTCACCTCAATCTCCCTCTTCCAGTTTTAGTCCTCTTGTCCTCTCACTGCAAGCCTTCGTGCAAAGTCCCTCCCCAGATTTCCTGGAGCCCCTTCAGGTACTGAAAACTCAGGACTCCTGTAATGTCCCTGCTCTGAGTCCTGGTCTAACCATCTGGTTTTTCACAAGAAACCTCACATCTTTCTGTCTGTATTTTTGCCAGCACGAAATTGTAAGCAGGGTAGGGAAGTACAGGGTCACCCAGAGGATGTAAGACGGTGTGACTTTTTAATGGAAGAGACCTGATGGCCTCACAGTAGGATCTTAACTTTCCTCTCCTTCCTACTACTGCTAAATGGATGCTCCCCTTGAGCCCCTCTCTTTGCTGAGATGGGAAACACCCACAGGTCCTTGCAGCATCAGACTTTCAGTGCCTCCTCCTCCCCTGCAGCAAATACCTCTGGGTTACCACTGCCTCTGTCTCACAGACTGGCTGTTCAGGAGGGCAGGAGGGGGTGGGAGAAAGAGGAGGCCAAGCATCATTTTACAAAGGCTGGAGCAAGCATTGGGCCAAAATGCATCATCTTTAAGTGATGAGTCAGAAATCTGATCCACGAGCAGTGTCAGTTTTCACAGAGGGGTAGTTTGCAAAGGGGGAAGAAGAAAGACAAGTGCTTTGCTTAGAAGTTTGGCTAAGAGCTGGTCAAGGAGGCTCTGGAGGAGGAGCAGAGTTCTCCTTGTCACTTCTGATTTGGGCTGTCCAGATGATGACCCATGAAAGACACCAGCACTTTCTAAGTCATCTCTGAAAAGAACAGGTTTCTGTGAAGTGGATTCTCCAGGTAGGCAGCCCCTTTAGAAAATGTAGCCCAAGTATTTTGAGGAGTTTTGAGGTAAGTTGCTGAATGAGCAGAGCCTCTAGTCCAGCTCAGTGAGAAAGGCTGGATTTCACTGGGGTAGGCTTGTGCAAGACCCTGCTTTGACATTGGATGGGAATATGGAGCTAATCATCCAGCTTCCTTCATGTCTAAGGAAATAAATGGGCACTTGAAGGCTGAGATTCATCCAGCCCAAAGTAGATTTCTTACGCACACTGGGTGAATTATGTGGTAAAAATTGCTCTTCAGTAGTTAGTGCAGCCAGCTGAGGTGAAGGTGCCTGCACTGGGCACATCAGCTGTGTCTTTCCATGGGGGCAACTGCTTGTCATGCAGGCAGAGTTTCTGTTGCTCTCACCTTTCTGCCACTGCAACTTGAGGAGCCATTTCAGTCACTTGGCATCGCTTTCTGGAGATGCTAAAGAGCATTCCAGAGTGGAAGATGGCACCTTGCTTGGAGCCTCCTTCTTCTCTTTCAATCACTCCTTGCAGCTTCCAGCATTTCTAGCCATGTGTTTGTGTGACAGGAAGAGAAAACACAGGGATGAGAAATTAAATCTGCAGAACAAATGCCAGATTTATTAATTTAATAATATGACAGAACCAACTACTGTCTCTCCAAGATTCATCTCCTTACCTGGGTTCCCACATGCCAGTGACTTGGTCCCAGGAGTTTCATTACTAGGACAGCAAGGCTGGAAAGAGATTCCTGAGGGGAATGAAGAGCAAAACACACAGTGGCATCCTGGCATGGTGGCATCCCAGCAGTGAGGCTGAATCTGTGCAGAAAGCTGAGGGATAAGACAGAGCAGGAACGACTGGACAGAAACAAAGTCACCACTTCAGCTGCTTGTGCTCCCTGTGAGTGATTCCCAGTTCAGGGCTTCCTCTGGGACAGAAGCAGGGCTGTTGCAGAGGACAATCCAAGCCAAGTGGCCTGGCTGCAAACTGGTGTCTGCACTGCAGGAGTTATTCTCATCCATCTGAAGGAGGGGTTGACTCTGAGAGCTGAAGTTTCCTGAGTGCATCTGGCAACAGCTTATGTGGTACTTTCAGCTGCTGGGAGGCCTTACACCCCTGCTTGCACCTCTGCTCCCATTAACCTGTTATTTAGCACTGGGACAGGCAGAATCCTGCAATCCTGTGGGGTGCCAAAACATGCTGATGAATCCCCTGGCTGCAGCTGCTGGCATTATCAATGAAAAAGCCACTTGTCCTCAACGTGTACATTAAATTCTTGTTTCATTTTCTTCCTCATCAGCTTCAGCCTGCAAAGGGTTGGGGCTCTGTTTAAAATCTATTCGAACAACGGTTCAAAGGTTCCACCATGTCTTGGTGAGGTTTCATGGGCTGTGTGTTCAGTCAGTGACTTCTCAGCATCCCTCAAGAGCTTTTTGGTCTATTTCTGCCTCTTTGTAAAAAAAAAACACAACAAACCAACAAAGGCAGCAGAGAGAGGTCAGTTTTCAAACCAGCTCTCTGCATGCTGGGGTCTGATCCTTCCTTGGCAGGCAGTAGCCAACAAGGACAGTGTGGAGTCTTTGCTCAGTTGTGGTTAGAAACTACTGTGGTGCTTCCAGTTGCTGGGTGTCTTTGCATTCATGTTTATTAAGTGCAGATGTTTCAAGGCGGGGTCAGCAGGGAAACTTTTCTGCAGTGAGATGGGGTCAAGGGAGCCTCCTCAGCTCTCCCCTTCCCACCCACCCAGCTCCCTGTAGGCCACTGCAGAGTCGTGCTGCTCCACAGTTGTCAGGTTGTTCTTTCTGGCAGAGAAGAACAATCCTCTGTGTGTGTGTGTGTGTGTGGAGGTGCCAGAAGGGCAGAGCAAAAGACGCTGTGGAGAGTGGGAGGAAAGGAAGAAAGTGTGAGTCGGGTGCATTTGTGTGTGTGTGTGTTTCTGAGCCCTGTCTCTCTGCTTCCCCTTCCTCTGGGGATGGCAGAGCTGGGAGGCAGAGGGGGAGCTGCACAGCCAGCTCTTTGGGCTGCCCTTGAGAGGCAAGAGGGCAGTCACCACGCTGGCAGGGACCCCAGGGCAGGCAGCTCCAGCACAGCTTGCCTCCCCTGCACACCAGCCCCTGGGAGAAGGCAGGGATGCTGCCAGCAGGCCCTGGCACCACAGCTCCAAAGAGAGCCCCAGGCTTTCCTGGGTGCAATGCAGCCCTAGCACTGAAGCTTGAGAACCTGTGCTAGCTCCCCAAAGCAGCTGGAGCTCCTGCTTCTTGCTATGTCAGAGCTAAGCACAGGTTGAAGTCAGCAGAAGAGCCCAGCACCTCCTCCTCTTGCATCAGGATCTTCCAGCTCTGCAGATGCTGGTATTACCCAGCATCTCCTTCATTGCAGACATCTGTTTGCAGGAGGCAGTGGTCTGCTGACAAAGGGACAGTTTTAAATGCCTGTGTGTGATCACAGTTGTCAGTGAGGGCTGCTCACCCAGTCACCCTGCACAGCAGTCTGTGTCCCAACAGGGTAGCATGAGCTGCAGCAGCTTTTTGAAGTCTCTCCCTCATGGGATATAGAGTAACCCATCCAGCAGGCAGCAGGACTTGAGCCCCACTTCTGCAAATCCTGGCTTTGGACCTAGGCCCTGCTTTTCATCCAGGAGGAAGGGGTTGGCATTGGCAGCAGGAAAGAATGGACAGTGAGCAGCATGCCTCGAAGGAGCAGCTCCTCCCTGCTGTGGCAAGCCATGATCAGCTCCTGCCCTGAAGCACAGGGCTGAGGTGGTGTCTGTCTTCACCTGAGCTGTGGCTAAGGGCCCTACAGGTGGCCTGTCTTCAGGGCAGGAGGACCACAACCCTGTCTGCACTAGTAGGAGGGCACCTTAGAAAGAGGTCGAGGCACAGTTGTTTTGGCAGAAGCCACTTCCAGCCTCACTCTTCCCTCTTCTGCCAGGCTGGGAAGCAGGAGGGCAGAGTAGGCTGTGGGAGCAGGACCTTGGGACCTGCATCTGTCCCATCACCTCCTTGCTTGGTGGAGGGATGCCTCCTGTGGAGAGAGAGGGTCCTCTCCACATGTGGTCTGCATCAGGGTGTGGGTCCTGTGGGGCAAGCCAGGCCCACCAGGCACCCGTGGAGTTGGTACAGATGAAGGTGCTGTGCCTCCTGCCACTCTCCATCCCAAGGCAGCTCCTGCATGGAGGAGGTCAGACTGGGAGCACCGGGGCTGCTCTTCTCCTGCTCTGCCCGGCTGCTCCGTGCTGAGCTGTGTCTTTAGGAAGGTTTCTTACTTATGAGCTGGGTTTCTCCTCTGGCTGCTTTGTTTACAGGGGAATAAATGACACAATCAGGCAGCCCGATCTTATATGTTGGGAGGGAGGAGAGGATTGATCCAGATCTTCACTGTGGCTGCAATCAGCTTAGCTGTTCCCAGGATCAGGGTCTGTAGGGATCAGCTTTGGTAGGGAAGCTGAGACCTTGCTCTCTCTGCAGGGAGAAGAGCTTCTGAATGAGCTGTAGCCTGGTTGCATTCCCAGTTTTCCAGCCCTCTCCTTTCTCCCTCTGCAGTGCCCAGCTTTTCAAGGTCCCATCCCTGTGGACAGGACCCAGCCTGAAACTTCTTCCTCCCCTCTTGTTCCTCACTGCTCCTTGTCCCACGTTTCTGGGTGACACCCCTTCCCATGCAGCTCCTGGTGCTCTCCCTCTCCCCATTGCTCATGTCTAGTGCTCCTGTTTGCCCAGTTGGGCTGTGGTTGGAGGGGCAGAGCTGAGGGAACAGGCACACTACCTGCTCACCTGCATCTACCAGCACCTGGACAACAGATGTGGCTGCTGAGCTGCCACCACAGCCAGAGCTGAACGTGGGACGGGGAAGGCAAGTAGGGAGCGAGCGTGGGAGAAAAGGGCCTGTGCATGTAATATTCCAAGTGGGGAAAATTGGTATGTTTGCTAATGCTGTAAAGGAGGCAGGCTTTTCTCAGGCCCTGGGGCAGAGAGGGAGGCAATAAAGGAGGAAAAAAAACCACTAGAAATGAGAGCCGCCAAGCTGGCTGCCCAAGCAAGCTGAAACCTGCCTGGTGAGGAGGCTTGTTCCAGGGTGGGAAGGGGCAGATTCACAGTCAGGACTGGCTCTGTGCAGTCCCTTTCTCATGGTAATGGAGCCCCAGGTTCCCAGGAATAAAAGTGCCTTTCGATATCTGGAGAGGAACTCTGCCCCCCAGACCTTCACTTGGCCTTCAAGCTGCTCCAGGATGGAGGAAGCCCATGAGCCCAGTTTGTGCCCAGTTTGAAATGTAAGCCCAACCCAACAGTTTCGCTCTGCAAGTCACAACTCAGAGAGCTTATCTGGGTCCCATCTGAAGCCACACTAGGGCTAATTTACAATGACATTATAAAAGCAGGCTCATTTTAGCAGCACGCCAGGACCTTTCACTTGTGCTGAACCGTGGAGAGCCCATCAGAATAGGAATGAGAGAGGAAACTTTTTTTGGTGGATCCTGCTGTGACAGCTGGATTTTTCCTCTACAGAGGTCTCAGGCAGTCCCACATATCACCCCACCCCCAGGCTCCACTGATCCTGATGCAACATTTGCATCTGTCCTCAATTCTCACACCAGAGCAGCAGCACGGAGCCTGCCCATCCTTGCTGAGGCTGGAGAAGGGGAAGGCAATGGTTCTTCTGCACTAAACCATCCCTTGTCATTAGGGCTGGGAGCCAGAGTACATTCCTCAACAAGCCAGCACAGACACCTCTCCCTGCTTTTCACATCCCAGTGTTTATGACAGCCCTTGTCTGATAGGTCCCAAGCGACAGGGACTGATTCCCTGGCCCTTCTGCTTTCCCGCTGACGTTTCTAACTTAAAGCTGTATTTCTGGGGCAAGTCGTAGCAAGCAGCCCAGTTTCTGGTTGGGCTGGCTCTGTTGGTGCTCTGGGAGAAATGGAGAGGTTGGCTGCAGGCGTCAGCTGGGATGGGAGTTGCATGGTTGTGGCCTGGGAGAGGGGATGTGTTGCAACTTGCTGCCCGTTGCTCCCCCTCTCCCCCCGTCCCTCTCGGGGTTTTGAACTTTGGAAAAGTCTTCCTGCAAAAGAACAACAACAAAAAAACAAAACAAAAAAAAAAAAGAAAGGAGTGAGAAATGGTGCCAGAGGGAAGTAAAGAAGGAAAAAGGGAAACAGCAGAAACAGGTGATTCTGTCTTAGGGGAGTAAACTTGCTGGAGTCTGAGCACAGAGTGCCTGTTGAGGCTGTTCAGTTTGGAGGCACAGGGAAGAGCAGCCATCCCCCATGAGCTACTGCTCCAGGCTCTGGAATTAAATGACTTGCAGTCTCCTGTCCCCCTGGGGAGTGCCATTCCTATGGCACACCACTCTGGTACCTCAGGCAGGGCCATGTGAACCCAGGAAGGTCCTCTGAGCTCCCAGGACCCACACACAGCTGGATCTCTGGGCTCTAGGCTGCAGTGGTGGAAGCCAGCCTGGCCTTGTTGCTGTGCCCTCTGAGAACTCTGTGCATCTCCAAGCTGTTCCACTGACAGCTGGACGTTTGGTGGATAGCTTCCAAGGAAGGCAGAGGAGCATTGTGACTCACCTCACCTTGAACATGTGGCTGAGGGACCTGGTTTCCTTCTATCAAATCAATCAGCCATGGGACAGGGCAGTGCTGCCACGTGAGAAGGAACAGCACTGTTTCCCTTTCCCTGCTTCCCTCTCTTCTAATCCAGCCCCTTCTCCATTTTAAATGTTGCAGGTTTTTTTCCCCCAACCCTTTCTCTTTCCATCCTTCTCCTCTCTCTGCCATCCTTTTGTCTGTCTTGGTTTCAACCCCCTTCCTACGTGTCTGCAGGATGCCTCTGCCCAGACACAACAGATGCTGAAGGGCAAGACTGGAACTACTCTAGATGCAATCTCCATTTTGCTCAAGGATCATTAATTACCTTGATGATTAAATACAATTAAAGATCCATAAGACCTTTCTGATATCAGAGCCTTCAGCAAGGGCAGCTTTTAGGAACCTTCACCAACAGTAAAACAAAAAAAAAAGAGCTAGACCAATAAGTCAGGGAATCCCAATTAAAGTCTAGGCTTAGCTCATTAACCTAATTACACTTTGTGTCGAGTTCACCTCAGCTCCAGTGAGGAGGAAGAGAGGCAGCAGTGGGGGCAGGCTGGTTACCCGTGTGCTAACCCTGCTGGGTTGTTTATGTTAGATCTCTATTGTCTCTTTGGCTGAGAAAATGGCCTTTGGGGGGGATTTCTGGCTGGGCTGCAGAAGCTGAGAAGCCATTTGTGCTGAGCCCTGGGAGGTGGTGTGCATGCACGTCCTACAGCCAGCATATGTTTCCTCTTCCCTGAATTGTCCTTTCCACCTGCACCTTGCTTTGTATCCCCCTTGTCAGGTGGTTTCTCTGCTGCTGGGCAGCGACCTGCCCAACTCACCCTCACCCCGTAACCTCAGAGGGGAACTGGCAGAGCTGGTGGAAGGAGGAGGGTGCCTGAGTGGGATGATAATGGAGATGAGGGGAAGGTGTCCCTGGGAGAGGGGAAGGGCTCAGTGCTGAGCATGGAGAATCCTTCACCCGAGGCAGGCTCCTTGGCTGCAGGGTCAAGGCTGAAGCACCCCAGGTCCCTGTCACTTGTGGGTTGTTCTGCAAGGAGCCATCTGCTCTGGTTCTCTGCTGTGGCACCAGACATCCCTGTCCTTGGTCTCCTTCCCCTTTCTCATAGCAGGGACACCATCCTGTGGTCTGGGCTCCTCCTCTCAAAGCCTGGCACAGCCTGGCAGGTAGAAGTCTGTCCTGATGCCAGCTCTTGGGCTGGGAGGAAGGGAGGCATGGTGTCTTGGGAGCACGTCTGTCCCACCAAGGAAAGGAAGAGAACAGGGACATTTCCAGGCCCTGTCTCTGCTGAATCCAGGTGACTCACGGGTTTGTGGTTTTTCCACTCGAAAGTCTGAGGGCTGGATCCTGCCCTGTGCAGCTGCCTTCAGCGTGCTTGGCTGCCTACGTGTCTGTGTTCAAAGGGACAGGGAGGAGGCAGCAGGCCCCAGCATGTCCTGCCCAGAACTAGTCAAATTTGGAAAAGCAAGTCAGAGCTCGAAGGGGTCAGGGTGCGGCTTCCCACGTGGCAGGGAAAGGGAAAGGGGAGCTTGCTGGAGACCCCGAGTCCCATGGGAGCAAGCTGTGACTTCCCTAGCAAAGATGGAGAGAGGAGGGAAGGAGGCAGGGAGCCCAGCAGGCACACTCCTCTCAGCAGAGCAGCCCCAGCTGGGGTCTGTGCCGCTGCCGTTGCCAGCTGGGAGGGCACAGGTTTACCCTGGGAACATCACTGGGTTCCCTGCGTCAGCAAAGTGCTTGGGAAGGAGGCAGAGGAAGGGCAGAGAGGGCAGTGAGGCACGTGCAGGAGCTTCAGTGGAGGCTCAGCACAGCTTGCCAAGCAAATGCCACATAGGGGCTACTTGAGATTCTGATGGGGAGCACTGCTGTAGCCTCAGGTGCCTTCACACCAGACCTGGGCCACCAGCTGGCAGCTAAATGGCTGTCCCTGCACTGGGAAGAGCTGCTGTTCAGCTCTGGCTCCCATCTTAGTTTCATGGGAAAGATCTGTTCCTTCCCTTCCCTCTGCCCACATCTAAACACACCCAAACACCATTTTCTCTCACGTGGGTATGATGTGGGCATCTGAGGGGCACGAGGGGACCAGAAGCCAGAGGGAACTATTGGGAGCTGGGCAGGTCTGGGTAGGCTGGGGATAGAGATGGACTCAGATTGGCAACCTGCTGAGTGGGTGAGACAGGATCATGACAGAGCAAGTCCCAGTTAGTCCTAGGCTGAGCCATGGTGAGGGTTTTTTGGCCTGGCACCAGTTTACTTGAGGACAGAGTGTATGAGAACAACTTGTTAAAAAACTTCCTCAGCGGATGCCAACCTGAACTGAGACTGCAGAGGCAGCCAGGAGGCATAAAGGTGATCAGAATCCTTTGAACTTGAAGGAAACAGCAAATAGAAAACATGCTGGGAGGTTCAGACTGATTAGTTTGTCCCACTCTCTTACCAAGCTGTGCATCAGTTCTGTGGGGTTACTAAACCCTCACTCCCCTGCCTCGAGCCCAGCAAGGGCTGTTTCTGGGAATGACACACTGATCTCCTGAAGCTCTAGTGCCCTGAGAAAGTGGGATCTGCCTTTCTGCAATGCTAGCAGTGGAAAAGCAACAACTTTCCAACACCGCTGAAGTCACAGTTCCTGGGATTTTTGCAGGGGTGTTGTCATCCAGATGGGATGTTTGCAGTTGTGCTGCTCTGGGCTCACAAACCAAACAACAGACTCTAGGGTGCAGGAAAGAAGTTCTCCCTATCTCCATAAAACTGTAGGCCAGCTCTCACAGAAGAATTTAATCTAGGAGAAGATCTGCAGACAGCTTTCCTGAGACATCCCAGCCCCACTGGGCAGCAGGGCTTGCTTTACACATTGACCATTCTTTGGCTGGTGCTCTGCTTCCAGGTAATTAAAATGGCTTAACCCTGCAGCCCAAACAGCTGCCTGCAGATAGCTTGTCTTTGTGCCCAGGGGACCCTTACCTCATTGTCTGCTCCAGAAGACTCCTTAACTGCAAAGCATGTTTGGAGGATACAAGGATTTCATTACACAGTGAGAGTGCAGGCAGAAACTCCAATACCTTTTTTTCTGGGATCAAGGCAACAGAAAAAAAGAAAACAAAAGAAAGCATGAGAGAAGAGGAAACATGGATCCCAAGGATGTGAAAGAGCAGAGGATTTGTAAAATCCTACAGTGAGAGAATTTGGAGTCTATTTCCCAGTTATGCCAAGTGTACCTGGAGTATTCCCAGAGCAAACAATGCAATTACTTTAGATTCACACCGTGCCAGTGAGTTGTCAGGCCTGAGGTTCAGGCTCCCAAAGAGTCCTGTGCAGACTTGCATAGAGGCTGTTATGTTTTCCTAAGGGATAGGGAAGCTCTGAGAGAAAAAGGCCACATTCACTTTTCTGAGGACAACTATAAACTTCCTCTTCCTCTTGGGCTTCCTGCTGCTTCCCTGTCTGAGTCTTTTGCTTGAGGAAATCTGCAGCAAAAAAAAATAAATCCTAGACCTTTTCTAAGTGCTTGTCGAGCTTTTAAAGCCCACAGGGCTCAAAACAGCCTTGGGGATAAGGTTGGGGTGTCCTTTCAGATTGCCTTCAGCCCTGCAAAGAGGTAGTTATTTTCCATTTCAGGGGTGTTACTTCATTGGGATCTTTCCTGAGGAGGGTGCATCTCTTCCCCTAAATGAAGTCTCTTGATTTCCCTTTGGGGCACATCATTCTTTTCCTCTTGTGCTCTGTTCCCTCTGCCTCCCTGCCTGTGTATTTTGCTGGGTCTAGCACAGGGATGCTTCAGATGCAGAACCCATGGCCTTTGCATTCTTGAATGGGTGGTTCCAGTGTGGGCTGAGCTGCTGAGGAGGGTTCAAGTCCAAAAGACCCATTCCCAATAACTGTCAGAGATCTGGTGCTGTGACAGCATCAGAAACAGGAGATTCTCAAGCCTGGTGTCTTTCCAGAACTAGGAAGAAACTTTGCTTTTGGTTCAATGAATGATTCTTTCATTTCACCCAGCTCATGGGTGTACCAGCAAGGCACCAGTCTGTGTATTCCCCTTGCTTAAACCAACCAGATCTGAGGAACTTGGGGCGGTGGGAGGTGTCCCTGCCCATGCAGGGGGGTTGGATTTAGATGATCTTTAAGTCCCCTTCCAACCCAAACCATTCTGTGATTCTAACCAGGCTGCCTAGCACGAGTCCTTTACCAGAGGGTCTGCACCATTTGCCAGTGCCTGAGCTTACCTTGAATGAGCAAGTGAATGTATTTCTGCAGGACTGCTGTGCCAGGAAGGCATCTCCTGCTCTGCTCTGGCTCAGGGGACAACATGCCTTAAATTGGTGTTTCTTTCTGCCCACCTCTGCCTTCTCTCAGGGTTCCTACAAACAAGCCTCTCTTGCCAGACACAGCCCCTGAGACCTCTACCCTTAACTGAAGAGCGACCCTCTGAACTCTTTAACCCCCACACTAATAGGAGTCAATGACATTTATCTGTACATTTATCTTCCTCTTCCACAGCCTACCCTGTTACTCCCTACACTGAGCTATCTGGGTACCCTACTGACAGTAACATTTTCTGGCATCCAGATGACATTAACACATTACAGTTCAGACAAATTAAGAAGCTCCCTTTAATCTCTTTTCCCTTGTTTCTTTATTCTTCCTTTTTTCCTTGTCCCCATTTGCATCCATTCAACACCCATCTGGTTATTTCTGGAAGTCTTTCTCCACTGCTATTCTGGTCATTTTGTATAAAATTGGAGATGGGACTTTTTGTCCTCTTTTCTGTTAGCTATTTATATCCTTCCATCCATCTTCTTAGGTAGTCAAGGATCCAGCTGTGTTATATCTGTCCCTTTGGTACCTAAGCAAGAAGTAAAGATGCCTCTGACCAGCTGTTAACTCCAGCAATGGTTGCTCTTGAGCAGAGATGGCAGCCAAGTGACATTTGATCTGCTGTGCAGCTTCTGAGCAATTCAAACCTAGTTGCCATGCCTAGAGGGGGTGAAGCATCAAGGAGAGCCCTGGCCAGGCTTGTCCCACCCTTCTGTGGAGCACCAAGACCCCAGGGAAGGTGGTTTTGTCTCCTGGGGATTCATTCAGCTCTTCCCTTCCTCCCTCTGTTGGCTGATGGTCCTCAGCTGTTGTGGGACCTGGTGTGGTTGGTCAGGAAAGTCCATCTCATCTGAATCACATCTCCCTGCTTCTGCCTCTGGTGTTTTGGTTCCACAGCCATATCTTCCACCCTTGGCTGTTTCCTGCTGCCCAGGACAGGCAGGGAGCTGGGGTGCTGGCTGGCAGTGGGACACAGCAAGAGGCACTTGACCTCTGGATTCTGCAGCCAAGTGCTAAGAGATCTTGCCCAGTTGTTTTCAGCTTTCCAAGGGGAAAATACAAAAACCTGAAGGACATTTTCTTCATTTTTCCTCCCACCAGGGAAGCTGGCTGACAATTTTTGGGTAGAGTTTGTCTTGAAAAATGTACAACGTTCTGCAGGAACTGTGTCCATATTGTCGTGTCTGCTAAAAAATGTAATAGTCTGGTTTGTGTTCTCTCTCCTTCTTTTTTTTTTCCCCCCCTCCCCTAGTCTGAAAAGAACATGAGTTCTCTTAAATAGCCTCCCATGTAGCTGTGAGCAAGTGGGAAGACACAAACAGCAGAGGGAGGAGGAGGTGGGCCCAGCAGGCAGGTGGAGGGTGGGAGCAAATCCGTCTGTCAGGAAGGAGGAAGAGACAGGGAGTCCAAAGGGACATTGTCTGGAGTGGTCCCATCCCAGGCCACCTCCCGTGGCTGGGCAGGTTGTCCTGAGACCCCAGAGAACCCCAGGAATGGAGTGGGATGAGACACTGGGAGAATGAATCCAGATGGACTGGAGCTGCAAGGGAGGAGGAAGGTGGGGAGATTGACAGGCAGGCGAGAGGTGCCTTCTTTTTGGGTGGGAGAGCTGCTGGGAAGGTCAGCTGTGGAGATGACTAAAACTCAGCAGGGGCTCCTCAGTGGGGGAGTTGGGCGTTTCACAGGGAGTTTTCCTTCTGCTTTGACACAGGGTGGCATTTGAAAATTTCCAAAGAAATTAAATTTCAAAAGAAATCTTCGGTCTGGCTTAAGTGTCCCAAAGCAATGATGCCAAAGCATCTCCTTCTAGTTGCAGTTCTGGTCAGTTCTGGTGTGTTGGTATGGTATGTTCTACCTTACACCACTGAGAAGTAATGAGAGTCAAAAAGGAGAAGTTGTTCTACAATAGATTTAATGTCTTAAAAGGAGAAAAGCCTTTTTCTTTTTTTTTAAATGGTAACAACTGTAACCACAGAAAAGGAAACATTCTGTTCCAAGGTTAGCACACACAGACCATTACAACCTTATCAAAGGTCTTTTTCTTCATTTTCTTTTTTTAATTGAATTTTGTCAAAATCAGCATGTTCCTGTGGATAGCTTTGGCTTGGCCTGGATGACACTTTCCATCAGCAAAACACATCGGGTAGGAAAATTTTGCACTAGCTCTAATTTATTTCTTTTTTCCCACATGCTTTCCATTTTTGTGGCAACTTTTTCAGCCAGGGCCAAGCACACTCTGTGTCCCGAGAGAGCAGTTGACCTCCTGGGTTTTGAAGACCAGGATGACTCACTGGAGCTCTCCCCAGTGGCACAGAGGAAATTTTGTCTGCCCTGCTGAGCAGCCTCCTGCTCCCACCCACAAATCCAGCTTTTTGAACACAGCTTCTTGGTACAGAAGAAGGAAACTGGGAGCCTAGTTTCAAGAAAAGTCAATGAAATAGCTATGAAAGTCAATGAAATATGTCAATTAAGGCCAACTGAGCTATTTAACCCTCAGTCTCTGGGTCTAGTTTCTCCAGTATGAGGCTGGAAATGGGATGTTGACTCTTGGCTTGTTCCATCCTGTCGGCTGTTAATAGATCTTTAGGGGGAGCAGATTGCTTTTTGGTTCTGACTTGTCTCTCATCAATCTAGACTTTGGGAGCAGTTCGTTTTAGAGAAAACAGGAGATTGATTCAAGGCTGCCATGAGGGTTCAGGCCTTGCAGCTCCTGTCACAGTTTGCTGGTATCCCAGCCTTACTGCTCAGGCATCCCCGGATGGGGCATGAGAAGAAACCTGGTGAGAGAGGCCCCAAAAATCATCCCCAACAGCAGCAAGCCAAGCTCCTCCAAGCCCCCGTTTTGAAGCTCAGCAGGATGAGGCCAGGAGCATGACCCCAGGTGGGAGGCCTCCACACCAGGCTCTGACCCTCAATCATTGCCTTCCTCCCCCCCCTCGGGTCCTCACGACTGGGGCCAGCACAGGCTGCCTTCACTGGGTGGTCTTGTCACTTGTTTATAGTCCCAAGCCTTACAAGCTCAGCAGGCTCCTCCAAGCCCCTATTTTGAAGCTCAGCAATCATTCCTGAGACAGCCTGGATGGAGGCTGTGACCTGAATAGATATGAGAGCTGCATCTCCATCCAGCTTGGAGTCAATCTCTCTGCCAGCCCCCCTCTGCCCATCCCCACCAGCTGCTGTCAGGCCTGGAGTCAGAGGGGCTCCCAGGCACCCAAATCTGCCATTTTAGAGCTCTCTCCTCACTGAGGTGGCATTCCTGCTGGAATGGCCATGCCACTGTCTAAACCCAGGCTAGAAGGAGGACAGCAGCCACTGATCTGGCAAGCCAGTGAGATAAAACAAACCTGGAGTTCATGTCAGCTCCTCAGGGCAGTGGGGACTGGAATGGTGGAGCTGGTTTTGCTCAGGGGTTGAACAGGACACTCACCATCAGCCTCAATATCTCTCATCATTTCTGGTGCCTTCTTAACACAAAATGTCAAGAGATTTGGTTGCAGTGAGTTTGCTTGTTGTGGAGAAAAAATGTGAGCCACGTCTTGGGAACCTTTGGTCTGGCTGTTGATGTGGACAATGCTCAGGTTTGCTTCCAGGCTCTGTCCACAGACCACGTTTTCCAACTCATCTCCCCATGCCTCAGTTTCCTCAGCCGTAAAAAAGGAGGGTGACCTTTCCTATTTGCATGAGTGATGGGTGGGGCTGTGGGGCCTGACCACAAATGCCTCCATCCTTGCTTCCTTAGGTGAGAATTGTCACCATAATATGCAGGTATCCATATCTAAACCAAGCCATTCAGGTGAGGTTGCCTGGGTGGCCTTGGGCACTCCTCTTTGTCATTCAGCACCTCTGATTTCCCCATCCCTGAAAGCAGCAGTAATAACACCTTCCTGCCTCTCAAGGTGTTGGAGGAATAATTAGCAACTGCTTGAAGATGCAAAGCTTTCCATAAATACACAGACTTATTCCTACAGATGGGGCACAGGCAGGACTGAAGCCACAGTGGCTGTCACTCTGCACTGTGGAGATCAAAAATCTGGGAAGAGGTGACATTTGTAAAATCAGTTCCCTTCACCAGGGATTTGATGATCAGAAAGCTGAGAAGCAGCAGCCTGGAAGTCAGGCAGGAGCACTGAGGTTTGGTTTCTGTGGACACACTGTTCTTTACAGCCTGTCACTCATGGGCTGCAGTGTTTAAACAACCCAAAGCTGGGAAATCTGAGTCTCTTCCATTTTCCTGCAGAATTATCTCCAGGGCAAGATATAACACAGGAGAGAAATCCCAGGCAGGCAGCCAGGGGAGGGTGTCTGTCCACTGCATCTGTTGGGTGCCATGTTTGCACTCACGTTGTTGCAAATATTTTCCTGGTTGTCACCTCTTGACAGGTTATGAGCCACCAGAACATGGGTCACACTTTTCTGGTCACAAAAAAAGGATAATTGTGGTTTCTCTCTTTCAACAAATTGTAGTGGAGCAGAGCATGGCATTCCCACCTGCAACAGTAGAAAATATGTATCTCTTTTGAACTTCAGGAGATAGTTAAATATTGGCAGTACCTTATATGCTAAAAGGAAATTTAGGTGAGAGATGAGGAGGAAATTCTGGAGTGTGAGGGTGGGGAGACCCTGGCCCAGGCTGCCCAGGGAAGCTGTGGCTGCCCCATCCCTGGCAGTGTTGAAGGGCAGGTTGGATGGGGCTTGGAGCAGCCTGGGCTGGTGGGAGGTGTCCCTGCCCATGCAGGGGGTTGGAACTAGGTGATCTTGAAGGTCCCTTATAACCCAAACCAGTCTGTGATCCGATGATAATGGAAGGAAAGCCAAGGGGAAAGCAAGACCAGCCAGAAAGCTGTGCCTGGTTGTCATGCAGTTAAACTGTAGTAAAGCAGGAGTTTTGACCTTCCCAAAACCCACAGCATGGTTTGGCAGGGGTGCATTTCTGGCCGTGCCTTGGACAGCAGACAGGAGAGTTTGTATCCTCTGAACCTGGCGTCTGGCCCTCTGATAAAAGAGGCTTGATCTGAGCGAGGGCAGAGACCCAGGGGGTGGTGGGGACAGTGAGATGAGGGCTGCCAGCTCTGAGCCCAGGCTCTGAAGTCACGCCTGAGTCAGCAGAGTTTCGGCTTTGTCGCGTTCCCATTGTGGAGGAGAGTGAGTCACTGCCCGAGCCCTGAGCTCCCTGTTCCCTCCTGCTCTGAGCTGTCTGCCCGGGGAGGGGAGGAAGGAAGGATCTGATGTTCCCTCTTTCTGTGCTATCAAGTTTATTTTTGGTTTTTTTGTTATTGAATCTCTTCAGTCTCAAGCTCCTTCATTTCGGAAATGAGACTCTCTGGGTTGCTATCTTGGTTCCCTCTTAGCAGCTCTTCATTAAATCCCTCCTCCTTAGCACCTGGAGAGCTCTAATAGTGGGAATATTTAGCCCCAGACCAGGGCTCCTTGAACAACATCCAAGGCAACACACAAGTCCATGAAAGAGGCAGGGCAGAGAAAATACTCATGTACCTTTGGGGACTCAGCCCATCAAGATAAGGTCTCAGGACAGACTCAGTTTAATAAGCTTTCCCGTGCTCAGTGCTCCAGGTTCTTTCCCCTCCTCCACACTTGACTTTCCAGCTGTACTGTTCTTTTCTGACCTTGTTTCCCCACCCAACCACCAAATCAGCATTGGCTCTGAATGTGGTCCCCTTTCTCAGCCTTCTCTATCGTTTACAGGTCAGAGTTGGTAGGCAAGAAGACCCTGGCTTCTTCCTTGCTGGCAGGCAACGAGGTGACTCTTGAGAGAAGGGTCTTTGACTTTTTTGTTCTTTGTCGACCCTGGCCAGCTGCCTGCTTTTCCTACTGCAGATTTATGGACATATTCAGAGGTGCCCCTCCAGAGGAACTAGTAACTAGGGATGAGAAGAGGCAAGTGAGTGGCCTGGGGTGTGGTAATGATGTTGGAGAGACACAAAGGGAGGTGGGAAAATTTGCAAGGCTAAAATGGAGGGAGGGCAAGTCAAAGCAAGAAGCATTTTAGACCAGGTTGAGAGGCAATCCCCTCCCAGCTTATGGAGACAGGTAGCGGGGGCAGAAGGGAGATGTGACTTAGCTGGAATAAATTGCACAAGGCCACAGGGGAAAGGAGGTGAGAGTCTTCTGAACCCAGGCACTGGACAGGTGTGAGTAAGAGTGCGCAGTGGGAAAAGAGCTGAGGAAGGAGCTGGAGTGAAGTCCAGTCCAAAAGGCCTGGAGGAACAGGCTGCATGGAAGGGGGAAGTGGGCCAAGACCTGAGCAGTGGTGCAGCTCGGGTAGAGGCAAGGGGCAGTCTGGTTTGCTGCTCAGGTGTGTGGGAACTGGCAGCTCTTGCCCAAGGATTAGCTGACATGCTTGTGGGGTGGGGCGGGCAGCAGGAGCTGGCGGTGACTGAGGAGCCTTTGTGCTGTGTTGCTGAGCATGGGGTTTCAGAGCTTTATTGCAGGAAGGCCTTTCCCAGTGCTGTGTCAGCTCTTTCAGCAGGAGCCCTGCTCTGCCAGCCTGCCTGCTTTTGCCATGGGGCATGCTCCCCTCCCCTTGACTTGGGGGGTGAAGCAAAGCAGCTGTGAAAGCCAGAAAGGTACAGCATTGAGTGAAAGCTGGGGGGAAGGCAGGCATGGTTGTCCTCTTCCCACTTCTCTGGTTTGCAGCCCTTTTCCTGGAGAGTTAGAAGGCTGGCTGCAACTATTTGGAAGGCTGAAGCACGGACAACAGGAACTAGTGGTCTAGTCTGGTGTTCATCTCTGCTTTTCTGTTTGATCTGTGGCCGATCTCACCCTGGTGTCTGCGTTCCTTTCATCTGTTTCTGTGAGGAACACCTAGCACAAAAGTGGCCTTGATTTGTTTAGAGCCTTTGTGTGAAGCCCAGTGATTGCTTCAATGAACAGTCTTCCCAAACCTTAACAGAGAACGAGCAGAGCATCAATGGACCAGGCTCTTTGGGAAGGATCTGTCATTCAAGTGGATCCTGAGGCTGCTTTGTGCTCTGTTTATCCAACCAAGAAATACTGCATAGGCAGGAGAAGGCAACCCTGCTTTATCCCAAAGGCATCTCCACTGTCCTGTCCCAGCAGCCAGCCAATGGAGGGCTGGCTAGAGACCTCACTCAATACAACCCATTGACTGGTTCCTCAGATAGCAGCATCTCTGCTGTTGCTACTGTCTGCTGGTTCTGGATCTGAACCAGTGACCTAGAGTAAAAGGCTCTGTGTTTCCCATTTGCAAGCCAAAGCCAAGCCTGCTCTTTCTTTTTTCAGAGGGATTTGGATGAGAGCCAGAGGGGCCATTGTGCATGCTGCCATTTCCCAGCAGCTCCCACGAAGCTCCGAGCTCTCAGCTGGGGGAAGGGACTCGGGGAAGGGAGGCCTGGGCTTGCAGCTTCTCTTGCTCTGCCCCAACCCCATCACAATCTTATCTCGCTTTCATGTGCAGCCATGTCACCTGGAGCTATAATCTTGCCACATCTCTTCCTCTCTAATCTTCCTTCTAAAGCCCCTTCCCCTTGCCTTGGAGACTCCTTGGAGTCTTCCTCTTCTAATCCCTCTGGTGCTGCACTGGAGTGGGGCAGGACTGAGTCAGTGCATGACAGAGAGACCTCCAGTGAAAGTCAGGAAGTGCACGTTGGTGACTCACTGGAGACCACTCCTTCATTGCAGTCATTGACTAAGCAGGGTGAGGCAGGCACTGAGCTCCTTTGGAAGAGCAGCAGAGCCCTGATTTGAATGCCTGGCAATCAATACCAAGTCCCTCTGGCAAGAGGAAAGGTGCTAACCCCAACATCTTGACTGAGCGCCAGCTCAAGCCTTTGGTTCTTGCCACCTGAAATTCCCCTGCTGGGATTCAGGATCTTCTTTCCCATTTCCCACCCTGCCTTACACACCTGTGCTGTTCCTCTGGGCTGTTGGAGCCTGGTTATGTTCTGCCCCATGAGAGTTGGATTTCAGACCTTGATTTCCACTTAGAAAGAGGGGAGATCTGAAAGACTGATTCAGAAATGCCAGGGGGGTGGGGAAATACAAATGCCACCCGCTAGAGAGCTTTGAGCTCTTACTTCATCCTGGTTTTCCCCTCATGGAAAGTTCTTGGAGATCTGGTCTGTGAGGGACTATATAGAGGACATCTTTGTCCGTGGTCAAGGTGCAATGCAAGGGGCTGTCTGAAAACCAGGTGGAGGGTCTTTTCTAAGTGCATTGTTTTCTCCTTAGGTAAGGTGTGGGTACTGTGACCTTCCCACATCCCCTTCTGTTCAGCTCTAAGTGATGCAAAGGCTGTTAGGACCGATTCCTCTGACATTTGCATCATGATATTGCCACACCAAGGGGTGGCTCATCACACTTCTACCAAAGGGCTCTTTCAATGCCCTTGGGGTGAGATGAGTATCAGGGAAGAGGAGGGAGAGAAATCGGTGAGAGGCTCAGGAGAGGCAGAGTTGTGCAAAGCAGTGTGGAGTTCACATGGTTCTTAACAAAGAGGCATTGATTGGAGGCTCACTGTTGTGACAGAGCTCACTAGTGCCTGGAGATCATTTCCAGAGCTTTCTGTATGGGGGAGCAAGAACCAGCTTTGCAGGTGTGGGAGCCTCAATGTAACAGCACCTCCCGGGCTTTTAGAAGAGAGGGGTTTTCAGGTTTAAGACCCACCAGCTGCCACTTGTTCTGCTCCCTCCCCAGTACCCTTCGTACCCACGGAGTCCAGACCTTCCTTGCCCAGACCTTCCCTGTCCAGACCTTCCCTTCCCAGCCCACTGCCTGTGCCCCAGGGCACTGTGAGCTCCACGCAGTGCCCTCAAGGCCTTGCATGACCTACTCAGTATCTGGGTTTGGGATCGTGGGGAAAGGCATCAGCACAAACCACTTCAGAGGCCAAGGTGGAGGAGTAGGATCTCAGAGGTCTCCACTAATGAGGTCTTGGCACCAACTTGTCTTTGGCACTCAGCTGGGCCTTTTTTTTTTTTTTTAATGCTTTTGGTCCTCAATAAAAAAAAATAACACCAAAAAACCCCTAACAAGTAAAAGGCAACTCAGCAATCTTCAAGCTACACAGCTAATCCTTCCTTGTGTGCTGGCTGCCTCCTGGGAGGTGCCAGGGTGGATTGGCGGGCACTGGGACATCTGGCACAGGACCTGCAGGTGGCAGGATGCATCCCAAGCCTTTCCTCTGCCATCCTGGCCACACACATCACTCAGCAAAGCAAGGGCAGGGCGAGCCCCAGCAGTGCACGTGCACACACACCCTGCTTCAGATGCTCCAGCCTCTCCAGAGGCTGGTGAGGGATTTTCTTTTCTCCTCCTCTCCCAGCCTTGCACACTCACTGCCATCAATTATCTAACAGCAGCTTGTTTGCCCTCTGGCTTCTGATTTGGGATGGGGAGCATGGGAAGCTGATCCAGCCCCTTTTAAACCCCCTTGACTCCATCTGTTCCCCTTCCTCCTCATTCCCTGGCAGGGGTGGGTGCTATTGCTGGGCTGGGAGCAGAGCTATGGGTGCCTGTTTCCCTGGTGAGAGCCTTGGAGGAGCAGAACATTAGTTCACCCTGTCTTGCAAAAGAGCCACGAGTTACTCAGTCACCTGGAGAGGAAACACGATTTCCGCAGAGTGTTTGGGGTTTTGGGGGATATTTTTGTTTGTTTGGTTTGTTTTGCTGTTTCTTCTGCTGGCTGTTCTTCTTTCTTTTTTCCCCTTTTCCCCTGAAGCCTCTAGAAAGTTTGGAATGTGTTTTTGTTGAAGCTGCTACATGTAGGAGCCTGAATCCCAGTGTTGGCAGCATTTTGTTGTTGGCAAGCAGTCTTTAGCTGGCATTGGCTTTTTCCCTAGCCAAAAATCTGACTCTTTACACCTGGGCAGAGCAGAGTTCTGCAGGACCGTTCTGGGGTCTGGCTCAGAGTCAGGTCCTTCAGCAGCAAAGTCTTGTTTTTTCTCCAGTTTGTGTCCAACTACAGTCAGTCTGCACTGAAGCAAGAATCCCATGGCAAGGGTATGGTAGAAGGGGGAGACTAGAACTGGGAATTGTTACTACCACTCAAGGTGAAGAAAAATCACTTGCTTTTTAATAGGGTCATTCATTCATTTGCAGATAAATCATGGAGTAAAGAAAGGGCACAGTAATGATGGAGTGAGGGATTGGATTCATCTCCCTTTCATGACTTACACCACATTCTCTGCCAGGTTGACTGATTATATCATAGAACCATAGAATCACAGACTGGTTTGGGTTGGAAGGGAGCTTAAAGATCATCTAGATCCAACCCCCTGCATGGGCAGGGACACCTCCCACCAGCCCAGGTTGCTCCAAGCCCCATCCAACCTGCCCTTCAACACTGCCAGGGATGGGGCAGCCACAGCTTCCCTGGGCAGCCTGGGCCAGGGTCTCACCCCCCTCACAGTGAAGAATTGAGGAGACATGTCTCAGCTGCCCATCCTTGGGCAGTGCCTCCTTCCTGCCACCTTCTCTGCAGACCCAGCTGGGGAGAGACCGGGCTGCCCTCCCAGCTCTGAGGGTGATTTTGAGGAGAAGCCATGGGCTTCCCTTCCCCTCCTCTCCAGAGTTTGTCTCATCTCTGGCTTTTCTGGCACTGCCAGGAGGTGCTGGGCCACGACTCCCCATTGCTCTGGCAAACAGGGCCTGTTCCATTGGGATGTGGGAAGGCGGGTTCAAAGGGAACCGCAGGGACCTGTGGGGGGTCAGGGAGCTTGTGTGGGAGCAGAGCCAGTTGTGCCATCGCCCCAGCCCCGGGCAGGCTCTGCTGGGGGGCATGAGCCCTTCATGAAAGAGGTGGGGAGGGGTGCTGATGAATCCCTTCTCCTCCAGCCTTGGGAGGAAGAGGGAGTGCTGAGCGCACCTCCGGCAGCCGGGAGACGGGTGGCAGGTTGTTCCCAGGGCTTTGGCTACGTGATTCCTTGTGCTCCCCAGCAAGCTCCCACATGCTGTCTCAGGCTCTGAAGATTTCAGAGCCAGACTGCTTGGCAAAGCTGTTGCACACCTCTGCAGGTGTGGGCAATTCAGCAAGAGGCCCTCTCACCTCCGGGGTAGTAGGACCAGCATATATTGGAGACATCTCCCCCCCTCTCCATCCACCTGTTCTTTCCTGAAATCCCAGCATTGTGCTATCTAAAGCCAGCCCTGCTCTGCACCCAGTGCCCTCGTTTCATTAGGAAGGCTGTTGTGGGCCACGGGGTCCCACTGGGCAGAGTCTGGTGCCAGGGAAGTGTTTCACTGTGTCTCACTGCCTGGGCATCCTTCTCTGGCAGGCCAGTACTCCAGTTGGAATGGAGAAACATGGTCCTGTGCGCCTTTACTGGAGCAGGAGCATCCCTTCTCTCTGGTTGGGATGGAGAAACGTGGTCCAATGTGCCTTTACTGGAGCAGGAACACCCCTTCCCTCTGGTTTCTGGAGGGACATGCATGGCAAACATGGCATGGCTACCCTGGGCAGGAGGAACGTGCAGCCCTGCCAGCTCAGCCCGCAGCCCCTGAGGACTGGATGGCTCAGTACACGCAGGCACATGAGGGCAGCCGTGCTTTGCTGTGGCTGTAAGAAGGACTGGAGAACATTCCTCAGCTGCCAGCCACAGTGCTGGGGTGTGGGGCTGACTCAGGGAAGGGGGCAAGTTCACACAAAGCTCTAGAGACCGAGTTTCGGGCTTAATTGCTGCTGACTGTGGTCAGCGGCTGGCGTCTGATGGCCAGGCTGGATTGTTGAGGCTTGTCCTCAGGGTCACAGGCTTGGCGTGGAGGGAAGGAGAAGGGGAGAAAGAAGAGCCTTAGATGACACGTGGGGACTGAGATGGGGGCTGAGCATGGCAGGCACGGAGTGAAGGGGCAAGATGGGTGTGAGGAGAGAAGGGTGAAGGCAGTGCTGGTGGGCGAGGAGGCTGGTCTGCGGCTGCACGGGGTGTGTGGGGCTGCAGGGAGGAGAGAGCTCTTGCTCATGTTCATCTGTAGAAGTTACAGAAGTTACATCTGCCAAAGGGCTGTGGGGGCCAAGACTGAGGAGCTAATGTTGTCCTTGCACTGGGAGCCCAATTATCCCCTGGAAGAAGTGGGGAGGGGTGACATTTCAGAAACACCCTGTCCCCTCAGTAGGAAGATGCTGTGCTTCTCTTGCTATGCATTTTTTTTCTTTCCCCAGCCTCTCTTTCATTACCCTTTCATGTTGCTCACTCTTTGTACATCTTTTTTTTTATCATCCCTTTCTTTCCTTTACTCTCAGCCTCCCAGAATACATCCAATTTCAGATTCTGCCAGAAGCAGTGAGCAAAACTGGCTTTTCTTGTTCTCACCACCTTGCTCTTGTATTGTATTTATCATATAAATACTGGCTGTATAATTACCAGAGCATTATCTCTAAATAGACAGATTAGGGAAAGACACAGTGGCAGCCAAAGATGAATTTCAGGGTCAGTCTGGTGGGAGACATTTTTCTGCAGCCGTCAGGGGAGGAATCAGCTGAGGCAGAACAGCAGTCATGAACAGCAGCCACCACCTTTCCCAAGCACCTTTCATCTTTACTCCACAGAATCAAGATGGAAGGTTTCTAAATGCAGCCACTTTTGGGGTTGAAAAAAAGGCCACAGAAACAACCTAGATCATGCAGGTGGATTGTGCAAGGTGTATGGGCACTGCTGTAAAGCTATTTTTATATGGGAACTATTGCTAGTATGAAACCAGGGCTGAGTATTTGCAGCTCATTTAATTAGTGATGCATTTCCAATGGGATTCCAAGGATGTCTGAGTGTGTGTTAGCATACGTTACAATATGTGATGCTGATAAATACCTGTGCCTCCAGATCCGTGTGCTCTGCATAACTGATGTAGTGTTATCCAGAGTTGAGCACCAAAGGAGTTATTGATCCAGCCTGGTGCCTTTTGGTGATCATGAGCCCAAAGCATTAGGGCTGGGTGAACATCAGTTGTGGGAAGGAAGGTGTTTATGAACAGGAATGAAGCTGCAGGTGGATGCAGGTAGTTGCAGGAGGTGCTGAGTGTCTGTAGCCACCCCTTGTTCATCTATCAGCCATGCCAAGAATGGAATTAAAAAAGCTCCTGGGCCTGATGTCCAAGGACCATTCTTTGTCTCCCTCCCTCTGTCCGAGCAACACGTGCCTATTTCATGTCTCCCCATTTTATTCCAGGGCTGCAAGCTCAGACTGTCTTAGTCAATGACACAGTCTCGGGGTTTATCGGGACAGACGTGGTCCTGCACTGCAGCTTCACCAACCCGCTCCCCAATGTGAAGATCACACAGGTCACCTGGCAAAAGGCCACCAACGGCTCCAAGCAGAATGTGGCCATCTACAACCCTGCCATGGGGGTCTCCATCCTCTCTCCCTACAAAGAACGGGTGACATTCCGGAACCCTTCCTTCAAAGATGGCACCATTCAGCTCTCCCGGCTGGAGCTGGAGGATGAGGGAGTTTATATCTGTGAATTTGCCACCTTCCCAACCGGCAACCGGGAGAGTCAGCTGAACCTCACCGTGCTGGGTAAGATACTGGGCAAGCATTGTGTGTGAGCCATCCCCCCTCCCAGTTAAACAGACCTGGAGGAAATTGTGGCTCGTGTCCTGGGATCTCAGGGCAAAGGTGAACCTTGGGTGTAAATTTTACCTTTCAAGTTGATAGTACAGAGGTGAAGAGCAGGGATCCCAGGGTAGGTGGTTCACTGAGCTACCTCAGGAATAACTCTTCCTCTTTCCAGGTCTCAGTTCCACTGTCTTTTAATGCAGGTACAATAACAGTGGCCTGTTGTTCCCTAAGGGAGCAGTGACATTGAATGGGCTGGTGGCTGTCAAGTGAACAGAGAGAAAAGGCCAAAAAGAGCTCCTAAGCACAAGCAGAGCTTGTCCATGGAGCTTAGAGCTGTCAGTGAATAGACCTCACCCAAGGTCTACATGATTCATTGGCTCCAATTTCAGTTTCTCATTCTAACATAGGGCTGAAAACCTGTGGCAGGAAAGGACTGACTTTCCATCCTGTGTCTGTGCCTCTAGGACATCTCCACCGTCCTTTCCCCAGAGCAGGTTGCTTGCAATTTGCAGCAGCTCTGGATTCTCCACACGGTCTGTCACAGGCTCAGTGGTGCTAGATGTCTCTTGGGTTGGAGTAGAGAGGGTATAATTGTTTTTCTAACCATCCTTTTTTACCCTTTTCTTCCCCTCCTCCTCCCTTCTGCAATTCCTTGCAGCCAAGCCCACAAACTGGATGGAGGGCACGAAGCGGCCACTCATTGCTAAGTCTGGCAGGACAGAAAAGATCTTGGTGGCTACCTGCACCTCTTCTAATGGGAAACCACCCAGCACTGTCACTTGGGACACCAAGCTCAAAGGAGAAGCAGAGTTCCAGGAGATCCGGAACAGCAACGGCACCGTCACGGTGATCAGCCGGTACCGGCTGGTGCCCAGCAGGGAGGCCCACAGGCAGCAGCTCATGTGTGTGGTCAACTACCAGCTGGACCGGTTCACTGAGAGCATGACCCTCAACGTGCAGTGTGAGTGAGCCCTGCAGGGCACTGCTGCATGGTCAGACCCCGGGTTGGGTTGGAAGGGACCTTACAGATCATCCAGATCCAACCCCCTGCATGGGCAGGGACACCTCCCACCAGCCCAGGCTGCTCCAAGCCCCATCCAACCTGCCCTTCAACACTGCCAGGGATGGGGCAGCCACAGCTTCCCTGGGCAACCTGGGCCAGGGTCTCCCCACCCTCACACTCCAGAATTTCCTCCTCATGTCTAACTAATAGAATCATGAACAGTGGAAGGTTTTGGGTTGGAAGGGACCTTACAGATCCTCTAGATCCAATCCCCTGCATGGGCAGGGACACCTCCCACTAGATCTAAGTCTCTCCTCTTCCAGTTTTAATCCATTACCCCTTGTCCTCTCTCTATATACCCTAGTAAATGTCCCTGCACAGCTTTCTTGTATGTCCCTGGGTGGTAAAGTCTGGCAAAAGAGGGTTTTTCTGAAGGGGAGATATTGGTCACGTGGAGGGGCTGAAGTGCGGGGCTGCTCTGTTTTTCTAGAGAGTGACAACTTGAAATAATCATATGCTTTCTCTTTTTCACACCTTCTTTCTCTCTGCCTCATCCCTTTGTTCCTCCCCTTCTCTCCTTCATTCACCCTCTCTCACATTCCTTCTCCCACCACCTTGCAATCTCTCCTGCTCTCCCATCCCTCTCCCCTCATCGTTTCCCATCTCATTTTCTCCCCCTTCCTTTTCCATAACTCTTTCCTCTCCTTTTCTATCCTGCTTTTCTATCTTTTTCATCCCCCCTGCAGATGAGCCAGAAGTCACCATCGAGGGCTTTGATGGCAACTGGTTTCTCAACAGGAAGGATGTGAAGCTGATATGCAAATCTGATGCCAACCCCCCAGCTCACACCTACGAATGGAAACTGTAAGTGCCTACAATGGTTCTGCTCCCAGCAGCAAAAATGGTCTTCAAACAGGGCCAAGGAGTCTCTGTAGAAACTTCAGTCGCCCTCTGGTCAGTTAGAGCCCAGTCCTATTGCTGTCACTGATGCCACCCCAGGGTAAAACCTGGGCATGTGAGGGGAGAGTTGGACACTTGTCCAGCTGGAGCTGTGCTTCTGCAGGATGGTCAGAGCTGGTCCTGCTTCCCTGGCACAGCTCTGCCAAGAGACCTGCACTCCACAGAGATGGGAACTGATTTATATGCAAAGCAGGGAAGCTGTTTTCTTCAGCCTTGTCCTTCCTGGCTCATCCTCTCCTGTGCTGGCCATCCTCAGCTTGTCAGGTCCACAAGAAGACTCCTTGCCCTGCTTTCTGAGGCAGGCAGGGCAGTGTTTGAAGCACCATGGGCAATGGACTTGTTTGGAGTGGATGGGTTTATCGGAAGTTTCATGTGGCCTGTGGCCCCAGCTGGCTTAGTTGGGCTCCCACAGCCAGTAGCAGAGCTGGAAAAGAACCCAGGGTTTCCCTTCCCTAAACGGGAACAAAGAGCACAAAATTCATCTGTGTGTGGAAAAAACCTTTCCCTGGAATTCTCTGTAGGCAGGAACTCCCCTTTGGAGTACTCATCCCCATGGTATTCACATTAAACAGAAGGAGTTCCTTGTCCTCCAGGTCTTCATCTTTTGGCAGAACACACTAAAAGGACTGAAAAGTGTGCTGAGGGGTGTCTGGGGAGTCAGGTGGGAATTGTTGCAGCCCAAAGTGGCACTCACTCCCTCTCTTTCTTTTGTATAAGCACTCATGTAGCTTTAAAAAAAGAAAGATCAAATGGATCCTTTCTTCTCTTCAGTTGCCATTTGCCATCAGGAAAGCAGCTCTCAAAATGGCTTTGCATATTCCCTCTCGTTTCACTTCCCAGATCAAACTGTTCTCAGGCAAAGTCTGAAGAGGATTGTTTTTCTTTCCTTTTCTTCTAGTTCTCATCCCAGCTCCCTCCCTCTGTTGATTCTGCCAGGTTGACTTAAACTCCAAGGGGCACTCTGGGTTCCTCACAAGCTTGCCAGGAATGTCTTATAGACTAGGATGCCCCGTGTGGCACCCGAGGCAGAGGAGATGCCAGTTTAAGCTATCTCTGCGTAGCAGGTTGTCAAACTGAGCTGAAACAAGCCCTGTGAGATGCAGCTGGGGACAGGAGGCAGGTTTTTCTCTCTGCTTTTGGGCAAGACATTTCATCCCTTTGTTCTGCTGTTGGTCCTGGGCAGAGCTGGGGGTTGAGCTCTTGCTGAACTCTGGGGGCATCAGGCTCTGCACTGGTGTTCCCAGTTCTTGGGAACAGCACATCTTTGAGGCTGGTCCCCGTGTGCTGATGTGATTGATGGGTTTTTATGTTATGGGGTTTTTTTTTAACACTGGAAAGAGTTGTTTTCCTATAGATTCTCTGTAAGCTGTGTGTGTGTGTCCATTTGTCAGTCTGTAGTCAGCAAGGGTTTCTTGGCTTACAGCTGAGAGGCTGGGAGCATCAATACTTTGCTTTGAGAGGGAACTGTGGGGAGAAAAATTGAGAGAGAAAGCATGGAATTAAAGAGTACAAGTTTCTAAGCCTGATAGTGCTTCAGCCTGATTCCCCAGCCTCTCTCTTCTTCTACACTTGGCTGGGCAGTTGGGACTGATTACAGGATTATTGACCTGAGAGAGGGTGGAAAGGAAAACTGGAGAGCAGCTGAAGGTGAGGAGAATGGAGGTGGAAGAAGAGGAAAGTGGGGTGAGAGAAAGCAAGTGAGACTGGAGGAAACAGAGGCAAAAAGGGAGAAGGAGGAAAAAGTTGGGACACAAAGTTGCCCCCTGGCTGTCCCCAGCCCCAGGGGAGAGTGGGGCTCTGTGAGGAAGAGCCAGACCAAGCAGCTGGGATGGAAGCTTGATAAATAACTGCACTGCAGGCAGCCACCTAGACATGCAGTGTGAGAGTGTGTAGGGAGGTAAGGAATGGGAAGAAGATCCATAGCCATCCTCTTCCTTCCCACAGTGCCACTTCAGTAACATTAAACTGGGCAGGCAGAGAAATAACCAGCAGCATCTTTGGTTTATCCACATGCTGCTTCACCTTCCTGGGAGTCAGGAAACAATTAGTGCTGATGATGTTATGCTCCTGCCTGGAATGTAAAAACCAGCCATGCTTTCCTCTCCTCTTCTTTGGATGGTGATGAGCAACAGTCAAGGGAGCTGTTAAGAGGAAGAAACAGCCTCCTTTAGCATCCCACAGTTTACAGATGAGCCCTTGGCTTTGTAGATTCAGGGCCCTAATTCACCCAGAGGCAGAGACCATCATTAGACTATTCCATTCCTCCATCAGCTCTGGAATCACTGCCTTGATGTAGGTGGGAAAGACCCATATATTTGCTGTGTAGATGTGCCCGTGTGTATATGTAGCTACACAAAACGTGCCTGTGCATTTAGGCACTTCTTTACAAACCTAATTATACCCCCATTATTCCCTTTTGTTTCTTACAAATTGCTGACAATATGTGCACATTGTTTGTTGGGAAGAGGGGAAAGAATTACTTGAATATTTTTTAATTGCCTAAGAGAAGTAATTACTTTACTTTGCTTCGGTAATTAAGAAGAACCAGGCCATGTGTGTCTTTTCCTGAGACACAGGGTGGTTTTTTTTTAAAAAAAATAAAAATTATCTGCCTTTATTCATTTATTCTGTGTGTCTCTAGACTTGGTTTTGAATTATTGGAGTTTCACACTTCTCTGACTGTTCTGACACGGGCAGGTCGTAGCTGGCAGGGCTCCACATCAGCACAGCTTTCCTCCAGCTTCAGTTGCAATTAACACTGGCTGATCAGCTGCCCAGGAGAGTTCCATGGGCAGGAAATTGGAGTAAAGCAAGGTTAGGTTGGTGTCCCATTCCTGTGGTTTCCATCAAATGGAGAGTCAGAGGTGGAGAAGACTCTGAAGATGAGCCTGCTAGAGGCGAGCCACCTGAAACAAAAGAGTGACCTTGGCACCTTAGCCCAAGTTTATACCTACTGGGAGATTGTGCTGGAAAATTAACTGCTTCAAGGCTCTAAGTTTGGGTTTTGGATAGGGGACAACACAGGCTGAAAGTGCTTCACATCCCATCAGCCAAATCCAAGAGGCTGCTCCAGACCCAAATATGCCCCATCTCCCTGGTAATCACAGAGAAGGAAAAAGAAACAACCCACAATCCATGTCAAGACCCCAATTCTCATTGTGCAGTGGATTTACCCTGGGGATGACTCTTTCCTGTAATGCTGCTGTCTGAGGGTTTGGTTTCAAGGCTGACTACATGAGTGGGTATTTTCCAGCCAGCACCACTGGATCCTGGACCTACCCAAGGGCATGGGCAGAACCAGCATGTCAGTGTCACCTCTGCAGTGCTGCTTGACCCTACTGAGTATCATCTCTGGGGCCAACCATGCTTTTTGTTTCCTCTAGGCCAAACGGGACCCTGCCAGGGAGCGTGGAAATCCAGAACAACACCATCTACTTCAAGGGGCCTGTCTCCTACAGCGTGGCTGGCACCTACATCTGTGAGGCCTCCAATGCTATTGGAACCCGGTCAGGCTTGGTGGAAGTCAATGTCACAGGTAGGAAAACGCTTGGTGTGCTTTGAAAGACAAAGAGGAGGAGCAGGTGGGGAGAGGAGAGTGTGAGCAGTGGACAACTACCAGTCAATTACATCTCCTTAATGTCTGACTTAATCACCAGTGTCTTCTTCTAGAGGTGGGGAGTTTGATGATACAAAGGGAGCTTTGTGAAGTTCTTTGCTTTGCACTGTTTTTGCACTGGTTTGGCTTGGATTTGTTCTCCTTTCCTCTTGCTGTCTTTTCCTTTCTTATGTCAAGATATATTCAGTTTGTTCCCCCCTCGTCTTCTGCTTTTGATTCAGAGAGATCATTGAACATGTTAAAAGCAAAGACATGTCAGGGAAGTATGTGTCAGAGGGTGGAAGGAAGAGTGGGATGAGGATGTAGACTGCCACTGAGGCAGTAAAGCATGAGATGGATGAGTCATTTGCTCAGGATGGTGTTTGGTGTTTCTGATGTTAGACAATTCTCCTGGGTTTCCATTTGTGCTCCTTCCAATGCCATGTTGGTCTGTGTTGCTCACCTGGCTGCCACAGGTTACTGAGGAGCTGGGAGCACTTGGGTAGCTTTGTCTGGGCTCCAGAAAGGAGTCACATCACAGGATGCAGGTGATTGGGAGTGATCCTGTGGGACATCAGATGGGACAGAAGGAATCTGATGACTTGCAAATCAGCGCAGCCACAGAAGCGAGGAGAAGACATGTGGAAACGTCTCTTAGGTGGTGTCAAGGAGAGAAGGCGATGTCAAGAAGTAGGTTAAACAGAAGAAATAACATATGTCAAAAGCCTGATTGCAGGGAGACAAAGTGATATTGCAAGGCACCACCAAAGGGAAAAAAGTGGCTGTTGGTGCTTTGAGAGCAAGGAAGGGAAGTTTACCCCCTTCCTTTGGGGTAAAAGGAGTGACTTGTTTTATCAGGGGGTTGATGACAGGCAGGGACCAGCAGCTGTGAGTCTGAGGGGTGTTGCAGTGAGCTGGAGGAGGCCACACTGCAAGGAGCTCCGTGTTCTCAGAGGGGCCAGGCTCCAGCCCCCTCCTCCTGCTCTCTACCCTGGTAAGTGCTGAGCAAGCATAAAGACGTGGCCTGGGCAGCTGACCTCCTGAAATGAGCAGTAACACTTGTGTGGCACCCTCAGCACCTCAGTTCCCCTCATCTCTAACACGGGGAAACCAGGCTCATCTTCCTCTATCCAAGCGCTTGGAGGTCAATGGATGAGATGTGCTAATTAGATGCTAATTATCAAGTATTTATTTATGATCTTTATCACTGTAGCAGGCCTTTAATTCACACCTCCTGTCCTGGATCCGTGCCCACTGAGTTATTCCTGGCCTGTGCTTTTCTCTGGGGGGATTTTTCATTTGCCAGTGAAAGGCACTGGAACCATCCCACACACCTTGGGTCACATTTGAAACTGACAGGAGGGAAAAATCCTCCAAGCTCAGTCTCCAGTTGAAGGGAAGGAGGTGGGACAGATGTAGCAGGAGACTTAAGAGAGGAACTGGCTCTCTTCACCATGTCACAGTTTCCACCCTTTCATAACCTGTACGTCCATTTCATGCTGTTGCTCTGTCTATCCGACCACCCAGTGCCTCTTGCTCTGTCAGGACATGTTCCCCAACACCAGATCCAGCCCTCTCCAAGTGTTCCCTGCTGCTGTCTTAGCACCACAACAGCAGCACAGCCCAGGTGGGCTGCACCCACTCACAGGCACAGGCTCCTCTAGGCTCTGTGGGTTCCCCCTTTGGTAAATGTCTCCCTGCCAGAGAGGTTCTCAGGGGACTCGTGGAGCATCGTTCTCACACTCAGCACAGTGCTGGCAAGGGAAGCAGGGACTGGCAGGATTTTTAGGGAATGACTTTGGGTTGATGTCTGCCTGCCTGTAAGATCAATTTATTCCCAAAGATCCAGATCATGGGGTTGAGGTTAAAGGAGAGGGAAGGAGGGGCACACCAGCAGCTGCCCCACTAGGACGGATGAGCAGCCAACCCATTAGGCCAGGGCTCCACTACATTAAAAAATAAAATGCTTTTAATAATTGTTAGGTTGTGAACATGTTTATCCAGCTCTCCTGAGAGACTGACTAGGCCAGTGCTGGGGAGGGCTCAGCCATCCTTGCTCAGCTATTACAGGTACATTTGTTTGGGTCTTGCAGGCAATTTAGGGATTGTCAGTGGGCCACGAAACCTCTTTCAAGAGCTGCCTGCAATAAATGGAGTTCAATCTAGTAAGCAGCCAGCCCTGGGGAATGGGGAAAAAACAACCAGAAGGCTGATGCAGAGAAAACCCTGCAGGGTCTTTCCTCCTCCTGCCTCCCCCAGTACAGACCTTCCCCCTCCTGCCACCCAGCATCCTTCCTCCCAGCCCCAGGGAGGAAGAGTTCAGCCCCCTCATGGGGAAGGTGATTTGTTCAGGGGGAGAAGGCTGGATGTTTCTATTAGAATTATAGTGCATTGAAGAGATTGATAAGTGGAAATTTAATATTTTATTCCCGCAATCTATTCCTGTAATAGCTTCTCCTGCCTTGCAGGACCTTTGTCAGTCGCAGCCAAGCCATGTAGTGTGACATGTAACTATTTATTACAGGCAGTTGGGTGACATAATAAAAGGCTGTGGTTATAGATTGTCTGGGCCTGCATGTGTGCCTGCACACGTGTGTGGTGGCCCTGCACAGAGAGGTGCTGATGTGTGTGACCCCCAACCACATCCTGGCACACAAACGGGCCTCCCAGTCCTGCACACAGGACGTGAGAGCATCAGTGCCTTGGCATGTGTGAATATGCCTGTATTTATGTGCTTGGCTGTATGGGCCTGTGTGCAGCAGTGCATATACCTGCCCTGGGCTGTGTACAGAGACATTTGTGTGTGTACAGAGACATCCATGTGTGTACAGAGACATCCATGTGTGTCCGTGGAGGGGCTGTCATGCACTTGTGCACTGGCTTCGGCCAGAGGAAGCACAAGGAGAAAGATGTTCCTTCAAGCACCAGGCAAACATCACACCCAAAGGAGAAGCAGAGCTGGGGTAGCAGAGCCTGTGCTGAGGCAGTGCCTGCTGCCAGCCTCTCTGCTGCAGGGCTCCTGCCTGGTTCCCAAGCCCAGGAGAGGGTCTTTTCCTCCAGGATACTGCAGGTTCCCCTGGTTACTGGCTTGGTTTAGCCCAACCTCTGCACCCCTTGGATTTCCAGGAGGCAGGACACGATGTTCAGGTGTCCCAGGGGTGGGCTGTGAGGACAGGGAGCTCTGTGCTGTTCCCTGCCATGGGCTGTGCCAGCCCTGGGCAGGCAGCTTTGCAGCCCTGGCCTTGGATGTGTGACAGGCCCTGGGGGGGGAGAGGGAGGAAAGGTTGGCAGGGGCTGACGGCCCCCCTGTTTGCTTGGCTTTCAGCAGGGAGTTATTTACACACCAGCAGTGATCTCCTCCCAGCAAGGTCACTGCAAGAAAGAGCAAGCCCTTTGTGGGACATGTGAAATCCCAAGGGCACAGCAGGTGCACCCAGAGCCACCAGCCAGGGCTGTGCCAGGCTGCACCAGCCAGAGCCAGTGGTTGCTTTTTTAGGTGGGAGGACACATGGCTGGGGGCTAAAGAGGAGCAAGCCTGGGGGGGGGGTTTCTGTCTGGTGCTAATCTTCCGGATGGCGGGCAGGAGTGTCTGCTGCATCCTGTCTGGTGGCATCTGTGCCAATGGCCCCTGCGGGAGCAGCACTTGATTGACAAGCAATAGGTGACCCAACAGGGAGATTAAAACCTAAGACATGTTTGGCATCTGGCCTAAAAGCTGTCACACTCTGAAATGCCAGTGGCAGCTGCTCAACTTCTGTATGTGCTGCCAGAGGTTCTTCCACCCCCACGGCCTCCTCTCTCCCCTGCACTGCACGAGGAGGGCAGAAATCCCTGGTGAGGAGAGGAAAGGCAGGATCCCTTGAAGATGGAGACGGGCAGCCAGAGGTGGCAGGGCTGTTGTGAAGGAAAAAAAAGCCTAGCAGTGCTGCTTCTCAGATGGCAGCCCTGGCAGGCTGAGGCAGGTCCAGAGGTATCTCCCTATCTTCACTTCTGTACACGCCTGTAACGCGGTGGGTCAAAGTCCTGGGCTAATTTGGCGTGGACTGTACTGGCAATGAAAGTTCACCATCAGCAATCTGCCGTGTAAAACAACCCACAGGATTACCACTCTGTTTGCTGAGGCCATCTGGGAACTGGGAAGCTCCACGAGCCCATGGGCTAAGGTTCCTGCTAGAGCCAGCCAAGCCCCTCCTGCTCCTTGTTGCAGCAGGCGTTTGATTTTGCAAGGGAGAAGGAAATCCAGGGTCTTCTTCCTTCATGCAAGGAGCAGCTTGGCCTTACATGTGACCAAAAGGTGATTCCTCATGGAGTCTGACATTTTCCTCAATGCCCATGGCTACAGTGAGAATCTGGCCTGGTGCTGGGTTTTTCCTGAGTTCTTATGATTGAAGGGAAAAGGATGGAAATGGTACATCAAGAAAAAATGTTTCCCCATGAAGTGGTATCTTTTTAAAATATCTAAGCAGTAAGATGAGCCTTTTGAAAGCTGGTTTCCCGTGGATCTACATATCATAGAAGAGTTACTTGATGTCTAAAAATATGCTTTTTTTTTTTCTGATCTGGGCCCTTCCTGCCCTTGGGAGCAACCTCTTGTCCCTGTGGGTTCTCTGATGTCTAATGAGGTTCAGCTCCCACCTCTGGCAGGGATACCACTCCACCTCTCTCCAACAGCTCTACAATAGGGATGAGTTTGGCACCTTCTTCTGTCAGACACCGCTGAAATCAGCCAGCAAGTTCAAAAAGCACGAGAAAAGGGGCTGATGGACAGGCAGGATGATTTGCATAGGTGTTTTTTTTTATAGGAGACCACCTATTAAAAGAAACAAGTCATTTTAAAAACGTGTCTTCTCGAAGCCACTCTCGTGTGGGGAAGGCAGCTCTGCTGTGCCCTTGGGTGCTGCAGGGAGCTGGGGCAGGGAGATGCTCGAGCCCTCAGCCTTGCATTGGGAGGGTGTTCAAAGAGAACCTGTGGGCTCAGCTGGATGCCTGAGTGAAGCCCAGGGTGTCCCAGGGTGTCTCCCCATCTCCCTGCTCTCCCAGCTGCTGCCCCAGAGGTCCAGCTCCTGGCACAGGGACAGGAAGCTGGGCTGAATGCAACAGCTGGCAGAGCTGGGCAGATAGTGTTGCTGCTGTAATTCCTATTCATACAGCACTCCCTCTTTTTATGAGGGCTTGGAGGGGGGTGGGGGGGTAGCAGAAGGGAGGGAGGCTTTTTTATGCTGGCATTAAAGCCTGGCTTGTTCCCCCTCCTTCCACTCCGCTGTCTCCTGTTGCTCCAGCCTGCTTTTCACAGTGGCTTTAAGTCTCTCCAGGCTCTTCCTAATGGATTTTGCACAGGAGGCCCCCAGCACGCTCAGGCATGGCACCGCTTCCCAGAAATTCCGTGCACCCCTCGGACACCAAAAGGGGGGGGGGTGATCCCTTTCCCACACTTTCCCCTCTCTCCCCCCCCCTCCCCAGCCCGCAGCTCTGTTCTCTTCCACACCCCGGACACAAACCTCGGTGGGCTGGGGGGGGGGAGGGTCCATCCCCCTGTGTGGGGCTGGCAAGGGACGCGTGCGGACTCAACCAGGGCAAAATTAATTCCACAACCAGGTTGATTGAACCCGAGGAGGGGCTCCGGAGCCAGCGGCGGTCTGTGCCGCCATCCAGCGGCAGGGACAGCCGGCTGCCCTCCCTGTCCCCCTGCTCTGGGACACTTCTTTGTCCCTGTCCTCCTCCCCACCCAAAGCTCAACCTTCCCCATCCCCACAACCACTGGCTTTTCCAGGCTCCGGGGGAGGGCGGAGGAGGGAGGGTGGGGAAGGAGCGATGTGGGGAGGGAGGGGATGGTTTCGGCTGCTGGCTTGCGATCTTCCCATCTTTCCCCTCCCCTCTCTCCCCACAGTTGGGTTTTGTTTTCTCTGGCATGGGAAGTGGGCCACTGCAAGGAGGACGGGGATGGGATCTGGGCAGGAAAAGAGTTCCTTTCCCTGATAAACGTGTGAAATCCAGCGCAGTGCTCTGACAGTCCTCTTGTCCACAGGGGCAGGGGGGGTGGGCAGGCAGGCAAGAGCTGCCCCAGGGGTGGGCAGCACGAAGGGCAGGAAAAAATAAATACGAAGAAGAAAGGTAGAAAAAAACATTCCCTCTTTCTCTTCATGTGGCCAAGCAGGGCTGGTAATGAGGCTTTTAATAGAAAAGTGAGCCAAGCTCCTTTTGAATTTGTGTGCACCAGTTTCCCCCCCTTCAGATCTGTTTTCCAGAGCTGGGAGGCAGAGGAATCAGTAAGGACCCTCTGCCCAGCATGGTCACCGTGTCTGGGTCTTCTCAGGGTGGGATTTTGGGTCCCACAGTCCCATGCACAAAGTCAGCCTTGCTGTGGGCTAAAGCAAGGTAGAAATCCTTCAGGTTGGAGCTGTGGGGTGGGGCAAAGGGAAAGATAGAGCCTCTGGGGTCTGAGCCAGCTTGCTGGGCTTTCCCTGCACCCACTTAAGCTCCAGGTTGACCCCTGCTTTGTGTAGAGTTTTTGGGCACCAGCACCACGGGGTTGCAGAGCCTGTGGTGGCAAGGAGGAGGCCTGGGGAGGTGGCATGGGCAGGAGTAGAAAAGATCTGTGTGGACTCTTGTGCAGTTGAAGCTCAGCCCTCAGCAGCCAGGACTACCGGGGGGGGGGTGGACGTGACTTTTCTTGCTTTCCCTGCAGAGAGGTTTTTGCATTAACCAGCTGGCTATGACAAGCCTTCTGTTGATGCAGCTTGTGGTTTTGGTTTCCCAGGACCCAACGCCAGCTTCCCCATGCTGAAATACATGCCCTTGCTCCTGCTCTGAAGGCTGCCTTTTGGAAAGGGATGCTGGCTTCTGCCGGCACAGCATTCTTGCTCTTCATTCTGGCTGCAGCAGGGAGCCCCTCCATCTGCCTGTCCCCCCCAGCCCCTCGAGCCCCATGTGCTGCTCTGTGTGTGGTTTCAGGCTGGTGAGGCTTTGCTCAATGCAAGTCAGCACTGCAGAAACCAAGATGCTGTAGCTGGGGATGCTGTCTCCAGGAAAGGCAGGAATGAAGCAGCTCTCAGGCACAAAGCAAAACGTTTATGTCCCAAGGATCAGGCCAACAGTTGCTTGAATTCAGTACCCTTGTCCAAAATCTGCAGCTGTTTCAGGAACTACCTCTGCCCAGGGGAAAGGCTTTTCTCTCCTCTTCCTTAGTGGCTGGGCTAAGCTGTGCTGCAGGGAAGCCCTCTCCCTGCCCAGCTCCTGCTTGGGCAGTGTTTCCTGAATTCAGGAATGTGCTGCCAGCAGCAGGCTGTCCCACAGGCACACAAAGAGGGTGCAGGGAGCAGGCTCTGCCTCGTATCCCTTTGGAATTTACTGCCTTTCAGCCCCTCCTGACCCATCGCCCCATCCTGGTTGCTTTTCTGGAAGGGCGTGCTGAGGTTGCTAGTGGATCTGTGCCTCTCCTGGGCTGCCAGGGTAAAAAGTGAGGGCCAGGAGACCCCAGAGTAGCAATAAAGCCTGACAGCTGTGAGCAGGGCTGGCAGACAAGGCCTTGGGGGTGCAAAAAGCAGCGTGAGGGGGCTGAACATGGTGTGCAAGGGCAAGGCTGCCGAGGGGGCATTAACTAGCCTCCTGCTGCCTAAATTCAGAAGCAGGTAAAGGACTGAGACAGCCACATGGTGCTTCATGTCTCGTGGACATGGATGCTCAACAGGCAGCGTGTGAAAGCTGAGTTTGGCCAGGAGCTGTAACTGTGCCCAGGGAGTGCTAGGAAGGTTGGTTTAAGTCCAGATCAAACCTGTTTTCCGAAGTGGAGGTGTTGAACTGCATTGAAGAAAAGAGAGTTTCTTCCTCATCTCTTTTCTTTTTCTGAGTTATTTGTTATTCTTTTTTAAAAAATACATCTGAGTACCTGTAGGAACCAGATTAGCACGAGCAGTGGCACTCTGCTGGACACAGTAAGAGCATGTCACCATTTGACACCAGTGAAAGGAAAATTTGCTTCATCCTGGCTTAAACCAGGACAGAGCAGAAGAAGAAACAGTGGGAGGTGTGTGTCCCCGAGCTGCTGAGCACAGCTGGGTCAGCAAGTGGGGTCAGGAGCTGCAGATCACTTGTGGGGTGGGTGGGAAGCAAGATCATGAGGTGTGTCCCTGCCTTCTGGCCCAGCCTGGGCTGGTTGGGGTCAGGCTGTGCTGGGATGCCGAGGAAGGGGATGCAAAGCCAGCTGGTCTAGTGTGGCACCTCTGGGAGCAGCCACAGCAGCTCAGTGCCCACCGGTGGATGGGGTTTTGGGTCTCGCTCCTCCTTGGCAGGAGCACCTTGGTGCTCTGGTAACGTGGACCTGGAATGTCAGCCGGAAAGCGTCTGGACTGAAGGCACTGGGCTTGTGGGATCTGAGCACGTCTGGAGGAACCAGGTGGAGTAGGGAGGGAAAGGAAACTCTTGCTTCCAGCTCCTGCATGAGGCTTGGCACAGCACAGCACGCTGCCTTCCCCTTGCTGAGGCAGAGCTGACCCCCCTCAGGACGCACCCTTCTCCCCCTCCCCTAGTTTTTCCCCTTCCTTGTTCCTTACCCTCATCTTCCCACCCCCTCACCCCCCACACCCCCCCACCCCGGAACCAACCCCAGAACATGTCAATGAAAGCATGGAGGGGAGGGCGCGTTTCCGCATGGTTTGACACTGTTCCCCCTTCCATCTGTCTTTTCCTACCCAGAATTTCCCTACACCCCGTCTCCAATCGATGATCGCAAATCCATGGTGCAGCCGAACATCCCCACCCCGGTGATCGGGGGCATAGTGGGCGGCGTCTCGCTGGTCCTGGTGGTGGCCGTGGTGCTTTTTGTGGTACTCCGGCGCCGGCGTCACACCTTCAAGGGTGACTACAGCACCAAGAAGCACGTCTACGGCAACGGCTACAGCAAGGCCGGCATCCCGCAGCACCACCACCCGCCCATGGCCCAAAACCTCCAGTACCCCGACGACTCGGACGACGAGAAGAAGCCGGGCCCGTTGGGCGGCAGCACCTACGAGGATGAGGATGAGGATGGGGGAGGCGAACGCAAGCTGGGAGGCCCCAACAAGTATGAGGAGGACGCCAAGAGGCCTTACTTCACGGTCGACGAAGGGGAGGCCCATCCCCAACCCTACGACGAGAGGACACTCGGCTTCCAGTACGACCCCGAGCAGCTCGACATCGCCGAGAACATGGTCTCGCAGAACGACGGATCTTTTATTTCCAAAAAGGAGTGGTACGTCTAGCTCGGCACCCCCCGCTGCTGCACACACAGACACACAGACAGACACACACGCAGACACACACAGACACCCCCCTCCCCCCTTTTCCCCTGCATCCCTGCCGAGCAGAGCCCACCCTGCACGCACGGTCCCCCCCTGCCCCGCACACCCTGACCAGCCCTGGGTGCTCAGCACAGACTTTGGACGCTTCCAGCACCAGCCTGAAGAGCTGGCTGGGGAGGGAAGGAGGGAGGAGGGCAGCTTTGCTTACAGATCTGTTTTGTTGGTTTGGTTTTTTTTTTTTTTTAATTATGACCTTTTTCTTTGGAGGGGGGGCGGGGAGGTGTGTGGGAGGCGGGAGGTCGGGTAATTATTTTCTCCGGTTTTGGTTTATGCTTTTTTTGTTTTGTTCTGTTGGTTTCTCTTGATGACTTTTGTCCCCTTCTGTGGTGTTCGTATTGGTCGGTGGCTTAGGTGTTACTATTTGCTTTAACGACTTGTTGCCCAGCCTGTATATTACACTCTGTTTGTGTCTTCATGTCTCAGAGTGCCCCCTTCAGCCCCTACCCACCCCGAGGTTCCTCCTCCTCCTTCAGCACCCCCGAAACACTGGAATTTTGTTTGTATGTTGTCTTTGTTGTGTTGGTTGTGTTTTTCTTTTTCACCCTGGGAGGGGGTCAAGTGAGCTGTCCGTAGAAAGACAGAGGCCAGGAAAGCTGGTGGCAATGGAAACATTGGTGCCACGATCAGGTGAACAGATTTCATGGGTTTTTTTCCTATTCCCTTTCTTTCCAGAGGGGTCTGGGTAACATTCCTCTTGCCCCCTGCACGCCTGGGGAGATGCACTCCCAGGTTTTAATGACTCAATGAAAGGAAAATGAGAAGAGGAGGGAGAAAAGGCCCTAGAACAAACCCCAGGTGCTCGGGCTGATAGCAGAGCTGCCATTTTCCTCCTACCATTTATTATTTCCTGGCTTTTCAATTTCTGCCTTTGTTTGAGTGTTCTTATAAAAAGAAAGAAAAGGAGTATTTATTGCTGACTTTTTGTTTTTTGGTTTTTTTTTGGTGTGGTTGTTCTTGTTGCTGGTGCCAGGCAGGGAGCAGCTGACTCTGGTGGTGCACATGTTGCTGTCCCTCCCTGGGGAAGGGGACCCACTGATTTCCCTTCTCTTCTCCCACAAAACTCCCTGCCTCCAGCTCCGGTGTGCAGAGGGCACATCTCCCAGGCCCACTCACCTATTCTCTTTGAGGGCTTCAGCACAGGATCGGGCCCCTACGTTTTATGATACCACTAAGACTTAATTGTCATGTGTTTACACTTCTTTTTTCTTCTTCTTCTTCTTCTTCTTTGATTTTGGAGGGGGGATCAGAGCACAGGGGTGCTTCTCTCTAACCCTCCTACCAACACCCTCAGCCCCCAGCCTTTAGGTGTCTTGCTCAGGCTGCACTGGTGGCCTCTTTCTCAATGTCACATCCCTCTTTCGAAGCAAAGGTTTGGTGGGCAGGGCAGGAGGGAGTGAGCCTGGGGAACTGATCCCATCCTCCTTCCCTGGAGCGTGTGAGGGGGGGGCTGGGATTGCTGCTGTCTCTGCTCTGTGGATAAATGGGATCCCAGGCTCCAGAGCCCTCTCTCTGACACCAAATTAGATTCACTGGATTGGGGCTTATTTTTCCTTCTGTGGGTTGGGGTGGGTTTGTGTGGTTTTTTTTTTTTCTTTTCTTTTTTTTTTTTAATTTGATGTATAAATAAATCTTTTCCTTGTAAAGAATCCCCCAGTTTTCTGAGCTGTATTATCGTGCACATCTAAAAATAGCAGGACTCATTCTCCTCCTGCCTTGCCCGCTGGGTTTTGTTCCATCACATCCAGTGGTTATCCTGCCACAAAAGGGAGGAGGGTGGCAAGTCAGACCCACACAGATGAGTCAAGGTCAGATCTCTGATCCAGGCAGCCTTTGATGCTTTTTGGTGGGTGGGTTTTGGGTCCAGGCAACGTGAAGCTCAGCCTGAGCCATCCACAGTTTGTAGCTTCCCCTCAGTGGTGTAGGGGAGTGGGAAACCCGATTGTTCCCCTGTAATCTTCCTGCTGTTCCTGCCAGCCCTCCCTGCTTCCTGGCTTCTGGCAGAACAGCCAAATGCCACGGGAAAGCTGCTTTATGTCCACTTGAAGCAAGGCAGACAGAGATTCCCTCAGGACCCTCGGGCTGAACCTTAAAAAATCCAGCTAAACCTTCCCATGTCCCTCCGCTGCCACCAGGAGCAGCCAGCAGCCAAGCACCCCCAATAAAAGGAATGAAACCTCTGACATCTCTCCGTATCTCTGATTGCTTGTAGGGGCTGATTATTGTTGTAAACCTGCAGAGGGGATTCTCCAGTGCCTTGGGATAACAGGATTCACAGGGCTTTAAGTCCCCCAAGCGTGGCTTTCCCTGGGATCTGGATCAGGACAGGGCAGCCTTGCTGAGCACTGAACCTGAGCCACAGATACTTGGTGGAACGTGGGGCATTTTGGAGCCTGCACAGTCTGTGGGGCAGGGATAATTCTCAGCAAAGTCTGTCTCTCAACCAAATCATCTTTTAGATCTGAATTTCACAACTGGGCTCTAAAAAAGAGTTGTCACAACATCTCCAGCCCCAAACTCTGGGTGGTCCATGACCAAGAACAGAGTGGAAGTCAGTGGCACGTTCCCTCCCCTGCAACTTTGCCCCAGCAGAGATACATGCTGCTCACTGGTGTGGTTCAGAAGAGGAACCAAATGATTATTTTTCATCCAGAACCCTGGTAAGGCTGGAGGAGAAGATCCTTAGACGGCAGTGAGTAGGTAGCCTGCAAGTTCAAGGTTCAGCAATTCATTCCTCGAGCCCTTCAGCATCATGTTGTTGGTGCAATTATTCCCACAGCTGTAGGGAAATGCCACCTCTGTGCAGTGATCTGCTTCTTGCTGTCCCTTGCAAGGTCAGCTAATTGGCCAAGAGGCTCTTAGGGTGGTCATTAGCCAAAGGATTAGCCAGTAATGCCAAGCAAGGTAGCAGAAAAAAAGAAGTGTGTAGGGGAAAAAAATGAGATTGATGTTTCATCAAGAGCCATTTGGATCCAGTAGTAGCATCACTCCCTGCTCTGGGTTCAGTTGCTCTGAGGGGGCCCTTGAAGGTGGTAAGATCAGGTTTTCCACCAGCATCAGGAAGCAGGTGGTACCTTTCTCTCCTCGTATATGCAAGGGGAGATGCCCAACTGAAGTCCATGTGCATCCTGCTTCCTGGGAAGTGCTGCAGGGGAGGGAAGGTGCTGGAGACCTATGCAGTGCTCACTCTGGAGGGACAGTCTGCCTGGTGGCCCCAGGGGTTCCCTGCTACCCGGGCTACCAGAGGAGACAGGGGGGCAATCTGTTCCTTCCTCTGGGGACAGTGTCACTTGTCCCTTTGTGCCTCAGTGGGGCAGGTTCTGGCAGGCTGGAGTCAAGCTGCCAGTTTTAAGTGGGAACTCAGGTGTGACAGTGCACACAGGAGCCCACAGGCTGGACCACCTCCCCGAGGGACCCTCGGGCTGCCTCAAGTGACAAATCCCCTGCTTCTCCACCCCCTTCCATCAGAGCTGCTAAGGAGGTGTAGAACATCCCCGTGGGACCCTGCAAAGAGCAAGCAGAAGCCTCCAGCTGGGAGGTGGCAGCTGTTTGTTGGCCCTGCTTCACAGCCAGCAGCACAGGGTGGGCTGGGGACCCCCAGCACTTCCCCTGGGGTAGGTGGAACATGTCCCCATCCTCTCTCAGTTCCCACCACAGTGTTAGCTGCCTCTCCACCAAGGTGCTAGGGAGCTGCTGCTCTCCAGGAAAGCTGGGACCTGAGCTGGTGTGTCCCAATAATTACAGACAGCTTGGAAGTGCCTGGACTGGGTGTGGGCAAAGTGCCTGGGAGGGCACAGCCAGTTGCTGTACCTCCATTTGAAGGGATCGTTGCCCAGATCCCTTCTCTGGGTTCTTGCCAAGGAAAAGACATCTCAAGGTGGTGCTTTGCCCTTCCCAAGCCTTCATCCTGGATAGCAATTTGAGGCCAAGCTTGTGGTGCCTCAGGATGAAGATGGGTGGAAAGCTGAGCAGGCAGGTGAGAGGGTCGTGGCTCTGAGCCCCGTGGTGCATCACTCAGGGTCTCACCATCATCACAGCAAAGAAAATGCAGGCAAATTTGGGCTGAGCCCCCAGTCCTTCCCTGTGTGTGTTCAGGGAGCTCTACTGAAGCAGACACATCTGTGTCACAACCCAAAAGGAGCCTGTAGTTTATGCACAAAGACACCCCAGCTGTTCTCCTGCTGGGGCTTATCTCTAGGATTATTCATTGCAGTTCACCCAAGTGATGTTATTTTCCCTTATTTAATTACCAGATTTTTATATTTTTTTTTCCCTATCCCTGTTGTTAAATCATTTTCATTTGGCCTGGGGAAAAAGAATAAGTAAACCCTGAAGAATTCTTAGTTAAAAAAAAATAATAAATAAAACAAATCAAACGAACTGAAGTGGTAGCACCAAATTGGTTGCAAAGACATAAGGGACATAGGGAGCCATTTTCCTGGTGTTGAGTCAAAAAAGAAACACAACAACTGTTCAGCAGAAACCACTGAGGGTGAGAGAGAGAGAAAGGTTCTAAAGATTGGTCTTCAAGCAATTAGGGAAGGGAATGCAATTAGAAGGGGTTGCTCAGAGCCCCATCCAACCTGCCCTTCAACACTGCCAGGGATGGGGCAGCCACAGCTTCCCTGGGCAACCTGGGCCAGGGTCTCCCCACCCTCACACTCCAGAATTCCCTCCTCATGTCTCACCTCAATCTCTCTCTTCCAGTTTTCATCCATCCCCCCTTGTCCTCTCCCTCCCTGCCCTTGTCCCAAGCCCCTCCCCAGCTTTCCTGGAGCCCCTTCCCTTTGGTGTTGTGGAAATGGGACCCATTTTGTTCTGAGAGGAGAAGCAGGTTGGAGCCTTTTGCCAGCAGGTTCAAAGTCACTGTAAGCTTCCCACATTCACAACCACTTAAGTTTTGGCTCTTTTTTTTTTAATCTGCAGGGCTTCTGACAGCACTTTCCCCTCCCCAAGCCTGCAGCTCCCCCCCTTGCTTTCCCTCCCCTTCAGATTTGGTGCAATTTGCTGACAACTCCTTGAGAGAGGCAGGGGAAGCCTTGGGGCAGGGGAGGGTGCAAAGACCTGGGGTCCCACCTCAGGGAGAGTTTGTACTTTGGACCAGGTGACTTCCCAAATGTCCTGTACTTGAGGGTAAAAATAACAAGCAAGTAGACTCAGATCCTCTCCTAGCACACACTGGCTCTGGTGGAGGGACTCTCATTGAGGATCTGTTTTTTCTTCTCTTTTGCCTTTCTTTTTTTCTTTCTTTTTTTTTAAAAAAGTGATTCCTTAACTCCAGTGATTTAGTCTCATTTTTTTCTTCTTCCTCTTGCTGTACTTATCATTGTGGAATAAAGACTGCAGACAGACAAACAACCCCAACCCCACTGTTTTGTTTCTTGTTTTGTTGTTTGTTTTTTTAAAAAACCTGTTGTCAGTGCTTTTGTACAAAAAGAAAAAATAAAAATAATAATAATAATGTAATGGACTTTCATGATTTTTGTTTATTTTTGGTTTGGTTTTGTTTTCCATCCTTTGTAATCATTTGTTTGGGGTCCAAGGGGGGGGGGGGGGGCATTTTCATGGTTCTGATTTGTGTGGGCAGGGTGTTGCATCACCCTTCCTTTTACTTGTATAAAAAAAAACAACAAAAAAAACAAACAAAAACAAACCAATAGTGGCTCAGCTGTGGAAAAAAAAAATAATAATAAAATGTACTTTTTTATAAATAAAGAATTTTAAAAAAAAAGAAGGTCCATGCTCCCTTTTTTTGGGTATGATTTTTGGTGCATCTGGGACCGCGTCGCTCTGCAGCCTGAGGAGGGTGACAAGAGGCACCTGCTTCCCCCATGAGGTGCTGCATTTTGTGCTGGTTGTTTGCTTGCAGATGAAGGCTGAAAGCAAAGGGTGAGAGAGGTCTCCAAAGTGAAGCAAAGGTGGGCAGGGAGTGACTGGTTTTGCCCCTGGTATAAGTGGCGGGGGGTGGAATTCCTGGAGGAGCAGATTCAAGACAAAAGGAGGTGGGAGCAGCATTTCCTGCCTGGATATAAACAGTGACATTCCTTGTCAAAGGGTGATGCTCATGCCAAGCTCAACCTGAACTATAAAAAAAAAAAAGGGGGGCTAAAAAAGCCCAGGGAGGAAAAATCCATCCAAAGCTATTAAAAATTATGACACTATCTCCAGATTAGGAACCTCTTGAGCTGCTGTTGGCAATAACAGATGGGACAGGCTATTGGAAAAATATCAATCCACACTTGCTGTCTTCTCAGATTCTTCTCTAGGCTGGTGAATTAGCTGCCAGAGCCAGGATACTGGGATTCTGGGCTCAGCCAACCTTTGCTTTGACACAGTGGGATGTTCCTATAGTGCAGTGCTTGGCAACCATGGCAATGGTGCATCAAACCCATCCACAGGCCACAGGGATGCTCAGGGATCATTGGGAGGCACCACCATCAAGCTGCGTCCCTGCAGCTCCATTTCTAATCTCTGCACTGGGAAGAACAGTTTGCCTTTTCCCCTTCCCTCCGGCTTCCTGACTGTGCATACAGGCTACCAGGAAAGCCTGGATCCCAAAGATCAAGGCACACATCTCTGCAAGGCCCAGACTTTTGCAAGGGAGGGAGAGACAAAGCAAGCAGGAGATCAGAGCACATGGGTGTGCTCCTCCTTGTGCTGGTATCGACAGGCACTTTGCCATGTCTCTGGCCTAGGGACTGGAATGCTCCTTGGGAAGGGATTTTTGCACCCAGCTTCAACACATGGATGATCTGCTGGAGATCTGAACCAAAACCCAGCACTTCCCACCACGGTGAGAGAGGCAGAGTGATCCTGACTCGAATCTGAACTTGAACTGGTCTCCACTGGGAAGAGATGAGAGGGAAGTGTTCAGGATTAGGCTGGAAAGGGGTGGTTTAGTGCAGACTGTTCATTCCCTGTCAGCAGCAAAGGTGAAGCTTGTGCCAGAGCAGCAGGAGGCCCTTTGATACCAGGCTCAGTGATGAGTACATTGTGTGCTGCTCCGTGCCACCAACGGAGACAGTCCTCAGTCATCCTGCTAGAAAGGGAGGGTGCTGAGCACCTCACTTTGGGAGGGGTTAAAGGCAACCTTGGGGAGGCTTCCTCCAGGTGCCAGAGCAGGATCCCCTAGAGCAGATCCCACAGGATGGGGCTGAGCAGCCCCAGCTCTCCCAGCCTTTCCTCACAGGCAGATGCTCCAGCCCCTTCAGCATCTCAGTGCTCTGGGCTGGACTCTCCAGGAGCTCCTTGTCCCTCTGGAGCTGGGGAGCCCAGAACTGCACACAGAGCTCCAGATGGGGCCTCACCAGGGCAGAACAGAGGAAATAATGGGGAAGGCTTGAATCTGGGGTGTCAGGAAGGAGACACCTGGATGGAGAAGCTTCAAAGCCTCCCCAGGGCAGAGGAGAAGGGGAGGAGAACTATCTCGTTATCAGGCTTCAAGGTGGCCAAGGGAGCCATGACCACTCTCCAGGCTGTATCTGTATGTCCATGTATTTCACTCTCCTCATTTTCCCCTGTCTGCCAGCTCCTCTTAGCAGTGGCAGATGTTGGAAGTGTAATTTTCCTTCAGCTGCAGCCCTTCAGGTCAGGAGCCCCGGGAGCAACCACGACAGCAACGCAGAGGGGCAGGTATCCTACAGAACTGGGACCCCGTCAGCTGGCTCAGCCACATCAGCCAAGTTTGGGGCTGGGGAGAAAGAAAAGGAGCACCAGGGAGCTGGGATGGGGGTCTGAGATGGAAAGAAGGATAGGAGGGTCTGTCTTTGCCCATGGTCCTGCTGGGATGAGCCCCTGGGAAATGCTGCTCTGGTTTCCCAGGCCATGACTTGCAGTTAAGCGATGATGGATAAAACCCATTGCTTGGGGCCTCTTCTCAGCAGCTCAGGTTGCAGAGAGCTGAACACAGCAGGAACAGACTCCCAGGCAGTGCCCTTAAGTATTGTGTTTCTCTGGAACAAAACAGAAACACGTTGGGGGCAGGAATGCCAGCAATGTGTGCAGCCCAGAGAAAAACGGCAGCGTGGCTTGGACCCCTTCTGAAAGCCACATCTCTGCAGGCAAGCACTGCTGGCCCCACAAGCAAATCCAAAGCCCTGACAATCAGCAGAGAGCCAGGGGAGGAGCTGCATCAGGGCAGGAGGAGATGAGCAAGAGGCTTGTGTTTGCTCTGAGGGTGCATGCCCACCCCTGAGCATGGTCCAGCAGAGGAGACCAAAGCCTAGACCAGAGCAAACCCCCTGAGATTACCTCCCTGAGCAGGGAGATGTAGACAGGTCAGGGCTGCAATGTCCATGATGAAGATACAGAGCCAGGTTCCCAGTTGGTGCCAACTCATTCAGCTTTTCTGACAACTGGGGGATGTCAAACCAGGCTGTGAAGGGCTGGGAGCTCAGGGGGCACTGGAGACAGGGCAGGTAGCAGAGCATCAGTCCAGAAATATGTGACTCTCAAGTCCAAAATTCATTGTGAGGTCAGAAGCAATCTGTGCTGTTGAAGTGAGGGCACCCAAGGTCACACACACCAAGTCTCCTCGAGCTGGTGCAGAAAAAATTAAACTGAAACTGTCTGGTTTAAAACAGTGCCGGGTAAATCACTTGTAGCAACAAATATGTTTGATTAATTTTTTTTTATTTTTTTTTTTCATGGTTTCAGATTATGTGCAAACTTGAGTTTGATCTGTATGAGCATATTTGTTAGAGGAAATTGCTTTATGCAAATGTATTCCAGCTGGGGGACCTGTGACACCAAGAAGTGCTGTTGAGCCTCAGATGCCCTCAGTGGTGCTTGGCACAAGGCAAGGGGGGGCTGGTTCACTCCTCCTCCAAACAAGGCATTTCACAGCCTTCCCAGATGTGTGTAGATGTGGGATGTCTCTTATACAGTATCTGCAGCACAAGCAACAGCCTGTACAAACACCAAATCAAAACAAAATTGGATGTGTGTTCACTCCTTTGCACAGGAGCCAGAGTCAGGCAGGGCCCAGCAGGCAGAGCAGGGGCACAGCAAGTTAGGATCATGGAATGGTTGGAGTTGGAAGGGACCTGAAAGATCATCCAGTCCCACCCCCCTGCATGGGCAGGGACACCTCCCACCAGCCCAGGCTGCTCCAAGCCCCATCCAACCTGCCCTTCAACACTGCCAGGGATGGGGCAGCCACAGCTTCCCTGGGCAACCTGGGCCAGGGTCTCCCCACCCTCACACTCCAGAATTTCCTCCTCATGTCTCACCTCAATCTCCCTCTTCCAGTTTTCATCCATTCCCCCTTGTCCTCTCCCTCCCTGCCCTTGTCCCAAGTCCCTTCCCAGCTTTTCCTGGTGCTCCATGTCCTTCTGATGCTGAGGGCTCCAGAACTGGAGACAGAACTCCAGGTGGGGTTTCATGAGAGCTGAGTAAAGCAGGAGAATCACTTCCCTTGACCTCCTGGCCACTCTGCTTTCGATGCAGCCCAGATAGATAAATGTGGATCTGATTAAAATGCAGGTTAAAGATATTGTTTCACCCCCCAGGGCTGAGTTATCAAAAGGCAGTAAATTATGGATACCAGCCATTGGAGTTACTCCCTTTAGCCTCATCAGTTGAGGTCAATGTTGTGGCCTCCTCTGCCTAAACCCAGCACAAGGTGAGCTGAGGACACTCCCTCCTCCATAGATTTCATGACTGCTGATCCAGACCCAGATCCTCACAAGGAACAGGCAGAGGCTTTTGTCTGAACTGTGTGGAATTTGGGGGAGAAAATGGTTTGCATGCAAAGAGACACTAAACGTTCTTTGGTGCTAGCTAAGTCCCAGGAGAGGAATATGGATCAAACCTTAGGAGATCAAAGGGAGCACCCTTTGAGGAGCTGTGAAGGGAAGGGGTTTCTCTTTTTAATTAGTTGTCAAGCCTTTTTCTAGCCTAGCACCTGAGATGGCTGGGGCTTTGCAAGGCAAACATTTTCCTCCATCTGCATGTGAGCCACCCCTAGCCCCACAGAAAAAGGGCACCTGAATATTTCCATGTCCCCCTTATCTCTCTGGTCCTCTCAAACTCCTGCCAGCCTGTTTATCTCACAGTTTTGAAAAGAAAATTGCCAACTTCACACCTGTCAGGTTTAACTGATTGCCTGTGCCTTGGAGGGAAGGAGTCCATCTGCATGGCCCTGGCAGCACAGCCTCTGCTCACCAGGGGGAATGTCTCCATCCATTGAGGAACAAAACTCTTCATTTCCCATCTCCCAGCCTCATCTCCTTGTCCTGCTGGAGCTCCCAGCCCTTTCAATTACTGCTTTACAATAGTAATGAACAGTGGCTTTCTGCTGGCACACAGTTGTGTCCACCCAGGGAGCTGATCCCATCATGAAGCACTAATCCCCTGAGGCCCATCATTTTCCTTCTGCTCAGAGGACTGCCCTTCCCCAGGGAGGGGGAAGGGAAACGACTTCAGCAAAGGTGTGCAGGGAGTCAGGGAGAAAGGTCAGGGATGGACTTGGGAGATTTACATCCTCCTCTTGCTCATTGGAGCACACTTCTCCCTATGGGATATATCCAAAAACGTGCTCCAGCAGGTGCCTTTCCCTGAGTCTAGTGCATACCCCTTCCTCTACCCACCCTGAGCCTGCAGAATCTGGAGGAGGTGGAATTCTGGCTGTGTCCTAGCCAAGGAGGAGGTTGGAGAAGGAGCAACAAGTGGGAGGGACACCCAGTCCAGCTGCTGCCAGCTGTGCGAGGTCCAGGGCTGTCGAGATGAATGCTGCAGCTGTCTGGGATAATGAATGCATCTTGGAATGGGAATGCCAAGTCTGAATGGCTCAAGGAAACACTGCAGAGCTGTCCAGAAAGAATGACATGGGGGCTTTATATTAGGGAGGAATCATAATTAAATAGAAATTAGTTATTTAAATGGTCACTTCCTGGGGTTTCGCTGATGTCTGATTAACTTTAAATTTGCAGAAGCAGTAAATGTTTAATTATGTTATTAATATATTTGAGTTGAGGAGCTTGTGAGGTTTTATAATTGGCATTTAACTAGATAGTTTCAGTGTATTAACTGATGGTTTATAGCTCCATGTGAGGCTTGCCATTTACAACTGACCTAAAAATTTGCTTGGAAGACCTGCCCTGCAAGTGTTACCTGAGCAACAGAATAGGGGGGACTGAAGAGAAGGATGAGTGGAGCCCATCCTGCATGGTGGAATGTTCCCAGGCAGCTCTGGACCCTCCAGAGAGGCTTTGAGATCCCCCTCCCCTCCGTAGGATGCTCTTCCCTTAAGGTCCACAACCTTCCCTGTGTCAGAGAGTGGGTCACCTCCCCTGAGTTCAGCTGACTGCTGAGCCAAAAAGGCTGACACAGAGCAGGGGACTAGGCTGGGGAGAAAGATGTGGAGCTGGGGAAGGTGTGTAGATTGGTTCCAGCAGGACCTTGTGACTGATCAGCTCTGGCAGCCTCTGGGCCTCTGTTTAACACCCAGTCCTTGCCTGTTCCCTGTTCCTCTGCTGCAGGTTGGCACCAGCTTCTTTTTCATCAGGGAGGAACATCCTTTAAGGTCCAGTTTCAACAGACCCATTTCCCAGGAGCCACGTAGCCTGGCATTGATTATATTCCTGCTTTTAATTCTCTATTAACTGGGACCTATCTTAGCTTTTTCTCTGGTGCCAGCAAATCACCCTTTAGCATTCAAGTACTCCTCTGTGTTCTCTTCTAGTCTGCCAGAATTTAACCTTCTAGAATGTAACTGTTTCAACAAATAGTAAGAAAACTAACAGCAGTGAGTTCGAGATTTCCTCAGCTCAGTCTTTCATCCTGTTTGCTTATAGTAAGTGGAGTATCCAAGGAGATGGTGTCCAGCAAGCTCCTCAGTCTTGTCATCCTCAAACACGGGGAAATTGTTTCGTCATTCTCAGAAGCCACAAAGAAATGTCTGTTGGTCTCCAGAGACAGATCATGAACAGCCATTCAAATCTTCTGCCTTCTCTGCATCACTGCTGCCCTCTTGACCATCTCCACCTGGTTTAAGTGCCTATAGAGCATTGCAGAGATGGTGTTTATTCCTGGTGTATTCCCCAAGGTAACCCCAGCTTTTGTATCAATTGTCAGTCCTTGGCTTTCACCCTGACTGATCCCTCTCTTTCCAGCTTTTCCATTTGATTTCTAATGGAGATGGGGAAGCTCCCTGTGTGCAAGCTAACAAATACCTGGCTGAATAGGCCACGTGGCTGTAAACATCAGTGCAGGAGGATGGGGAGTCGTTCTTTTCTCTGCACTGCAGCAGGTCCTGAGGGTATTTGGGAGAGAAGAGAAGGGAAAGGGATGTGAAGAGGCACAGCAGCCTCAAGCCCTCCCTGCTGCTGCATCCACCAGGGGAGATGAGAGAACAGCAGCCCTGCCCACCTTTCCTTTGCACAACTGTTTCTGCATATTGGCCAGAGGACAGAGAAGCAGAGCAGTCCCTCCTCACCCTGCTGCACATACCACATGTCTGCACCTAAAGGGTGGTGAGACCCTGGCCCAGGCTGCCCAGGGAAGCTGTGGCTGCCCCATCCCTGGCAGTGTTGAAGGGCAGGTTGGATGGGGCTTAGAGCAGCCTGGTCTGGTGGGATGTGTCCCTGCCCATGCAGGGGGTTGGAACTGGATGCTCTTTCAGGTCCCTTCCAACTCAAACCGTTTATTCATTCATTCATAAAAGAACTCCCAGCAGTCTCTCTGCATAGATGCAAACATGGGGCTGATCTCCTCCTCTGGGGACACCCAAGATGCAGCTTCCCTGTTCTGTAAGCACCTCAGAGGCAACAGGAGGCAAATATGGCCCAGGGCACACAGCCAAGCAGAGTGAGACAAAGTGCTGCTGAAGATTGTTGAGCAAATTAACTCTATTAAGGCAAATGATAAGAGTCTGAGCTACAATGTCTGTACCTTCCATCTGACAGAATTAATTTGGTGGTTGCTTGTAATAGCATGACCTTAATGGGCTCATCAAGGGAGCATGGCTGTATCCCTGGCTAAACATGGACTTGGGACCACACTGTGCTCTGGGCAGCTAGAGCAGGCTGCTGAGATCAAGAGAGACACACTCTGGTGTAGTGGGGCTCAGGATCTGGCCCCTTCATCCCTCCAGGAGAGGCAATTTCAAGTGTCATCACCTCCTCGAAACTACAGCAGAAGAAATAAATTACCAAAGGGATTTGGTTGTTCATTGCTCTGCTGAGCTGCAAGGAAATGAAGCAGAACTACAATTAAGGGCTGGGAGGCAGAGGTAACGTCAGACAACATCTCTCAGCTTCTCCAGGGCCCATCTTCACCCCCAAAACATGCTGGGGACCAGGCTGGGGCCCTCTCCATAGGGCTGTGAAGCTATGACTTTGCTAAGCTCTGTCCTTTCAAGCCATGTTTCCAGGTGCTGCTCAACAGCTGCTTCACTTTGCTCCAGGAGTGGAAGAAAAACCAGCCCAGGAAGAGATATTTGCAGAACTCCCACTGCAACAGCTACCCTACAAGAGCCCATCCTCAGCTCTGCTGGATCCCATGGGGTTAACACTCTGCTCCCATTGCTGTGATCCAAACCCCATCCTTGTTATTGGCCACTAAGAAGCATTGCAAAGGGAGGTCACCAGGGGTTAAAGCAGCATTCCAGACATGCTTTTGCAACCAGCAGCTACTTAAGCAGATGCTACTTAACCAAGGATGACTCTGTTGCTTCCCATACTGGAGAGGACAGGGAGAAAGCTGGTTATTACTGGAGAGAGCTGAGGTGCCTCCAGCCTTGGTGAATGGCAAAGCCATTGCCTGTGCTGGAATGTGTGTGAAATCACTGATATCAAGCACATCCATGTGTCCACTTGCAGCTGGGCATGCTCTTCATAGCAGGCAGCCCAAGGAGGGCTGGGTCAGCACACCATGCTGCCAAGTTCCCCCAAACCTCCTCAGAGACAGGAAAGTGGTTTACAAAGCCTTCAAGTGCCAGTTGGGCTCGTGAAAATTACAGAGGAGAGCAAAGCAGGCAGGGATCTTCAAGGGATGTTGTGATTAGCACCTAGACAGTGGGCAGCCCATGCTCTGGATGCACTCAGGACCCAACTGGGGATACCCAGTTGTCTGGTCTTCAGCAGAGAGGAATTAAAGAGGGATGTGGGGGGGGGAGTGAGGCTTGGCAGTCATGAGGGATTCCCACTTGTGGCAGGACAACACAGAGAGCAGGCAGGAGCATTTGTTTGTTTAACCAGCCCTGGTGACACTGGCTTTTGGCCCCCACTCAAAGAGAGACTCTCCCTGCACCCATTTTCTGGGAGCTGGTGCAGGGAGGGGAGGCAGCAAGGAGCTGCCAGGATGGGGGTCAGTGCTGGAGCAGCCTGTGGGGTGGGGGATTTCCCAGGGAGTGAGGCTGCAGCCCAGTGCACAGCAGGGTCAGGCTCACAGCCATGGCTTGGCACTCGCAGGCCTGGTGGCTCAGGGTGTAAATGAGAGACACATCAACAAATGCCAAGAGGCTGTGACTGGCTTTTCAAATTCCTTCTGACTTGTCTCGGGGCACAGAGGCAGAACAGCAGCTCTGCCTTCATTGTGGGGTTTAACCTTTGTTTGGCTGACTGCATCTCCACCCCCTGAGATGACACAAAGCCAGAAGCACCTTGTCTTGCTGGCAAGAGAGCTCCTGAGCTCTTCCTGTTGCTGGAGGAGGCTCTGGGAGACAGGGATGGGGAGGGCTGCTGGATCAGCCCAGACACTCCCCCTGTTAGAAAACCCTGCCAGCCACCTTTGCTATCCAAACTGCTCCTTTTCCCCATGCTGAGGTCCAGCTCCCCCTCTTTCCCCCACCATATGTCACCAGATGAAGAGCACTTGGTATCAGGGCTGGTTCTGGACATGGCAGGGGTTAAGTGGTGCTGCCAACTGCAAATTGACCATCAAACGTTTATTTGTGCTTGCAGAGGGGCAGACTCTCCTCACTGTGAAGTGGTTTTTTGCAGCCTGGCCACCTCCACCTGCAGTCAGGTGAGGATCTGAGCTGGTGCAAGGTCTGAGTGGGGCTTAGATGGGAAGAGACCGAGATGTCATGTCCCCCTTCTCCTCTCCACTTCAGGCCAGGACAAAATGACAGGGCATGAAGATTTTGGAGCCAGCTCTGATGGGAGAAGGAAATGCTGCTGCTGAGGGGGCAGGAAAGCATTTCAGCCTCAGACAGGAATGGTCCAGTGCCACTGGCTCAGCTTTCCAAGCAGTGCCTTTCCCCTCTTAATCCCTTTTATCCCCTGGATGCTTAGCTGTCCCTGCAAGGGATTCACTTAATATACACAGTGAAGGGAACTGCCCCCAGAGAAAACGAGCCCACCTCTCCTCCCTCACATCCCTTTAAAATCTCCAGTGAATTGCAAGCCCTGCTGTTGATCCCACTCTTTGGCCCATCAGCTCTACCAGCTCACATCTCTGGCTCTCCTGGGAACAGCATTCCATTAACCCTTTGCAAACACAAGGCATCATGAGGCTGTGAACCAGCTTGTGCCTTGGAGTGTGGATGATATCGGAGCATGTCTCAGATTAGCCAGTCCTGCTCTTGTCTTTAAAACCAAGCTGGAGATGCATTTGTCCTGCCAAGCTTTTCGACTCAGTTTAATTGAGCTCAGTGAACTTGCTGTGTCTCAGGCTCCCTGGAATGTGTCAGGTGGGGCGTATTATAAATATGGGTCATCTGATCTCATTGTCTTGCTCAAACGTTCAGCAGGCAGAAAAGAGTCTAGCAAGTCCTAACTCCTTCTGCTGGGTCAGGGTGACAATCCAGGTGACAGGCAGGCTCACTTGGAGCTGGCACTGTACCAGGACAGGCTGCTTTAGACATGCAGGCTGTATATGCCTGTTGTACAGGGCTGCAATTGAGCACCAAAGCTGCCAGCAAGCAAAAAAAGAAAGGAGAAGGATCATGATTCAGTCCCATTGATTTGCAGCTTGTCTGTGAGCAGCTCCTTGCTGAGTGCCTTGGCTGGCCAGCCATGAAATAGATGGGGATTTGTTTTGTGTGGAGAGGTGATAAATGGAAAGGGAACTCTGCTTTGCAATTGGTCACAGATGTAAGCAGATCTTTGAGCAACTGGCTGATCAGAGGTGCTGTGTGTTGTTATGCTGGTTTTCTGGGAAGCACTGAGGATCCAGGTTGAAGTGAGGAGGAGACAGACAGAAGAGAGTGCAGGTCCCTTGGGCAAACCAGCTTCACTCAGAGCTACAGGGCCCAGAGATGGACTCAGCTTCCAGATTCACCTGGGGGATGCAGGCTAGTGCATCAGAAATTAGATGAGGCTCAGGTTGTCTCTGAGGAAGCTGCTCATATGGCAGACAGTCAGGATAGAAAGAAGACAGTACCAGTAAGACTCAGCTCTCTCATCCAAATTCAGAATTCCTGCCTGCCAGCACTTCTCTCCTACTCCATGGTCCCAGCCACACATGTAGCTTTAAGGGAAGAGCCCTGACTTCCAAGAGTGGGATAGACACTTCTCCCTTTTCCTATTGCAGATTCCTCCCCATCACTCCCCCTCACACCAAGAGCAAGTGACTCATTTCCTCTGCCCTGCCATACCCTTCCCTGGAAGCTTTCCCGTTGATCCCTCTTTGCCTCACTCCAAGTTCCCTTTGGGAACATCACTCTTGTTCTCCTTGCAAGATGGGTCTCCAAAGCCCTCATTGTTCCTCGATCATGATTTCCTGCTGGGCTCTGCAGCTGCACTGCTTCACCCCCTGGGCACGGCGCGTGTGGGCAGCTCGGGCTGTTTGTCTCTGCTTTGAAACTCTGCCGTGGCTGTTCCCAGGAAATCTGAGCCCTGGCTCTGTCCACACACACGGAGTCGTCAGCCCTGGGGCTGTTTGGACAAGGGTTTTTTTTCACCCTTCTGAAGCTACGCCTCAGTTGTGCCCCGGGCTTGTGCCTGATGCTCTCTCTGGGATGGACACTCTTGTCTGGGAGATGGGAAGGACTGACAGGACTGGATTGCTGGATGGGATTATTCCACTTGGGGTTGGGATGGCTGAGTTCCAGCATCACCACCTCAGAAAGTGCTTTAGTTGACCTAGTTGGTAGAAAGAACTTCACCTGTTACCAGTTACTTTTGGAAACCCAAACACACACACACCATTGGGTGACAGGGAAGGATGTCTGAGGGGTGGGTAACCACTTCCCTTCCTTTCCTGTGTCTGCTTCCATCTCCAGAAGAGCCCTGGGAGAACCACATACCAAATGGAACTGCTCTGAAGGAGCACAGGGGCGGGATGTCCTTCCTTTCTCCTTAATTGTAACACTGTGAATTAATTCAGCTGCCAGCAGGAACGTGGAGTTCCCAGCAGCCTTGAAACATCCAGATAAGGCTGAGCTGTTGGTTCAGCCCCTTTGGGTTCTCTGGAACCTGCATCACTGCCAACTGCTTCACACAAACTTTTTGGAGGGTTTTAAATTATCCAAGCATGACACAGAGCGAGGGGTTTTGCATTCTTAATTGGCAAAGCCTTTTCCCACTCCAATCTGGAGGCCCCTGAGCTGACCTGCCAATTTAATTTGATCCTGATTCCTTTGCAAACACCTTCCCAGGGCTGCCCAAAAGCCCTGTCAATGTCACCAAAGCCTCATCTGCCAGTTCTTGTCACTTTCTGAAGCTTTCCTGGTGCCCTCCTGTTGGACTGACAACAGCCCTTCTTGCAGCCTCCCTGCCCTTCTCTTCTGTTGGTGCCTCTGACTCTGCCTGTGGAGGAGACAATGCACACAGAGCAGGGAAGGAGACAGGCTGGGTGGCAGGTGAGCTTTCCAAACTGTGCTGGCCACAGCTCTTCCCCCTGGGAGGAGGGATTGAGGAAATAAACAGCTGAGGATGTGTATGCAAGAAGGCTTGTAAAAGAAAAAGGAAAAAAAAAAACCCACAACAATAAAGGGGAAAAGAAAGAAGAGCCAGCAGAAAGGAAGGTCTCTCTCTACATGATCCTGTTTTCTCCTCTCTTCTGCACTTTCTTGCTCTCTCAGGACCTTCATCTCTGATTTATCTTCCTTTTCTCCTAATTTTTCCTTTTACTGTTTATCTATTCCACTTGCCACCTTTCACAACTTCCTAGCTGGGCTCCTGCAAAGACGTGGCCCAGGCACCTGCAGAATGGCTCAAAGAGCCCTGCACGTGTTGGGGCAGGTCTTGCTGCCCCAGGATGGTGCTGCTGTTTGGTCCTTGCTGTTCTGTGGAAGCAGGGCATTGCCACACAGCCCTGCCTCGGGCACCTGGGATGGCCACCAGCTCCAGGATGTTCCTAGCACAGCCTTGAGAGCTTGGTGAGAAGGAAGTACTTGGATAGACACCCCAAAACATCTGCATTGCTCCCTCATGCTTTCCCTCTCCTCATCCCCTTACTGCCTTTACTCAGTGCCCAGCACCCACCCCTCTCTCTTCTGCAAACTCAGAGCTGCATTTTCCCCTCTTCCTATCTTCCTGGCCCCTTCCTGCTGCTGCACAGCCCTGTCCAAGCTCCTGGAGGTTCATTTTAGCTTCATTTCTTTATTTCCCTTTCCCTCTTTCTCCTCCCAGCCTCTTCCGCCCCCCACACACCCACACACATACACACCTCCTGATTTACAGCAGCAGCAGGAGGCTGATGTTCTGGGCTCACTACCTGCCACCCAGAGAGCCATTAGGGGACAATTCATCATGGATATTCCCCATGGAAGATTCTTTCCAGTCGGTGCTCCTGCCACAACCTCAAATGCTGTGCAGGGGTTTGGATTGCCACATGTCAGCTGTCTGCCTGAGCATGGCTGGAAGGGAGCTGTCTCAAGGCAGAAATATTATTTACAAGATAATGTGGCTCATGGAGAAGGGAAGAGAAAGACAAGTGCCTGTCACTGCTGAGGACAGTGGGGAGCAGAGCCTCACGTTCTGACGACTGCAGCAACCTGCCACTCCAGGTCACACAGCTCTGAGCTCTTAATTAAGGAAGTGTGGAAGGCAGGGTGTGGGATGCTGAGTGATGGAAGCTCTGGGGTGTCTTTATAAGGCAAGAGGAAAGGAGGTTTGCCTGGAGAGGGATGGGGAATCAGTGTCAGTTCAGTTCCCAGGGCAGAGGCTTCACTGGTAGCAGCGTCTCAGCAGGGCGCTGGGAGTTCAAGGGTTTTGTAGTGATACAGGAAACATGCCAGGTCTCTGCTCTGCAACTTGTTGGTATTGACCAGAGAGGGGACTTCCCTGGGAAGTGTTTCTACATCTCAGTTCACTCCTGGATGAGAGGCAGCAAAGCTGAAAGGTGAGGGAGGCTGGCTGTGAGGCGGGATCTGGGAACAGGCTCTTGGCCACAATTCAGCGCAGCCAGTTCTGCAATGGCACATGGAATGGGGGATTCCAGGGGGCCCAGCCTGTGAGTTAGGCAAGTGCTGCATCTATGGATGTGAGGTGGGAGTAAGTGGTAGCTTTCCACCCTGAAAAGTCCTGTATAAGTTGTTCTATGTGGTTTGGGAATCAGTGCATCTACATTTTCTAACCATGCCCACATGTAAAGCGGGTATGATGTTGAGGCTTTGGGGGTGGGTGGTTTAGTGGAGATACTGGCTACCTCTATGATACCCAAAGCCGTAATTTTTGCAGAATAAGGTCCATATAGTCCAGTATCTAGTCTCTAAGAGCAGCCAGTAGCCAGAACATTAATAAAAGTACAAAAATTAGGTGTGACAGACAAGTCCTACAAAGCACATTGTTCCCTCATCCCTGCCTCGCTCCCCTCCCCTGAATTTCTTTTCCTTCTTCTCCTCCTCCTTCTTCCTCCATTCCAATTATCTCCTTCTTTCATCACTGCAAAGCTGTAAGTACAAAGTACCAATTAGCTAGTTTTCAAGTTTAATTAGGTTGGAAGGTAGAGCAAATTAAATCCTTTTATCGTGCGTTTCAAAGCACTTTCCCATCAGGCCCATGGGACAGGTTTCCTTTGAATGAGGTCCATGTTAGTCACCCAGGAGCTGGCCCAAGTCACAGAGCTCTTCAGCCATGGGGCAAGCAGGAGATGAAGATGCAAGATACCATGTATATCTTCCCCCTGCCCCTAAATCCTACCCTCAGGACATCTTTTTTGGTGAGGTTTAGGGCTGCATGTACCTCTGCTCCAACTTGATAAACTGAGCATTGGTCCTCAGCTCCTCTAAGGTCTACATTAACAGCACCAGGAATTCAGTGAAGACACTGTGACCAAGCCCTGCAGAAAGCTTTCAGGAGAACGAAATGATAGCAAAGAGCAGGTCCACCTGAGTCCCTCTGCACCACATAAGGTGGCTGCTTGGAAGCCCTTTGATTCCCCAAACCCTTCCTTCTTCGAGGGCAGAACAAAGGACCCAGGAACAGCCACCTGATCGATGGGGAAACTGCAGAACAGAGGAAGGAAGCAGCGAGCTCTTGGAGACACAGGGGGCTGCAGTTGTAGCCACAGGTTTCTGTTCCTCTTGGGCTCTGACTGCTCCACATCAGTGTGATCTCCCTCAGTGTGAAGCTGAGACAGTTTAGGAACAGCGTTGGCATCTTGGCTCCGTGCTCCTCCTGCTCTTTGCACCTTAAGATCCATTCCCTGGTGCTCTAACCCTCTCCTCTGCTCCCCCGTGTCTTGCAGATAAGCCTCTACCTCAGGGTGCCCCGGGAGGCATCATTGGGATCGTCGGAGGAGCCGTCGCCGCAGCCCTCATCCTCCTCGTGGCTGTCACCGTCCTCATCGTCTACAGGCGGCAACAAAAGAGCCGCACCGAAGGCGACAATGACCTGTGAGTAGGGCAGGAGCCGGCGGGATCGGTGCGGCTGGACGGGGCAGCAGGCGGGGAGCAGCCGCGGCCCCCCCTGCTTCCTGCAGGCAGGAGGAGCTCGGCACCCCACGGGCTTCTCCTGCCACTTCTTCCCGTCTCTGACTCTCGTCCCCCCCCTTGACCAACCCCCCTCTCCCCCTCCAGCGCTTTCCACCCTGCTCTCTCCTATTTTTCAAGCCTTTATCCCAAGGCTTAAGTGGAAACTTGAAGCACCAGGATGTTCCCCGGGCAGGTGCAGGGCTGGGTGCCAGTCCCACCTCCCCAGGAGAGGATCCTCCTCTTCCTTTTCCAGAGAAATGGTTTCGGGCTCTTGTTTTAGCCTGAATCACATTCTGTCACCAGGGAGGGGGGTTCTGAGGGACCCTGAGCACCTCTGTAGGTACCAAGAGAGTCTAGAAAGGATTCCCCCCCACTCAGCACTCCAGCTTTGCCAGCGTGGTGCCAGCCTGAGGACATGAACCCTGGCAAACAAGAGCAGGGAGAGGGGACAGTCCAGGGGCTCCTCTTTGACAGGGAATGGTTTTGCTCTGCCCTACACTGTGCAGCACAGACCCCAGGCAGGGAATTCAGTGGTGTGGAGTTCAGCCTGTGCAGCATGGACAGAAACCTCTTCAGAAATATTTACCCTGGGCCCTGCCTGAAAGGCTCTGTCTTGTCTGTCTCTTCACAAGAGCATCCCCTCCCACCTCACAGAAAGCCCAAAGGCCACAAGTTGCTTTTTTTCTTCCACAGCCCCTCCCCACACCTCATTTTTGTTGCATCTTGGCCACATTTTGTGCTCCATTTAATCCCATTTGAGAGAGGGCACTGGAGGATAGCGGGAGAGGGAGGGAAGAGACCTGGAGAGAGCAGGAGGGGAGGCAGAAAGACACACAAACACCAACACAAAAAAAAATAGCACCACAAGCTGAAACTGCATCAACAGCATCTGCCCTGTGATAGAGATGCATTCAGACAATCCACTTCCCACAATGGCCCTTCATGCAGGCACAGGGAAGAGCCACTTTAGCTGAGAATAGAACCACAATGGTGCTCTAGTCTGCAGAGGTGCTGCCTCTATTGTGGAGCCTGCTCTAAAGCCTCCCAAAGTTAATAGCATTTCTTTTCTGTAGAGCCATAAAGTCAATGTTTTGCAGAGCCTCAGGGACCCGTTTTAATCTCTCCCTCACCCATCCACTCTGGTTCCATGCTGGAATCCATCAGTTGCCAAGGAAAGTCACAGAACCATAGAACCACAGAATCACAGAATCACAGAATGGGTTGGAAGGGGCCTCTGGAGATCATCTAGTCCAACCTCCCTGCTAGAGCAGGATCCCCTAGAGCAGATCCCACAGGAACACATCCAGGCTTGGAATGTCCCCAGGGATGGAGACTCCACAGCCTCCCTGGGCAGCCTGTCCCAGGGCTCTGGTACCCTCAGAGTCAACAAGTATTTTCTCATATCCAGGTCCAACCTCCTGTGCTCCAGTTTGTGCCCATTGCCCCTTGTCCTGTCACTGGGCACCACTGGGAAGAGCCTGGTCCCATCCTCCTGACACCCCCTGGAGATATTGACCAGCACTGATCAGCTCCCCCCTCAGCCTCCTTTTCTCCATCTCTATCAGAAGGTTAGGCGAAGTTGGTAGAGAGGGAGGGGAGGAGGAGCCAGCTAATTAGTGGATCAGAGTTTTAATAAGTTTTGTAAAAGGATTAGGCACATCTGTGCATGTGAACAGAATGTGCAGAGACAGTCTCTAGGGGAGGATTACCATGGCTGCCAGTCCTTATGCTCTGGGGCAAAAGCTGATCCCCTGACTGGGGGTCAGGGATAAAACTCTATGAGGAAGATTCCAAGGCCTACTTGGAAGCCCATGGCATAGGCTACCATTCCAGAGAAGCTCCTGGGTTAGGGGTGACATCACCTTGTTGATTTGCAGGGACCAGTACCAGACACCTCCTGCCACCCTACAGCCATAAAATGGGCTGCTTCCCATGGGATGATCTGGGGCTGTTCCAAAGCAATGCAGGGAGACAGGTATCCCAGCTGCACCCCGGGGATCTGCAGTCTGACCTGGGGGTTTGCTTGGAATTAGGAATAGAATGCAAGGAGGGAGTTTATTAACAATTCTAATGGGGGTGAGAAAGAGGGCAGGGGGAGAGTTACTAAGAATAATCTTTATGATTATATTGGCAGTTTGGTGACAAACAGAAGCAAATTTTCAGCACTTGCCGGATCCATCTCGTTATGGCTCATCAAAATAAGCAGACCTCTCTCTCTTGCTCTCTTATCAGCAGCCTCTTCTTTATCTGCAGAATTGACTTGCCTCCATCCCACAAACCTGCCCCTCCACCAAGGAGGAAACAGGAGATGAAAAGCCACCTGACTGCAGAAGACATCCAGGTATGGCTCCCCAGCCCAGCTGCAAGTTCCTTCCTCTGGAAAGGAAAACTGATTCCAAGCAGTGTCTGCAGGGCTTAAATTTTGGAAAACCAGGTTTACAAGAGCAAAGAAGTCCAAGGCTTTGGTTTGAGGGGCAGAAGGGAAGGACTTGTCTGCCCAGAATTCCCAAGGATTGGCACGAATTGAAAGTTGTCATTTGGATGTTGATTTTGTGGGGATTAAATTCTAAACATGGTGGTGTTCAGATGGGCTCCCAAGGTGTGAGGACCTTGCAGCATCCCCACCATTTTGAATGTCATGGGTGGTAGTGAGGGTTGTGAGAATGAAAGAAAGAGAGCAAGGGGCCAATAGTACAGGAGGAGCAAGGGAGAAGGTAAGATAACCTGCCCCTCATGGTGGCAGCTTGTGGTGTTGTCCCCTGAAGCAGGTGTTGCCCCAAGCAAGGGTTAGTACTTGCTCTCCTCATCCCTCTTCTCTCTCCTCTGTTACAGGTTGTTCACTTAGACATGAAACACGAGGAGGAACTCCAGAAGCTCCCTCTGCAGACTCCATACTATGACATGGCAGCCACTGAGCCCTCTCCCTACACTGACAAACTGGTAAGGAGTTCAGGGTGCTAACTCATCCTCCCCCCCTGCCTCACTGCCTTTCACACAGGTTCTCTCACCCTACCAAACAGGAGACTCTCATCATCCAGTGAGGGTGAACAAGCAGCCTTCCCAGTTCAGGAGCATCCTCTTCTGGAGGAAGGCAACCTCCACACGCTGATCTCAGCCCACCTCTCAAACACCACAGACTAACTCAGCACTTGCTCCTTTTGCCCTTGGTTTCCACAGGTCCTAGAGCTATGCCTTTGGGGAGCATTCCTCAGTAAAACACCCTGCTTATTCCAGATCTTCATCAGAGGACTATCACTGTGGCAGTCTCACCTTTACCTACACGTGACAGCTAAGCTACCTCTCCCACCCCAGGATCACCTCCTGCAATTGAGCCCCTGTTAAGAATTTGCAGCTGGATGAAGCAGCAGTGAGAGCTGCGCAAAGCAATGATCTGCAGGGCAGTGTTTGACTTTCAGTTGACAACTAGTTCCTTAAACCCCTTTATTTATTTATTTTTGGGTCTGGATTTGTTCAGCCTCACACAGGGAGATGCTAATGGGAGGCAGCAGCAGCAGAGAGATTAAGGGTCAGGGAGAGATGTTAGCAGCCATGCAGGAAAGGCTGATTTTCAAGGACTGAGGCTAAAGGAGGAAATGCTACATTCAAAGGGCAAAGGCAAAGGAAACAGAGAACACGTAGGATTAGAGTCTTCCCTTGACAAAAAAAAAACACAACATAAAACCTTCCTCCTCCCAGGCCTGGGGCAATATCTTTTCCCTGCCTCACCCCCTGGCATGGAGCTTCTTCCCCATCCTTCACAGGAGACAAAGGATTCCCATGTAAATTCTGCAGGTCTCAAACCTTTCCTCCACAAGGGGTGGTTCAGAGTGCTGCCCACCAAGCCTGCAGGCCTCAGCTGGGTGAACCCATTGGTTTGAGGAAGCAGTACAAGTATCAGCCAATAGTAAGGTAATGTTTTATGAACATAACTAATCACAACCCTCCTTTCAGTTCATCTTGGTACGACCCTTTTCTGTGTATCCCTGGGCAGATAATGGAAGGACAGGGCCCAGTGACATTTAGCCAGCAGAAGTCTGCAGTGAGACAGATGCTGAGGGCATTGGAAATGAAAAGACAAGAGTTCTGTGCTGAGCTGTGTTGATGTGATCCTGTTTACTTCATCCTGGCTGAAAAGGGGATGAAGTCCCCAAAGGAAAACTTCTTCCCTTTGGATCCCTCTGTCAGTCCTGGGGTTTGTCTCCTGCTCTTCCTAATCCTTGCTGAGGGGCACGTGAATTTCAAACCAAACACAGGGTGCTAGAGCCAGACAGGGCTGCTCTGTGGAGAGCATCTGAGAGCTGAATTTCAGGCAAGCAGGAGGATGGAGGAGCTCATTTTGGGAAATAACGAGCCATCAGTTAATTAAGTGGCAGAGTTAGTGATGTGAGATGGGGCGTGATGGGTAACTGCTCCGTAACCATAGCAACAGAGTTTGCTGCTCTCAATCCTGGTCTGAGAAGATGCATTTCTGTGTCCCACGCTTGGCACACTCGCTGCTCCTTCCTTCCCCCAGGTTTTAGCCAAGGGGTGATGGACTGTGGAGCCCTCGTTTCATTTGGCCATGAAGAAACTCCCTTCACCGTGGGGATGTGGTGTCTGGGTGACTCAACTGCTGCCACCACAGCTGTGCCTGCTCCTGGCACAGGTCTAGCACAGCTGTGGATTGGACCTGTCCCCTGGTCAGCTTGGCTGGTACTCCCTGGAAACGCTCTCAGGCTCCTCCATCACGTACATGCACCACTCTCTGGCTTTTTGCCCCAGGAACGAGATGAGGCTTGCTCCCGTTCCTTGCTAAATCACTGAATCCTTTGGGTACACAGCAGGCTGCTCAAGTTCGTGACTGGCGAGGGGAAGGAGGGTGTCAAGGAGTGCTGGTTTTGTTGGATTCTTCCCAGATCACAACAGGCAGGATGTGCTGCCACAGCCAGGGCCAGGTGTGCATCACGTTGCTCAGCCACACTTGGCAGAGGAACCAGCTCTTGCCCTCCTTCCTCCTCCCTGCAGGACAACTCACAGGAATCCCTTTTTTCACCCCTAAAGCCTTGCAGGGGCCTCCTGTTCATGCCCCACAGAGGCACTTCTCTGCAGTGGAGATGCTGAGGAGGGTCTGGCTGGGACAGCACTCGCATGGGAACCTCCAGGGAACAGCAGCAGGGGCAGTGGTTGTTACCCAAAGCAGCACACTCAGCTCAGGCCCAGAAACCAGCAGCATGATAAGGGACTGGCCAAGGTCAGCTAGACCTGCACAGTCCTTCCCCTGGGAGATGGGTCAGTTGGAGGAGGAGGAGGGAAGCTTGTGGCCTTCAGCCTCACTGGGTACCTGCCAACCTCACAGCTCCCTCCCACTGCACTCAGGGGCAGGTGTAGGCAGCCACTCTGCTGTAAATGTGGTTCTGGGATCCTTTAGAGGGGAAGGCACAAAAGAAAGGCAGGATATTCTTGTTCTGCTTGCACTTCATCTGGAGATTTGACTTGGGAGGGTGGTGAAGAAGATGAGAGTTGAAGGCAACAGATTCTGCAGGGAAATGGGGTGGGTGCATTCAGCTCTAAATGAATTGTGCAAACCCTCATAAATTGGGATAAACTAGATTTATCACAACGTGGCATGAAAGCCACTGCCTGGGGTTGGCAGTTGCACAGCACTAGAATGGGAGTCAGAAAGTGCTTAGAAATGGCAAAGAGGGAGAGAGGGAGCAATGGACTTGTCAATGTGAGGTAGGACTCGATGATCTTTAAAGTCTTCTCCAACCAAGGTAACTTCTGTGATTCTCTGTGTGATTCAATGGGCCTGGTGCCAGGAGGAAAGAAAAAGAGGACTCCAAAAAGAGGGTGTGCAGGCACGGGTGTGCAGATGTGTGGAGGGAAGAAGCTGGGGCATGTCTGCAGGGACAGGGTTCCTGCAGGGGGGAGCAGGGCTGGGCCCTGTGTCAGAAAGTACAAATGAATATGGATGTTTCTGTGTTGCAGACTGTGGGAAAGATAACATGAAGCTGACAGCACAGAACTATGCCAGGACAGCGGGCAGTGAAGGATAGAGAGGTGGGCATAAGGGTGATAGGGCTGCCTGCAGCATTTCTGAGCTTGTGGGGGGCAAAAGCTTTGGTTTCTGTGAGGATATCTAAGGAGGAACAATTGGGATGGAAAGGTGAGTGTTTCAGATAATACCTAGAAAGACTGTGAACGTCTGAGAGTGCTGGTACCCATGAGTGTGCACAGAGTAACTCGTGTGTGGGTGAAGCAGAGATGTGTGCACGTGGCAGGGCCTGGGTGCCATGGAGCTGCTGCGTGTCTGTGCAAGAGGGAGCATGAGGGAGAGAGCTGGAGGTCCAAGTGCGTGTAGGAGCAGAAGTATGATGAGTGTACATGTCAGCAATACCCACTTGCACAGGTAGAAGGGAAAGTTTCATTGCTGCAGACAGCAAAATAATTCCTTCCAGTTTATAGGGCAATTACCAGGGTGCTGATGCTGATGATTTACACCGAGCGCGTGCTTGTGGCACTGCCAGGCCTTGTATACAAGTCACATTATTGATGTTGTAATAAATTTTGCTCCAAACAAGCAGCAGGGAGCAGGAGCAAGCTGAAAGCAGGGGAACTCCATGGAGAACACACCTCCAGTGGGAAGGAAGCACTGTTTTGGAGAGGAGTGATGCAAAGGAGGCATGATAGGAATGAGGAGGTAAAGACTTAGTCTGCCTTTCTCTGGGACTAGAGGAGCTACTGAGATACAAAGTTCAGGGGGAAAGAATTCTGCAAGTCTGAGGCTGGATTTGGCATTATTAATTTTCTTAAGTGTCCACAGACACTCAGTCTGGGTCCAGACATAATGGGGAGAGGCTGCAGGATACACAGGTCTCGCACCAACAATTTGCCACTGCCATCTGGTCACCTCCCCAAGGGCAGGACAGAGGGCAAACCCAAACCTCCTGGTCCTCCAGCTTCACTGAGCACCACAGGGGAACCAGAGACTGGCAATGCCACTGCAGCCATGTGCCCCTTTCCTCTCATCCCAGAGGCTGGGGGACTCCAGCAGGGAGCCAAACCCTGCCACAGAAAGCACAGCAGTCAGAGATGATCACTCACTGGATAACCCCTTCCAGCAACAGGCACTAAACCAATTCATTTCAGGGCTATAAACTACAAATGGCTCAGCCACAGCTGGTGCATGGCTGAGGACACTTCCAAATAAAGTGAAGAGAAACGTTTTCAAATTAAACACCTATTTTTTGCCACTCGATGCAGCCATTTTGGAGAAGGGAGAGAGAAACTGGGAAGCTATTTCATTTGGAAGAGACAGCTTCGTCCTCTCAGAGCTGCTGGCAAGAAACGAGACCCAAAAGTGAGCATGAAACTCCACAGGGCAAATACCCAGGGCATCCCCTCACACCTTGGCTCCTCCTGGTGACTCCTTTTCCCCACTGAGCAGGGAGGTCTCCAGGCCATCCTGCCTCCCAGGGTTCTCTGGCCACTCCTATTTGCAAAGCATGAAAGAAGTTTGTGTAGGAGTGATCAGACAAATTGGATAATGTTCCCTTCAAGCAGCCTCTGCTGATAAGCCCTCTTAGGAAGGGAATACCCATAAATATTTTCATGCCAAAGAAGGATGCATTTAGCATCTAGTAGACATCATTACAATGACAAAAGCTTGCTGCACTGTTAATCTGCAGTCCCATGCTGTGCAGTCAAGCCTAGTATAAAAATGTAGCACATCAGAACTCTACAGCCCCCGTGCTAGGGCAAAAGAATATTGGCTAAACAGTGTCATCTCCCTCTGGTAATGTGTCTGCTCCAAATCTGCCCTTGGAGCTGTGGCTTTGAAGCTTCTCTATCCAGGTGTCTCCTTCCTGACACCCCAGATTGAAGCCTTCCCCATCATTTCCTCTGTTCTGCCCTGGTGAGGCCCCATCTGGAGCACTATGTGCAGTTCTGGGCTCACCAGTTCATGAAGGACAAGGAGCTCCTGGGGAGTCCAGTACAGGCCACTGAGATGAAGAAGGAACTGACTGGAGCATCTGCCTGTGAGGAAAGGCTGGGAGAGCTGGGGCTGCTCAGCTGGAGAAAAGGAGGCTGAGGGGGGATCTGATCAGTGCTGGGCAATATCTCCAGGGGGTGTCAGGAGGATGGGGCCAGACTCTTCCCAGTGGTGCCCAGTGACTGGACAAGGGGCAATGGGCACAAACTGGGGCACAGGAGGTTGGACCTGAATGTGAGAAAATCCTTCTTGACTCTGAGGGTGACAGAGCCCTGGGACAGGCTGCCCAGGGAGGCTGTGGAGTCTCCATCCCTGGAGACTTTCCAACCCTGGACGTGTTCCTGTGGGATCTGCTCTAGGGGATCCTGCTCTGGCAGGACTAGATGATCACCAGAGGTCCCTTCCAACCCACACCCCTCTGTGATTCTGTGATTTTTGGTCCTGCCCCCAACCCTCCAGCGTGCTGTGATGAACCCCATTGCTAGGTCCACACTGACAGCTCAGGTGTCCTGTGAGGCTTGAATTCACTGAGCCACCCCCAGCTAAGGAAAACGTTGATCCCAGAGGAGTAGCTGGGAATGCCAGAGCAGCAAGGTGCTGCTGGGAGCAGCCCCACTCCAGGGGCAGATGGGGCAGTTGCTGGGAGTGCTGCTGAGCCACTCAGCGCGGCGGTGGATCTGGGGAGCAGTGCCACGGGGACCTTCACTTTGATTTGGGATTTTACCTGACTGATTGTTCATTACCTCCCTACCTCCCTCTTTTTAACTGGTTTTTTTCTTCCTCCCCACCCCCCCTTCACCCTTTTCTTCTTCCTCCCTCCACCTTTCACTCACTCCCTCTCCTGTCTCATTCACTCACTCCCCACCCCCGGCTCGGCTCCCGTGTCCTCGCTCCCCTCGCCTCCCCACTTCAACCCCAACTCCTCCCTCCTGTGTCCCCCCCCCCTCCTCGCCTTGCTGCTCTCTTCTCTCCAGAACTCTGGCAACAAGGACTGTGATGTCCACTATGCAGAGCTGGACACGTCCGCTCTGGCCTCGTCACCCAGCCCTCGGACCTCCATCCATGCTGGCGGAGACCTAGTCGAGTATGCAACCATCCAGCCCAGCTTACGCTAGCGCATGTCACTCTAGGCCCCTTACCCCTCAGATTCTGGCCTCAAGGTACACGATCACACTCTGCCTTCCTTCACTTCACCCCTCTGAAGTCACTGCTACCCCCACCCTGCATCTCCTCCCCAGGATTGACATCCTGTGCATCCAGTCTGTCCTCCTCCCCATCTCCCTCCATCGCCCGCACGCTGCCTGCTCTCCTTGTCCCCTTATTTCTGGGGGTGCTGACAGGAATGCCTTTGTCTTCCCCTCTGTGCATGCTCTTTGCAGTGTTTTCCTTTGCTTTCTGCAGCGAGGCGAGGCATGTGGGAGAGAGAAAGGCTTCATGGCTTTGTTTTGGAACAGGGGTCTTGCCCTCTCTGCAGCCAGTGTGGCTGGAGACACAGGGAGAAATGAGGTGGGTTTGAAGGGTACAGCTCGTGGCTTGGGGTTTGGTTTGGGGGATTTTTGGAAGGCTCAGCAGCATGAAGCACTGCAGCAATGCTAGGATGTGCAGAACTGAAGCCAAAAATCTCATGGAGATGTGAAGAGGGCCTTCCCAAGCTAGTCGGTAAAAGGAGGAGAGGGAAAGAAAAAGGAACTGACTGAAAGAAAGAAAAGAAAAAAAAAAAAAAGTTTTGTGTGCATGGAAGTAACTATAGATAAGATGGAGCATATGTGGATGTGTGAAAGAACAAGGTGGAAGAGCATGTGAAAGAATATGGGAAACACAAAAAGGTTCTTGAAAGAGTCAGTGAAGAAGTGACAGTCAGAGGCGCCGTGCATGCAAAAATCAAAGAGCTTGTGTTGTGTGATTTTGGGGCAGGCAGCATGGTGGGATGCTGGAGTAAGAGGGAGAAGGATTATTTTCTTTGGAGATCTCCTTCCCAAAATTAGACCAGACTTGACTGTTTTTCTGACCACTTTGCCTAAGTGCCACCAAGCTCCTTCAAGCTCAGGTCCTGTGGCAGGGACTGATGAGGTCTCAGCTTGTATTCAAACCTACAGGTGGTTGTTCTGGACCATCTCTAGCTGCCCGTGACCATTTGAATCCAAAAGGTGTTTGCAGAGGAAAGAAGTGTCTTCAGCTCTTCGTGCATTCTCTCACCCTACAATCATGTCCTTTCCTCAGGTATTAAGGCCAGCAGGTCCCTGTCTGAAAGACAGGCAGCTCTCCTTCCCCACTCCATGGGAGATGTACTGGGTGATGCCAAGAATTGTTGGCCAAGGAAATGCCATTGGCAGCTCCCTCCTTGGCCATGACTCCCTTGCTCCTGCATATTCCCCCAGTTGTGCAGCTTCTGCCTTGCTCCTGGCCCTTTATTTTGCTGCCTTTTTAAGTGGGAGGAATGAGCTGTGGGTTTAATGGGGTTACAGCCCCACAGGGGTACTCAAGAGGTGCACAAAAGGTGGGGAGACAAGGAGGAAAGCAAAGGGAGACGTGAGGTGCTTTGGAGCTCACTGAATGCCTCTCAGGTCACCCAGGGTAGATCAGAGCAGGCACACAGAGAAACAGTAGCTTGGGGATGGAGAGGGATGGTTTGGAGAAGATGATAGAGGGCAAAGGAACTGGATCCTTGGGAAGGACTGGAATGGCAGGAAGATAAGCAGGAAAAAAATGGCATTTTTTGAAGTCCTGCTGGACAGTCCTGTTGATGCAGTGCCTCTTTGGAGACAGGGGATATCTGTGCTAACAGGTGGGTGCAGGTGGAGCAGAAACACGTGGGTGGGAGGTGTGCAGGGGGTTAGTCCAGTCTGCTTTTATCCCTGCGGTCCCTGGTTTTCCTGTGCTGGAAGCAGCCCTGTAGTTCCCTTGCTGTAGCAAAAGCCTTCCTAGGTAAGTGTTTGCAGCAGGTCTGGCCCGGATCAGAAGGGTAACCTCTCTCTCTTGTGGTGTCTCAACCAACCCTTGCTACCAGAATGAGGATCAAGGTCTTCGTAGACGTAACGAGCGAGACTGGCCAGTAAGTTGTGGATTGGTTTGGTTTTTCTTTTCTCCATTTTGCTGGGGGGGTCTGTTTGTCACTGCAGAGAGGTGCTGGGCAGCTCCCAGGCTGGCACCAACAGGCAGCAGCACTGACAGCCTCTTGCACACAGAGAGAGGATGAAAATGCCAACCCAGAGGAAGATGTGGTTGAAAGCAGCCACCTTCCCTTGTGCCTTCACCTCCCAATTCCCAACAGCTCTTTGGGCTGGACTGGAGGACCATTCCCACTGTTCCAAACTTGGCAAGCCCTCCCTAATCCATCTTGGGAGGTCCTGCCTTGTCCTCCCTGGGGGCGGGGGATTTTTATTGTCAGCAAAAGGACAGTAATCCTCCAAATCCAAATTTGGAAATCCTCCCAGTTTCTCTGAAGTAAAAATAAAGCCAGTCATATGGTGCTTTGAAGGTGTAATCTCACCGCCTCAAAATCCCCCTGCTAAGACACACCACAGAGCAGGGTGATGTTGAACATTCTTTCTATGCTTTTCAAAATTATTTCCTCCCCCTTCACCTCCCCACACTCCTGCTCTCAGTTTTGTTTGGGAATTTCTTGTCCCTTTTACAGCAAGAATAAGCTCAAAACCATGAGACCTGTCCCAGGATCCCAGCAGATTAGTGGCCAGGGTTGAGATTCCCAGCTCTACTTTCTGAATGTCCCTGTAAAACTATTCATCCTGAACCAGTTACAGGAGAAATAAAGCAAAAAGAACTCAGGTGGCTCCTTCTTAGTTTCCCATTTGTAAATGAGGATAAAAGCCCTTCCTTGGCTCCAGAAAGGGAGAGGGAAGGATTCAGGACATGAACAGCATGGAGGGAAATGTTTAAGATGAATGGTGGTCTAAGATGCTACAGGAATGCAGAACAGGTAGGTACTACAGAGTTCCAAGCATGCTGTGAGAGGAATGCAACTTCATAAGCAAGTTTTCTGCATAAGTAATAACTGCATGTGTCTGTGGGTGCATCCCTCATCATGGGTCTTTTCCTATAGTTTGGGAATTTCAGCCTTCCTCAAGCTCCTCCTCCTTTTCTTGTTCCAAACTCAAGGGTGAGCCCCTCTGTCCCACCTGCCCTCAGTATTGTCCTCACAAAAGCCCACCACTCCTAAGAGCAAGCTCAGGGCTGCTGGTTCCTGCTCATCCCTGACATGTGAATGTTTGTTCTTTACTCCTGGAAAGTGGATTATTCCAGGAGCTCCCTCATAGATAAGGTGTCAAACAGAGAGCAGGAACATGCTGGAAGATCTTAAAAGATCATCCAGATCCAACCCCCTGCACAGGCAGGGACACCTCCCACCAGCCCAGGTTGCTCCAAGCCCCATCCAACCTGCCCTTCAACACTGCCAGGGATGGGGCAGCCACAGCTTCCCTGGGCAACCTGGGCCAGGGTCTCACCACCCACGTAACTAAACTAAAGACAAGTTTAAACTGGATGAGAGGTTTTTCACTGGTTCTTGGGCTTCTGAGCAATAGCAAAAACCTCAGACCTTCATAGCATCATCTATCCAGCTCTCCCTTGCAACAGAGTCTTCAGCTTTTCCAGAGGAAAATACAGCAGAGGAATTCTCAGGACCCTGAGAAGGAGTTTTTTTGCTTTTAGACCAGTAAGAACTCATTCTTTAGGGATGATTAAAAGTATAGGATAAGGTCAGATCAGAGGGAAAGCTGTCTGCAGCACACCTGGTTTTACCAAAGAGATGATCTGCAACTGGAAGAAAAGCTGGAGCCAGATGCACAAGGGATGGAGAAGGGTTGAGAGTAGAGTAAGTCATGGCTGAATGAAAGCTCTCTAATTCAATCAAATAAAGACTGTTTAAAGGTAATCTTGTAGGCTGTCTGAAATGGATAGATGGTTGACAACCCCTTTAATCAAGCTCTTGAAAATAAAACTGAGAGGGGAGGATATAACCCAGATAATGAAGAATTGTATGGAGTCATGCTAGAAACAAAGGCAAGTGGGAGAAGTCAGGTGGGGGAAGGTGACAGAATTGTGAGCCAGTTCAATTTAATTAGTTCATTATCCCTAATTTAATTTCAAACTTTGTTAAAGAGAAATTAGATTTGGGGAAATTCACAGAGGGACTGGAGAAGGAAGTCAAAGGGCACTGCCTGCTAAATATGTTAAAAAACACCAGGCTGATTTTCTTCTCTTCCATTTTGCTGCTTAGAAATGAGATGAGGGAACAAAGCTGGAGCAATGTGACTCCTGGCTTGCTGAAGAAAGGTGAAAGGAGACAAGGAAGCCTCTTCCTTTGATCCCAATCCTGGCATTCTCCAGCTGCCCTGCTCTGGCCCCACTCCCACCTATGAAGAGTGAGCACAAGACACTGACCAAAAAGAAGAGCTTGTTCATAATCATCTGGTCAAACAGAAGTGCTGACAAAATTGCACTTATTTTCTCTAGCCCTGTTTCATGGATGCTTGTTCCATGCCCTCACTCACTGATAGATAAACAGAAACAGGCTGTGCTGACCCAGTATATTGTCAATAGGCAGCCCATAAAGTAGGATCTCACGACCTCTTCTGCTTCTTTCAGTGTTAGATTCTAACAACCAACTCAATTTACACAAGATACCTACTTATGTTAACTGAGAATCTGTCTCCTATTAGACCTTTCTGTCTATCAGACCTTTTGAGTGCCCATATTGGTATGAAGTCCTGTGCTCTTTTGTTGCAAGCTCAAAAAGCAAATAAATCTCCATCCCTGTTTAATTGATAAGAGCTTGCTAGCCCTGCTCAGAGAACCTGTTGCCTGCTATGTCCTATTAAATCTGAGTCATTGAGACAACCTCTAGACCTTAGCTTTACCCAGAAAGTTGAGCCATCACTTATCAGTGAACAAAAACCTCACGAGGCAGTTGTAGATACAGTTTGGACAAGGAAAAGAGAATTAAAATCAGATTGTCCTCAGCACTGCTGTTGTTTTCCAGGTACTGGGACAAACCTCCCAGCCTTTAGCAGCCTTCACTGCTCTTGGTGAGGCTGCTCCTGGAGTTGCTCTAAGACTGTGCAGCCCTCCAACTTGTTTGTTGCCTCTTCAATAAATTATTGTTGACACTTGGTTTTCTATATGATTTTTTTTAAAGCATCCTGGTGAAATATTTATCCAGGAACCAACAGCAGATGAGCAGACTAGATTGTTCTGTTGCTTCAGGCATTCTCTCCAGAGAGTCGAATCCTCATCCTTTCCACTAAACCGACTGTTTCTGGTATTTTGAAAGAGAACAAGAAGGTGCTCAAGGGCAAGTTATTTGCTTCAATCAGCCCCAGTTCAAACCACAGGCATAAAAGGTGATGGTCAGTGCATTTGCTGCCTCTCAGAGAAGAAATCAGCCCTTGGTGAGAGCCCGTGAATGTCGGTTGATTTGAAAGACCAAAAGCCCTGTCCTGGCTACCGATCCCTCCTGCTTGAAGGGCTTCAAACGGGAGGAAAGGGTCTGTGAGCAGGGAGGAATCCTTCCCATCTGCTGCCACCCTCTGGGGAGCCAGAACCCTGGGCTGTGGGAAAGCACAGAACTCCGGCGAGCTCCCCTGGGCTTCCCCAGAGGCACCCCAGGGCAGGGAGGGGTGTTCTCTGCCTCCTGCTGCTCTTTGCACGGAGCTTTCGGGGTCTTGGGAGATTTTTGCACTGGAACAAGCGTTTCCTCAGCCTTTACAAAACGATCTCCATTGAAATCAAAGCGTTTGGGGCTCCAAGGGGTTTTCATTTCATTTGGCAGCAAAAGAGGAAGAAGCAGATTTTTTTTGCAAACCATCCCTAAGAACCCAGTTCCTCAGAGGGGGAAGGATCGTGGGACCCACGGGGAGGTCCTGATCTTGCAAGTGCTTTAAGATTCTCCCTGGTCGATTTGACTCACAAAACTGGCCCCCCAGGCTTTCAGTGGAACTGCTCAGACAGGTGAAGCTCAGCACACACAGTCCCACCTGCTGGGTAAACAACAGACACAATCACCCGCTTTGTCTCCAAAGTCCCAGGTCAGACACATGTGCCCTTTAAATAAAAAAGCACGAGCCTGGATTAGATTAATGCTCCATCCAAGCATTGCTTTTTAAAACTCAGGTGTGGAAGAGTTAGGAGGATTGAAATGACCCTCTCCTCTCTTGCCTGACTGCTTATTTTATCCAGAGAGGCAGAGAACTTACAGGCAAATCTTGGAAAATCTACACATGCTCATCAGGAATGTGGGGATTTCAGGAAATGAGACTAAAACTCTGAAATGTCAGGATTTCCCACCTGGGTTTCTGTTTTTCTGAAGCTGTAAGCAAAACTTGAGTTTCCCAGCCTGCCTGTTGTATGTGTGTCTCAGCAAGGAACTGAAGAGTTGTGTGTTTTCTGGCCGGTGATCCCAGAGTTTTCACCCGTTGACTTTTGTCTCTACTTACAGAACTTTGGAAAGTGTCACTCAGAGATATCGAATGCGAGTGATTACCTGACCCGCTGTTACTCACATGAAGATCGATATCTGGAGAAGATCCCTCATGTCTATACCCCCTTGTCAGATCTCCCACAAGATCTTTATCCTCATCATTCTGACATCTCCTTCTGCTGCCCACCTCCCGGTTCCCGGGCTCCTTACATCTGTCCTAAGGAACAGTATGTTTAAAGTATCAACACAGCAAAACGAAGAAGCTTTTCACTTCTCCTCACCCTGTCGCTCAACAACCAAGGCCTCTTAGATTCCCCTCCCTCCCTCACCCTTTCCCAGTGCTTTATTTATTGATTTTTAAATTTTGGTGCAACTGTAATCGACATGATTAGGTTAATTATCTGCCTGGCTTGCTAATGCTCAAGGGAACACTCTCCCCACATCCAGTTCAGTGTCTGCATCTTTCTTTTTCTCATCCTGGCCCTTCCGTGTCAAGCTGGCTCTGTGTGTGCATGTGCACGTGGGTGTTGGATGGGATGTGCCCAACCTGATTAAATGTCCGTAGGTTCCTTTGTGTCAATCCCTGTTTGCACCAGACTAGCTGGGTGTGGATTCCTTCACAGCCCTTGTTCCAGCTTGTGTCAAGTTGTACAGCACCAACCTGTGTTCCCCCCTCAGCAGTGATAGGAAACCCCTGTTGTGAACAGCCAAGATTGGTGAACCAAGTAAGATGCTTATAATGAAAGCTACTCAAAACTGACCCAAAAATAGAGGAAAGGGTTTGGTTTAGGGGGTTTGTTTCTGTCCTTTCCCCTTCCCTGCTCCCCCTCCCAGGCTCTTGGATTGATTCTGAAATCCAAAGAGCACGGGGACATGTTTGGAAGCCAACACGTTTGGAGAAGGCATCCTTTAAATAACAGTCATATAACCTGACACCCAAAAGGGAATGAAAATTAGAAAGGAAAACATTCTCTCTAATTTTCCTTCTCAAAGCCTAATGTGACCCCCCACTAGCTTCTCCCCTTCTCTTCCTTGCATCTGTTGATTGGAATTTTAAAATTAACTCAGGCAGAATATAAGGAAGAAATCATTATTTCAGGTAATCTCCTTGCTCTTAATGAAGGATAAAAGCCAACAGAGGAATCTGGCCTTTTAACTTCTTAAAAAGCATCTTAGTTTTAGGACTACAATTTTATTTTTCATATATTGGAATGTGTGTGGATGTGTAAATGCAAATGTCTACATTCCTGTGACCACAAAGTGTTTTAGAGAAAGGAATTTATCTCCACACCACATTTGTGTTCACTTGTATTAGAGGAAAAATCAATATAGATATACACTTAAATGTATATAAAAGCAAAGAAGAGAAAGAGGAGAAAAAGCAATGACCATCCTGTATGAGAGCTGGGTTTAAAGGATAATGTCCACCTGTTTCACCCAGGTATGGCACAGAAGAGAGCTGGGACAGTTCTGAACAAGGGGAGATGCCTCCTGGCCAATGGGCATTTATTTTCCTTTGTCTGGGCTTGGGTATCTGGCATTCTGCAGACCTTGCACACTTAGCATCACTCTGGAAAGCATGAGGATGTTGGAGCCAAGTGCATGTGGGAGGGAGAGATGGGGGCCACACCATCATCCTGCTGCCCAGACACCAAACAACCTTTCAGTGCTACTTGTAGAAAGCAGAAGCACCATCAAGATGAAAGCCTCCCCATGAGAGGAGGCACGAAACCCGTGTTGGATGTGACCAGCCCAGCTCCTGCCATGCCATGTGGACTCAGGCACGGTTTTATTTTTGTACATCTGAGATGCTCTATGCACTTTCTGTGTTCCCACCACCTAGAGTAGCCTCAAGACTCCCCCTGCTTGTCCCTCTTCCTCCACAGAGAAGTGCATCTGTGCTCACACTATCTCGTGGATCCCCTGCAGGCTAATAAATAGATCTATGTGTAAGAAAGATGTTTATACTTCAGTCAGTAGAGCCCACATTGTCTGAGGATGACACCCCATGCATGGATTCCCCTTGCATGCCATACCACACACACCCTTGGAGAGCCAACTCTTCCCACCCTTTTGCTTCCCTGGTGCACGATGCCACTTTGTGCTTTATGGAGCCAGCCTGGTAGCTGGTCTCAAGGTCAAGACTTCACCTCTGTGGTGGGAAACTGCTGCACAATGTAGGGAGGTGGTTTCCTGCTGAGAGGTGGTTTCCCACTAGACTGACAGGCTGTTGTAGCAGCGAGGTGACCCGGCTCTGCTTGGCTGGGTGAGGTGTGGATGAAAGGGCACTGGAGCATTTCTTGGCCAAGCTAAAATGGTCAGAACCTCTAACAGGCCGAGCAGCTTCCAAATGTGCAGCTGCACGGAGCGCTCTCATTCCCAGAGGACCAGGGAACTATACAGACATAGCCCTAGAGCATGAAACACAACTTTACCAATATCATCCTTTTGGACTTGACTGATGGAACCCTTTTTGGAGTCACCTGGACTCACATTTCCTCTGCCAGCCTCCAGAGAATTCAGCCAGTCATTTCCCCACACCAATGAACTCAAGTGCTACGTGTCTTGATTCAGATAATGTATTTCTCTCTCTTCTTTTCTTCTCAACACACCTAGGGGTACTTTCTGGTTACCACAGAGCTGGAAATTGGGTGTGCTCTGAACTGAAGCCACAGCCAACACATCACCCCAGCAAGGGAACCATGCTTTGGAGTCTGCCAAATCGGCCTTTGGTCACTTTGTTTGGAAAGGTGATGAGGTGCTGGAAAACCCAGGGGTCTCTGACATCCTGGAATTAACCCAGCACCAGTGACCATGGAGAAAAAGCAAGCAAAAATCCATCACACACTTCCCTGTTTGCATGCCTGCTAGGGCAGGATGCTGCCTGCACAGCAGCAATTCAAGCAGACTCGACTGGGAGCCTTCACCTGATGCAGTTTCAGACAGATCTAAGAATTTAAATGAGAAGTGGAACGTGGTCAGGTCTTCAGACACAAGCTAGACAAAATGATTGTTTGCCAGAGGAGGCAGAGAACGTGTTGCAGGTGTTTTTTTCTGCTGCCCATTGCTGGAGGAGTGATGCTTTGATGAGGAAGGGGAAGGCAGAGACACAAACTGCAGCATTACAGAGAAACTCCAGTTGCCTTGTGCAGCTTTGAATGTGAGCTGCCCACAGAAGGCTGCCACAAAGGGTTTTACTGGGCTTCTCTGCAAAGCAAAAGCATTTCAATCCTCCTTAGAAAGGGAAACAGAAAGAAAAGCCTAAACTCAAGGCAGTAGTTTGACTTATGCCAGTGTATATATTAAGCTTAGGAATGTCTTGGTTCTCTTTGCCTCTTAACATTTTCTCTTCTTAAGAACTGGGTTCAGAAGAGAGTCTCCACACACCACCACATTCCTTTGTACCCTAGGAAAAGGGGGGAAACCCCTGAGGAAAAGAGATAGTGAGATTCAAGCCCATTGTCTCAGTTTTTCAGGGGTCTTCTTCCTCCCTCCCTTTCCATATATTTCCCTAATGGCTGTTCCTAAGCTTTGCTGCAGCTGCTGCCACGGGCTTGGCACTGGCTTTGCTCCATGATAAAGTGACCCATGTCTGCTCTGACCTGGCAGGCACAGAAATCCTGCTGCAGCAATGCTAACAAGAGGTGCAAATTGATTTTAAAAGATCCCTTCTCCGGGAAGAGAGCCAGCCAGTAACCTGGTTGGGGGTAAATGGCTGAGCAAGTTGAACAGGAAACCGGTGGAGTGTGATCATGCACCCAGTGGGCTTAGCAGCACATGGGAGGAACTGGTTTTGTTTCTGTGTCTTCGAGGTGTGAGACATGAAGCTGTTCTTCCTGCTACTGGGGTGAAATGTTGTAATTTCTGTTCCAATGTTGGTAGCACTGACACAAGAGCTCTTGCAGATGGAAAAGACCGATCACAGAACTTAAATAAAAGTGAACTGAGGAGTTACAACTACTTCTCTCATAGCTGTGAAACTCGTGTGAAGTGCTTGATCTCTTCCTTTCTCCAGTGCTGACCTCTCCCTGAGCTGTTCACTGCTTCCATCCTCCCTTGCTCATTCATACACCAAAATGTACACACATGCTCCTGCCTCCACAGAGAGCCAGGTGCTCCTGGCTGAGTTCTGCCTCGTCCCAAAGCCTGTCCTCAGGACTATACTAACCTCTTGCATCCCTTCCTGCCTGCAGCACTGGAGGGGACATGGAACTTAAAGGTCAACAGGGGAGCAGTGTTCAGGTCACATGCAAGGCACATTATTAGTGCAGCTCTGCCCTCAGAGCAACACAAACACAATTATGACGCCCGAGCGTTCTGGGAAAGATCAGCCTCTCAGTTCGTTCCCTTCACCTGTCATCTTTTTGAGAAGCCTCCTCCCAGCCTCCCTGTGCGAGTGGGTGCAATAGATTCAGAGCCACAAACAGCTGGTCCTCTGGGCCAGCAGCTCCTTAGGGAAGTTCTGGGTAAAGTCACCCCCAGGGGACCCCTCCTCTCTAGCCCACTGCTCTTGAGAGTGCCCTGATTTCCCTCTGCAGCCAAGCAGCACTTCCCTTTCCATCTGCAGGGAGACAATGAACATTGTTTGAAGATAACAAATGCATTGTGCCTGGCTCTGCTGCCAGGGACAGCTAGACAGCCCCTGCCACACTCTGCTGCACTGTCAGAGAGGGATGGGGAGCCCAGTGACCCCTACTCTACCCCATCCATAATGCAGGGGGAAGGAAACTGCTCCATCTCTGCTTGCTGCTTAATTACATGCTCTGCTGGCACCCGTGAATCATGGTGATGTCCTGGATGGTTCCTCACCAGCAGCACACGGTGATCAAATGTGTCTTGGTCAGGGGCAAGACTGGGCCCTGCACCAGCTGGCTGGAAGTGCTCCCTGGTTAATCTGGGATTAACAATATCTGGATTCACACGAGAAACAGGCACCAGAACAAAACCCCATCTTTAAAGGGGCCCCTCTGCTTAAAAAAAAAGAGAGAAGCGGGCGGTCCTGTGAGAGGGCAGGGGGTGAGGAGGGGAAAACACTCCTGTCTGGAGGGATTTGCTCCATGGAGGGTCTCTCCCCATGGACAGCAGACCACAGTGCTGGCAGCACAGCCCCAGCCTGGCCCCAGCCCTGGCACCCAGGAGGCAGCAGGATCAGGGCTTCCCAGTCATCCCTGCCTTTCCAACCCTGCTCCCGTGGCTAGAGTTGGCCCTGCTCAGCATCCTGCTAAGGACAGACAGACAGACACATCAGCGTGTGTATGTGTGAGCACACAGGGGCTCAAGAGGGACCAGTGGGGTCCAGTCCAGTCCAGCTGAACATGGAACACTCAGGGGGTGCCCTGCCAGACAGATCTGATCAATACACCATTACAGAATTTTTAGCACAAGCCACTAACTCTGAGAATGAAAAATCCCCAGGATATTTTTTAATAAAGAAGCTCCACTGCACAAGGGTAGAGCCTCTGCATCTGGATGAAGATCTCTGGGAACAACTCTGCCACAGATCTGGGTTAGCAAATGGCAGAGGGTGGACTGGGGGGTCATGAAGGGAGGGTAAAAAGGGTCTCTCCTGCAGTCAGTGGGCTGAATTCAGCCTGTGCTGGCAGCAGCCAAAGCTGGTCGTTACCAGGTAGGCACTTATTGGATTGCAGGAGATAAGCAACAGCACATGTTCCTGAGAACTGCAGAGTTTCTCTTGGTGGTTCCTCAGAATGATTCAAGGAGAGCCAGAACTTGCCCTCAGGGACAACATGTCCCAGGAGAACATGCAGATCCAAGCACCAGCATGGGATGGTGAAAGCAGACTGCTGGCAGTGCTACCCTTGCTCTGCACTAAACCAGACAAGTTTATCCTGTATTTCTGGAACCTGGCATCTTCCCCCAGGACTGTATTTGCTTTCTGAACAGGGGAAAAGTATCTGGATTCACCTCCTCTGTGGCAGTTTATAACACAGGTGCCATTTGCACTGAGGCTCCCATGAATGCCCAGCTAGAACTTTGCCCATCTGAGTTGAAGAGGACACACAAACACCCAGGTTAGTACCAGGTAAGGTGGAAAAGATGCTCACTCCAATGGAGATGATGTGAGGCACATTAATTCCTACTATTTTATTTTATTAATGTCCCCACCACTATCAGATGTGCATGCAGGGGCAGCACTTAAGATGAACTCTGAACAGAGGACCTCCTGCTGAGTCACTTTACGTGTGTATCAATCTATCTTTATAAAATATAAAATATTATCAGTATTACTGCCTCTTGGACCAAACTAAATATATCAAAATGCTTATATATGTTATATATATGTTGATCCTTGGAGCTAATCATCTTTATAAAGAGCTTTCCATACAAAAAACAGGCACCATGTAAGGCAGCTGATTCCCCCCAAGGATGGAGAGGAACAGGGGGAGCTGCAAATGAAAGGACAGCACAGGAAAGAGCTGCATTCAATTTTGCATGTCTCTGCTGCAAACAGGGATGGCTGATCTCTTTTTTGCTGTATTGTCATGCTCTATTTTCTTCCCCTTTATGGTGGATGGGAGGTGAGGTTTTAAAGCCTGCCAAGAATGCATCCAGCCCTGTTCCTCTGGGTGAACAGCACTACAGGCAGAGTGAGCTTTCTCCAGGCTGCCTCCCACCCCCAGATCCTCCTCTCCCCCTTGTAATCCAGGCTCAAGTACCATCATTTTCATATCAGTACTAATTACATTAATTATTCTCCTCAGTATAAAACTCATTAAGCTAGAATTTATGGTTCATTAACTCAGAGCCAGAGTTCTTCCTTGGTGCAGTGGTGTGGGGCCAGGATCATTTCTGTCTTGGCTGTGGGCAGGTCCCAGTCCATCCCTCCACCACGCTCAGTGTCACCTACTGAAATGTGAGCAAAGTCCTGTGTGCTCATGCAGGGAAACCACCAGGCAGGGAAGGTGCTCCTGATCCAGAGGATGACTGGAAAGGTCAACACCCCTGGTGCAGGCCCAGTGTGAAATGTGTTTTGTTACAGTTCAGGGTAGATCAGGTGTGACTAGCAGAGTGAGAGCAGCCAAGGGAATACCTGCAGGTGGGCTACGTGCCAGGGTGGATCAGGACTGAAAGGAACGTCTTTGGAACAGGTTTGTAGTAGGGCTCAGGGGAGCAAGCTTCAAGTGTGGTCCAGAGCTGCTATGAGGCTGTGGTACCTCCTCCATGTTAGGTCTCCATATGCCTTTTCTTGGTGGAGTAGGACTACGCCAGGTGAAGAGTCCCACATGAAGTCCCTGGTGGCTCAGTGGTGAAGCTGTGACAAGCACTGCCACTCCCATGAGGGGTGGTGGTAAGAGAGGAGCCCTCACTGCCACCATCTCTCCCAGGGACACCTTGCTAAAGTTGTCCTGGTCTTCTTTTATAGAGTAGCCAGGAATGGTCTTTCATTGGGCCTGATCTTGGAGGATAAAATCAGTCCTGGGAATGGGAGGGCAGGATGAAAGATGAGAAGCTGCACGTCCCCTGCCTGGGACATGAGTCCTGCCCAGCATGTTCCAGGCATGCCTCCCAAACTCCCAGACTTCAGCATGGGCTGCCACAGGAGATGGAAGTGACAGGCAGGGTGACCTCCTAATGGACCTGACTGACAGAGAATCCATTTCCCAAGTGCAGACCCCTATTCTCACTGTGCAGGTCTCTACCGTGCTCCCTAATTACTGTAATTAAGCAGTCATGCTGAGTGATGCTAGACAGAGGGTTCAGAGTCATTACAACCTTGCAGATTAAACCAGCCCCAGCATCTGTGTCCAAGCTCTTCTTCATGATGGTGATGATGCAGATTAGAGTAGGAGATAGAGCTTTATGACATGGGTCATGTCACTTGCCGTGGCTCTCGGGCCTGCCCTTGTCAAATATGGCCAGCACAGGAGGGGACACAGCCCTGGTGCCCTCTCCATTCCCAGGGACCTCTGCACCCCTGAGGTGGGTGACTGCACTGAATGGTAGTTTGGAAGCTCTGGAAGGGAAAGGTCATTGTAGCTGGCAGAGAGATGAGAGGGTCACTCAACATTGTATGTCTAGTCTGGCCTGTGTCGAGCATGAGAATAACCAGCTGGATTTGTGCAAGTGGAAAGTCCTGTGGAGCAGAGGGGAGTCCAGTCTCACATTATTCACTTAGTAGCCACTATTTTCTCTCTCTCTTCTGGTCCCCTTTAGCTAGAAGGTCTGAGGTTAGTCTATAACCATGTACATCCACACCAGGGTGAGCAAGGAGCTGAAACCTGTTTCCCTCTGGTTTTATACAGGGTACTACACTGGAGACAACCTTCCTAACCCCACAGCTCTGCTTCCTCCTCAACCTTCTTGTCCTTTGAGGGTACCCAGTCATTTTCAGACCTGCTTCTGTTCACACAGGTAGTGAGACACACCACGTACAAGAGACAACAGCCCAGTTCATATACAATTGGCATCTAATTAATTTCTTTGTGAACATGAAAATCAATACTGTTTATAGAATCCACAAAGAATCTTCAATCGGTCAGTGTCCTTGTTAAGTTTGCTCCTGGCTGCCAAAAGATCCCTTCAGGAAGTGCTTCAACGAGCTGGAGAAGGAAAATAATGGTCCACATTTCTCTAATGAACCCTGAGAAGTCTCTTCTTCTACAGCCTCCACTACAGGGAAAGTGTTTCTTGGTAATCACCTTTATGGGATGGACCGGCTGGTTTCAGAATTTTGCCTGGCTAGTCAAATTTTGGTGCTTGGTATTGTTCCAATTAAGGTCAAAGCATCTTCTTACACATGCAAGAACATGCATCTCTTCAGCAGATGTTACATGATTTCAGCTCTACTTGTGCTTGCAAATTTTGTGGGCATAACAATAAAAGACAAGTTGGGTCTGTCCCAGAGCATCAGAGCTCCCCAGTTTTTTGCACTTCTCTGTGCCTCTTATTTTATGTCCAGCAAGTATCTCCCAGTCTTGGATCTCTGCATCCTGCTCATTCTGCTTGTGCTAGGAACAATTCCAGCCCTGTGGTCATCTGGTCCAGTGATTGCTCCTTTCCATCTGGGGATGTTCCAGGCTTTGTACAGCTGTTGACTGCTTTCCCATTTCCATCTGTTTATCTACTCAGTGACTCATCAGTTCAGCCCCCAGTTTCCAGTAGGGTTTTTGTGATGTAGTGACATGGCAGAACCACCTGGAGCTGTTGAACCAGAGAGTTTAGCAGACCAGGAAATCCAGGCTGAGGTCTCCAATTTGCAACTGCTTTTCTTATTTTTTTACAATTTTTTTTTTCCCCCAGTGTCAGAATTGTTACTAATATCCCATCCCCGTTTATTGATGATAAACCAGCTGGAGTTTGATTGCTTGCTATATCTCAGGGTCTAGTGATAAATGTCACTGTGAAGCTGGCCATTTTCCAGCTGTCAGGGCCCCAGAAAACCTTTCATTTTCTTTTCTTTAAAGCTCTATGGAATAGAAATGCTTCCTGGGTGCAAATCCACTCCATCCCTCCCTCCAAGGAGAAGAGCCTCCTGGATGAGGCATCACCCCAGGGCAAGGACCCCAAGCCCTGCTCCACATTCCCTCTTCAGTGGGTTGAAAAGAGGCAGCTGATCCTCTCCTCTGTGCTACTTTGAAAGACCTGACGTATCTTTTCACCCCCAGAAGCTACAGAGCCCCAGGACCACTCTCTTTTCACCTGCTGATCCCCAGGGAAAAGCAGTTTGTCCAAGGGTGGGACAAACCAAAAGCACCAGGGCTCTCTTTGCCATTCACATCTGAGCATCTCATGGGGAGGGATTTATTTCTCTGCAGGATATAAAAGCAAAGAAACTTCAAGGTAAACCCAGAGTTCAAATCAATTCTTTTTCTGTTTGGTTGGGGTTTTTTTCCTAACCTTTTGGAGAGTAATTTTATTTATTTATTTTATTTTTTTTTGCAAAATGCCACGAATAGTGTCACAGAACTCCACAGACTTTATGAATTATTATTTTTTTTAGCACTGGGTTCTTCTGTTCCTATTCTGCTAATTACCCTTTTAGCTTGCTTTTGCTCTATTTTCACAGATCTCTTGGTTGATTTACATCTACCTATCTACAATGATTTCACAACCATTACTCACAGCAGCACCAGGAAACATTACATTTCCC